>NC_080572.1:29975720-30301970 GCF_030247185.1 Malaya genurostris | reverse complement strand
CGACTGGTCAGCCGAAGTCGCTAGGGTTCAGAGCATAAGTGTTAATCAAACCATAAATATGAAATACAAATATTCTTGCTCTCAACCAAACTATCTGGCAATATCAGAATGAGAGCCAGGCGAGTGAGAGCATGAAAATAGAAACATTAAATAGAATTGTGTACACAACGAACTCTTGCTAAAAGCGCTACTCTTTGCTAAGGCGCAACATGGCCACTGCTAGTGGGGGCGGGCTACCGGGGGGCTTCTCTGCTACGTTGGTCTCGGAGCGTTCTCCACGCGGTTACACCAGCCCGAGAGAATGGATAATCCAAAAAGCAGTATCCGTGGAACTGATTGCCTGGACGTCTGCCTATTTCCATCTTTCATGCTTCAAAACATGAATGTATATCGATCGGCAAGCGTGACACCAAGAGTGGACAGAAATACGGTGACGAAAATAAGTCGAAGTTTACTTGATAAGAGACTCGGATCGGGGGTGTTCAAATTAAAAGCAGTGCCATGTTTTTTATATCGAACAAAAACAATAACGAATTAGTAAAGTCCCATCGGAGAATTTACCCTGTAGCTGACACATTATTGTTATTGACAAAGTTATTGCTTTACTATAGACTTTTTTTCTGTGACCATCCCTAGTGCTCACCGGTAGCCAAGGGGCTGTCACGAGTGAGTGGCTAAAGCCACATCAATCAACCTACGAGTGCGACCCGTCGGCCACGAAGGCACGTGTGGACGTTGTTTCAAGCCCTGGCTGCTAGGGCAAGAAGGGCAGTCATCCACCGGTCGCTCGGAAATATTCAGGCACTGGAATCTGCTTTACGGTAGGAAAATACCACTTTTCAGTATCCTGGGTACCAGGTATAGCGTCGGTTAAGTCCGACGATTCGACACTATCAAATCTTGAGGTCTGCGAAGTGTGACTTGTTAGCAACTAGAGGTGCACGATAAACGTGGCTAGGTGTCGTAAACTGCGGCTAACTGATGTTAATAATTTCATTAAGAAGTCTGAAAGCGAAGTTGATTTGTGCTAGTAGGGTAGGCAGACGGGGGGTTCCTACACAGAGTTGGTATCTGTCTGGGGAGATCTCGAACCGCTATGCAGGCCTATGATACTTTTACGGGCTGGCAGTACGTGCTGTGGTGTGGATACGTGTAATGCCATAGAAGGATCGAGATCAGATTAGGATTGAAATTAGGCTTCTTTTTACCGACGCTTGCTCACTTCAGTGTAGGAGACAACAATGTTTAGAGCGTTCAAAACTGCCAGTTAATTAAAAGTTGGAATTTAATGAAGGAAAGGCAAAATTTTGGATTAGGCTTCATAAAAAGTAAATCTTGAAATTATAAACAGATATAAGACTTGAGCTAAACAGAATCCAATTTAAAGTCGCGTTTACTCATGGAAGGAAGATATGACAAGATTGAAAGGTACAGTCGGAAATCACAATTTTTCTTTTGTGTTCATTTTACACGCTAACGGCCGGAGAATTCACAAGACACAGGTGCTTTAGAAATAACATGTTCATTCAGACTTGCTAGCCAGAAAACAACGAAATTCGATAAAAAAACAGAAATGGTACTTGACTAAATGTAGTGGTTATGCAACACATGCTTTTGCGTTCTGAGAATGGCGTTTGCATTTGCGTGTCATGCAGTGAATTGGACAATGACGTGCTCAGACTAAACTGAGAACAGTTGTAACTGGAGTGTATGTACCTGTTCCTGCTCTCCAGAATATTATGATTTGTGATGATTTCTTTATTGTATGAGATTTAATGTTGAATGAAGTGCTTGAAAATTTTTAGTAATTAAGTTAGATTTTAATGTTTGCATTGAATGGAAACCCAAACCTTTCCATCCGGAATGTGACTAAAAACCAAAACCATCGTTCAAAAAGTAAAGGAAGCGGCAGAATAGAGGTCGTTCAAGATAATAAAACGTGCTTAAATAACCTAGCAGTGAAATGATACCTGTTTTATCAGTCCGTATTATGTATTTTTTTGCATGAATCTTCTTCGGTGTTTTTGGGTTTCATGAAATCATTTCAATTAATCTCGTTTTAAATGACAGTTTGAAATTTCAATCGCCCATTACCATGTAATTTCTGAACTGCATGTCGAATCGAAAAGAGAAATTGTCTAAAACCATAAAATTATTCCTTTGAATCTGAACGTGTGACAATCGATTAAGCATTCCTTGAGAAGTCGAGGTGAGTTCCACTCTAAAGTTTTTGTTCATTATTTACGGTGCATCCAGAATAAGTATTATGGCGAATAAATAGGAATAGTTTTTTATATGAAGGTTTGAATTTTAAAATCTCATAACCATGTAAATCAGAGTCGAATAAAATTCCACAAATTCTTCCAATTTGAATTTAAATTTGAATTCCGAAGTCACTGTAGCCAAAGTCAGTTAAATTCTCCTGAGAGATTGTAAACCATTTCATTTGATTCGATTTTTTTTTAAATCAGTGTAGCCATCTTCGACAACTACAGACAAATAAAACTTTTAGAAATAGCGGTAAAACTGAAATCAGTTTTTTTGATTATCGACTATTGAAATCTGCCAACCCGATAAAACAGATTCAATTATGTGAAATTGAATTTTTTGCACTAACCACCCTGTATATCCAGAACCGGATGTCGGATTTGATCTAAAGACAAGAAGTTGTGATGGATCTCAAAACATTTCATTTGAATCCAAAGTGGAGGCAATCCATTACACGAGAAAAATAAGTGCCATTATTTTATTTCGTTACACATATCATTCTGCAGTTCTGAAACCAGAAATCGAATCCAAAATAAAATCAGGATCCTTATATGATAGCATAGAATATGAATCTAAGTGTGTAGAAATCCGAGAAAATTGAGTGAAAATATTAAACTGATTCGAATTGTATCATATATCATTTTATTTAGCACAAAAATATCTTTATAAAGCAAACTGAGAGAGTAGAGTGATTATTATAAGTTGGAGACACATGAAACAATGGGCCGTATGAATAAAATGAAGTAAAGCCTGATGTTTGTAGTATCTTCTCAAGAACATAGTCCACAGAGTAAATTGTAGTTTGGTATGAACAAACACAAATTCGAGCTTGCAGTAAACACTACTTTCGAATTTAAGCATACACTGCGTGTCATATCTGCACATGATGGTATAACTACTGATAGATGCAATCCAGAATTCTAGAAAAAAAACCAGTTGATGATTTTGTAGCATATTTAACAAGAAAACTTGTAACTAATGACTATATAAAAAAAACAATCTCAATTTTTGAAAGACACAAAATCTTCATTAACTGAAGGAGAAGTAGTTGTAATTTGTAATTTTTCCGAGAATTATTCATTCGTTCTTCAAGAAGCTGTTCAAAGTCGTCATCGGAACAATGATCAAGAAACATTTCATCCATTTGTAATATATTATAAAGAATCAGACACGATTAAAAATTTGAGTTTTATTACAATATTAGAAGTCTTGAAGCATGACACAATTGCTGTGCAAGTTTTCATTTCCAAATTAATAAAGTTTCTAAAACAACGAACGAATATAAAAAAGGTGATTTTTGTATCGAACGGAAAAACTTCTAGAAAAAAATCACCGTTAAAATAACTGAGAATTTTGGAAAAAGTAATAATTTATTTTCAGTTTCATTTTTTGGAATATTTTTTTTAATGTATATTGTTTTAGAATGTTCAATTGATTACCTACAACTTTTTCTTAGACGTATTTTTGTAGAAGCTACAGATTTCAAGTTATAATTATTTGAATATAATGTGATTAAAAACACATACGCGCTTTTCAAAAATTAGCTTTGAGTGAAAAAAATGATTTTTTGGTGGATGTTAACAGTCAAAACTACGAAGAAAAACCGCCATTTTGTAGCTGTAGAACCTTCCCAAAGTAACAAACAACAAAACGTTGGGGTCTGGTATTTTACATGTAGAAAGTGTGCAAAATTTGAAAAAAAAAAAAACTGGTGCAGTAGTTTTTGAACACGGACTTTAAAACCTGGTTTCGAGAAAAACCGCGTTTTATGTTTATTGCCTATAAAATCGAAGGAAACAATTGACTTTTCTAGGAGACGCGTAGGGTAGCACACTTCCGAAAAATCATATATTTTCTTCGTATTTTGTAATAATTAAACATTTCAAGAATATTTTGTCAAATTTTCAAGTCAATCAAAGTAGAACTCTTGGGCCTGTGCACCGAGCTCTTTTTTTTTTTCAAAGTTATATTTATTAAGGCATAATCCATTAAGGTTTACGATGCCAAGGGCTTGTCTATGTGGGTCCTCAGGAAACACTCTTGAGTCCTCGATCCGGCGGGCTGCCCTCATCGATGGTAGTGGTTCTTCGTGGCGGTGGTGTTGAAATATGACGTGGAAACGTTTCAAAAATTGCCGCATCCTTCTGTTGGTCCGCGGGAAACACCCCCAGGCTACGAAGACCCGGCGGGTGGCCCGCATGTTGGTCATCGAATGGAGCGGCTCTTCGTTGGTGATGATGGTGGTGTTGCCGAGGAGAATAAAAAAAACACAGAGAAGTAAATGCTGTGGAAAACGGAGTGAAAAAAGGGGGTATGGAAACGAAAAGACTAAGAACGACAGAGATCTAATTAGTTGACATCGAGATGGTGAAGAGACATGGGAAGGGGAAGCGAAAAATTAGTGACAGCAGAAAGATCTTGTTAGTTTCGATGAAGATGGTGGACAGTCGGGGGATGGGGAAAACCGGGCGGATGTTAGTAACGAACCTGTAGGTGAACTTAGCCTCAGTTGAAGTAGCGTCAAGGAAAAGGAGCAAATTAATGAGTAATATAACAGATTACACTTGTACGTTAATGTGTTTAAGGTACTTATAAATGAGGAGCATATAAAGACTATCCCGACTCGCCAATACATCTCGGATCGGAACCTCAGGTGGTCTACCTCGGGCCCTAAGGGATTTCTTAAACTCAGACCTGGCGTCACGATACTCTACGCACGACCACACGACATGCTCGATGTCCTGATAATCCTCGCCACAGGTGCAGAGACCGTTCTCCGTGAGCCCAATACGCCGGAGATGTGCGTTGAACGTGTAGTGGTTTGACATTAGCCGAGACATCACACGAATGAAATCGCGACTCACGTTCATCCCCTTGAACCAAGGTTTCGTCGATACCCTAGGGATAATGGAATGTAGCCGTCGTCCCAGTTCGCCATTGCTCCATGAAGTTTGCCAACTTTCAAGAGTTTTCTGACGAGAGATACTGAAAAATTCATTGAAGCAAATTGGTCTTTCATAAATATCACCTTCTAATGCGCCCATCTTAGCCAATGAGTCTGCATTTTCATTGCCTGTAATGGAACAATGTGAAGGGACCCAGACTAACGATATTAAATAAGACCGTTCAGATAAAGCTCTCAAGTGTTCCCGTATTTTCCCCAGGAAATATGGGGGATACTTTCCTGGCTTCATTGCCCGGAGAGCTTCTATTGAACTTAGACTGTCCGTGACAATGAAGTAATGGTCTTTGGGCAACGTTTCAATGATCTCGAGGGTGTACTGAATAGCAGCTAATTCTGCGAAGTAAACTGAAGCCGGATCATTGAGTTTGTACGAAGCGGTGATGTTTTGATTGAAGATACCAAAGCCTGTGGAACTGTTGATGCTTGAACCGTCAGTGTAAAACATCTTTTCACAGTTGACTGCTCTGAATTTATTATAAAAAATATTAGGGGCCATTTGAGGGCGTACATGATCCGGAATTCCACGAATCTCTTTTCTCATGGATGTGTCGAAAAACACAGTAGAATCAGAAGTATCCAGGAAATGAGCACGGTTGGGAATAAACGAAGAAGGGTTAAAATCCTGGGCCATGTAATCAAAATACAAGGACATAAAACGGGTTTGAGAATTGAGCTCGACAAGCCTTTCGAAGTTTTCAATCACCATCGGATTTGAGATTTCGCATCGGATTAGCAAACGATATGAGAGTTCCCAGAATCGGTTTTTCAACGGTAAGACGCCCGCGAGCACTTCGAGACTCATCGTATGAGTCGACTGCATGCAACCTAAGGCAATACGCAAACAACGATACTGAATTCTTTCCAGTTTAATGAAATGGGTGTTCGCGGCGGATCGAAAGCAGAAGCAACCATATTCCATTACGGACAATATCGTTGTTTGGTACAGTCTGATCAGGTCTCCTGGGTGGGCACCCCACCAAGTTCCGGTTATTGTACGAAGAAAATTGATTCTCTGCTGGCATTTTTGTTTCAGATACCTATTGTGACATCCCCAGGTGCCTTTGGAGTCGAACCAGACCCCGAGATATTTAAATGTGAAGACCTGAGCTATGGTTTCACCCCTTAGTTGAAGCTGTAATTGTGCTGGTTCTCGCTTCCTCGAAAATACAACCAGCTCAGTTTTCTCCGTAGAGAACTCGATACCCATTTGAAGAGCCCATGTCGACAAGTTGTCAAGGGTATCTTGTAGTGGTCCTTGGAGATCGGCAGCTTTGGGTCCTATAATAGACACAACGCTGTCGTCGGCAAGTTGTCTTAGCGTGCAAGATGTGTTGATGCATCATCAATGTTGTTTACGTAAAAGTTGTATAAAAGGGGGCTTAAGCATGAGCCCTGAGGAAGACCCATGTAACTGAATCGTATTGTCGACAAATCACCATGCGCAAAATACATGTATTTCTCGGACAATAGATTACACAAAAAGTTATTCAAAATTGGTGAAAGACCATGCTGATGCAACTTCTCAGATAGGATGTTTATGGAAACTGAGTCAAAAGCCCCCTTGATGTCTAGAAAAACTGACGCCATTTGTTCTTTACGAGCAAATGCCATTTGAATTTCGGTTGAGAGCAACGAAAGACAATCGTTCGTCCCTTTACCTTTGCGGAAACCAAATTGTGTATCTGAAAGTAAGCCATTAGTCTCGACCCAATTGTCTAGACGAAACAGAATCATTTTTTCGAACAATTTCCGGATACAGGAAAGCATAGCAATCGGCCGATACGAATTATGATCGGAGGCTGGTTTCCCTGGTTTTTGAATGGCGATAACCCTCACTTGTCTCCAGTCATGTGGGACAATATTATTCTCAAGAAGCTTATTGAATAATTTCAACAAGCGCCTTTTGGCAGTGTCAGGCAGATTTTTTAACAAGTTGAATTTGATTCTGTCTAACCCTGGGGCTTTATTGTTACATGACAAGAGTGCAAGTGAAAACTCCACCATCAAAAACGGTGTTTCGTTCCTGTTTGATGACGCGACGCGGGTGATCTTCTGTTCCGGAACAGAGTCGGGACATACCTTTTTAGCAAAATCGAATATCCAGCGGTTAGAATATTCCTCGCTTTCGTTTGTGTTGTTTTGGTTACGCATTCGTCGGGCCGTATTCCAAAGAGTAGTCATTGATGTTTCTCTCGATAAATCATTTACAAATCGACGCCAATAACCGTGTTTCTTAGCTTTAATAAGGCTTTTCATTTTAAAGTCTAATGACGCGTATTTTCGATAGTTATCTGGTGTTCCATTTTTTCTCAATATTATGAAGGCTGAAGTTTTTTCAGCTTTTAGTTCTGAGCACTCTTTGTCCCACCACGGATTGGGAGGACGGATGGTATTTTTCACGCCGGGTACTCGCTTCATCTGAGCTTGAATCGCAGTATCGAGAATCAAGCCAGCCAGAAATGTATACTCTTCCTCCAGAGCAAGCTCTCGCGTTGTTTCTAGTTTCTCAGATATCGAGTTTGCGTAACTTTTCCAATCAATATTTCGTGTGAGGTCATACGAAACATTGACTGTCTCCAATGGTCCGAACTGCTGCTGATTGAAATTACGATCGGCAAATGATCGCTACCGTGAGGATCAGGGATTACCTTCCACGTGCAATCCAATCGTAACGATGTCGAACAAATAGAAAGATCCAATGCACTTGGTCTCGCTGGTGGTGCCGGAACCCGTGTCATTTCTCCCGTATTTAAAATTGCCATATTGAAGTTATCGCATAGGTCGTAGATTATAGTTGATCTGTTATCATCATGAAGACTGCCCCATCCCGTACCATGCGAGTTGAAGTCTCCTAAAACCAACGTTGGTGCTGGAAGGAGTGCCATTAGATCGCAAAGCCGTCGTTGCCCAATCGAGGCCCTTGGAGTAATGTAGACGGAAGCAATGCAAAGGTCCTTGCCTTTCATTGTGACTTGACATGCGACAACTTCAATACCTGGTATCGAGGGGAGGTTTATTTGATAGAAGGAATAGCACTTTTTGATCCCTAAAAGTACCCCTCCGTAAGGGGTTTCTCGATTCCAGCGGATAATGTTAAAATCGTGGAAGTTGAGGGGTATTTCAGAAGTTAACCATGTTTCGCACAAAGCAAATGCTTCACATTGCAAATTGTTTATTAGAATTTTGAAAGAATCTATTTTGGGAATGATACTTCTGCAATTCCACTGTAGAACAGTGATCAAATCCATGACCTCGTTCTGTAAATTAGCCATCGAAGGATACAATCGCTGAGAGGAGGGGCCATTTTGCAGTCAACTGCTTCAAAAATGTTTTAACTATTGGTATAAAAGTCATCAAAAGATTTTTTAAGGCGTCGGAAAAATTGAATGTTTTGCAAATCCAGTCCACAATATCAGAGAATTTTATAAAACCAGCATTTGGTAGATTCTCTGGTTGGTATTTGGGGACGTTTGGGGGTTTTGATGTCCCAGGAAGTGCTGGAAATTCCTTTTTAGATCTAAGTTTATCCAGATCAGGAGCTGTTTGCTTTGGTTTTTTCATTTTACCAGCACTTCCCATTGATGTTACTTTTGGAGGACCCTCAGAAGATATCTTCGAATCCTTAGTAGGGAGCTTGTGAGAGGAAATATTTCTCCTCTTTCTAAAGCTCTGAGGGACAGCCGAAGATGGACCTGCGAGGGGATCGTCAGATTCATACTCGTCAGTTGACAAGCAAGTGTAGATGTTTTCTGTTAGTTTAGGTGGCTTAGCATTCTTGAGCATCTCGGCGAAAGAACGCTTGGAGCGTGCTTGGATAGATTGTTTCAATTTATCACCTTGCAATTTGTACGCGGGGCATATCGAGAGGTCATGCGGGTCCTCTTTACAGTAAAAACATTTTTCAATGTTCTTTCCGCAAGAGCCATCCGCATGTGCCTCTCCACAGTTAGCACAACGAGGTTTATTGCCACAACGAGAGGCTGTATGTCCCAATTGTTTACAATTGGTACAGTTCATGACCCGCGGTACAAACAGACGAACAGGCAGACGTACCCGGTCCAAGAGAACGAAATTGGGTAAAGCCGAACCGGAGAAGGTCACTCGATAAGAGTCTGATTGGGGATAAGACTTTGTTCCGTCCCCAGCGACAAACACTGAATGTTAACGTTTACAATCCAGTATTTTTACCTTCTTGAGTAGGGGGTCTTTGAATTCGCCAACCCCGTGCTCAAGAATATCTTCACGTGTCAGACTCGCATCTGTGACCACGCCGTCAATCTCCACTTCGCGTGCTGGCACGTAGACACAATACTCCCGCGCAAAAAGATCACTTTGAACGATCTCGTTAGCCTGCTTTGAGCTGGTTAACAAGACCCTAAGCTTCCCTGGGCGTACTTTATCAATACGTGTAATAGTAGAGTATCGTGAAGTCAATTCGTGAGATATTTTTATAAGGTTAAATTTGTTGTTGTTCTTGGTCCGGAAATAGACCACACAGGAACCGGTCGAAAGCAAAGGATCATCGGGATACTTCTTTACCCTTGAGATCTTCTTGTTGTTATCAAGAGGTGGTTTTGGATCTGTATCCATTACATTATCAGGATTAGGGGGATTCATTATAACGATGCTTATTAAAGCACGGAGTTATCTCCGCGCAGGTTATGTAATTATATGAGGTGGAATGCAACGATAAGCAATGGTATCAGAGGAGAAAAAGGAAACAATACTTAGCTTGTCTGGCAATAAGGAATGGCCGCCAAGACCTGGTCTTGGTCGATTGCCTCTTTAATATGTGCCAAAAACCTCCTTGAGGAAAAAGCACAATCTCAACTGTTTATCTGTTGCACCGGCCATCGGCTGTGTGACAGTGTGAAAAACCTCCGCGAGGAAAAAGCACAAGTCACAACACTTATACAATCCGCGCGAAATTAACGTCAGACGTCACGGGTTTTCTGCTGCTGTAACACGTTCTAATCGATGCTGTGTCGGTACCCGAACAAAGACACGGTTGTAGGATTTTCTATCGTTGAAAATTTCCACTGAAAAAACTTGACAGAATTTTTATCGCGTCCAGTTTTGGCGAGGCCTACTGTGGCAATGACACCGAGCTCTTGTCTCTTCGCAGTGTGAGGTAAGAAAAGATAAATGCCCATAATAGCCTGAGTGTTGTTCCGGTTGGCTTAAAAATTTCACAGAATATTCTTGAAACGTTTTACTATGAGAAATACAAAGAAAAAATAAATGATTTTTCAAAAGTGTTAGACCCTATCCTACCCTTGGGCGTGCTGTGAGGAAGGGGGGGGGGGAGGGAATTTCATTGGGGGTAAAATCGGATAAATTTATATCAAAATTCTAAATGTATGTAATTGTGCTTATTGCATCATGTGTAATGCTGTATAAGGTCGAATGCTCAAATCTCGATATTCCGTCACTTTACGCAAAACTTGTATCCAAAATTTTCTTGTAAGCAAACACAATTATGGCGCTAGTTGTCGCTTTTTAGCCTGGAATGTATAGATTCGTGATCACACTGTTTTTGCGTGTTTGCAATTCAGATGAAATCGATGGTTAACTCTGTTCTGTTTTGGGTCAGCAGACTGCGTTCTTTGGCAGAATACTTTGTCGGCGAATACCAATGGGATTTTCGAGAAGGACGATTACGACGTGCCAAATGCTCACCTTGCGACAAGTTCGACGGATTGTGGCAGATCGTGCTAGAACAAGGCTTTCCGACTAAGCTGACTAGACTTATTCTGACGACGATCGATGAATCGACATCAAAGGTCAAGATTACTGGTTTGACCTCCGATGCTTCCGGAATATTAGATAAATTAAAGCAGGGCGTTGAGTTCTCTAATTTTTGTTAGATGTAGCGTTCGAAGGAGCAATAAGAAGATCCGGTTTTGCGGTTGACATGGATATTATTGGTGATGATCGTAGAGCTGTGTAAGTGGATTTAGTATTTTTTAGGAAAGAAGAAGCGAGAATAGGGTGGACCATGAACTCTACCAAGACAAAATATATGATGGCTGATAGAGAACGAGGCACCCCAAACGGTGTTGGATACGACGGAAGAAGAAAGTCGAATAGTCAAATAGTACTTAGGCGATCAGTAAGTGCGGCAAATTTAGCAAGTCGTGCTGTTTTATGCCGAAATAGGTAAATCGCAAAACTCACCAGAACTTCACAATTTAGATAGAATGGGCTTTCATAATAGCAATGAATATGTATAAGAAACATGGCGCAACTATTCCACAGAATTCTAAGAGAGGAGGTTGAATTGACCAATTAACGATTTATCGTTTGAATAATTTGAAGTAACATAAATCTGTTAAAAATCGATGTATCACAGATTTCACGATTTAGCTGATAAAAAAGTAGATTGCGAAGAAATTCAGCATGCACTCCCATGCTTGGTTGTCTTTCCCACCAGTTAGAGAAAATCGTAGAAATAAAAAATTAGAGGGTTGTATGCAAGACACGACCGATCACGATTACATTAAAAATGAAATAATTCTTAGGTACCCATAATAAATACAAAAATAAAGATGATGATGGATGCACAAAAAGTCACAAATTACAAACTTACTCTTACTTACAATTTGATTCTTTCATAACAATTGATTCTACTCTATTTTGATGCCTTCAATAAATTTTTACATTTGTAAATTTTTGGAAAATATCCTTTAAATGAAAGTCAATTATGATGATTTCAAAGGTACTTAAAAGATCAATTTTGGATACGAACAAGTACTAATTATAAATCTGGACAAATGAAACGATTTTATATCATAATAATTTTCAAGACAGAGAACGTACAAACTTAATCATTTTATAAACAGCGATTAGAGATGACTTTAAATATTTTGATCGAAAAATGTGAATGTGAAAAATTTGAATAACCGTCAACCAATAAACTCAGTAATAGTGTAATTTTAATGATCCTTCGTTAAAAAGCATCGATAATCTTCGGAAAGTGTCTGAACATAGAATGGCAGCAATACAAGGAAGAAAATATGTGACACAGTCCGCAGAACATATTTTGTTACTTTGATTGATTTTCACTTTTGCATATTAAGGAACCAATGCATACGCAACCAAATTCCTTAATTTTGTTCATATTGTAACTTGATTTTATTAATACATGAACGAACATTATCATTGTAAATGATGTAAATGATAATTTAATTGAAACTGGCGGTAACCCGAATTTAGTAAGGATTTAAATGATACATGTAAAATCGCACATCAGCTTGTCTTGAGTTTATCTCTAATACTGTATTTTATTGCATCTGATAATTCTATATATGTGAGTCGGTCCAACTTATTTGTACTAAGTTCCGAATCTTTTGATTTTTATTCCTGGTAGGGCAACAGCTTGTTCAAATCGATACTGCATAACGATTGGTATTGCATTATTTTTGCTACACTTAGTCTGGATCCCTTGTATAAGATTCTTGGAAGCAAGATTACATCAAAATATTATGCTTTATACTAGTAAATCAATTTCTAACTATTCAATTAGGTTACACGATTATTGTTTGGTTTAATAATAGGGTCTGAGGGATTATGCTGAGAGATAGGTCTTTGTATTTAGCCACATTTAATGCAAAATAATTATCTATGATTATCATCGTAACACAACTTTATACTGAATTTATTTGCGCGCCACCGTGTCGTATGTAAATGGAGATTTCAGTATGCAAACTACCCGTTGACAAATTAAAACATTTTTAAACTTTTTCGAATCAATTTAAATGAGGAAAATTTATCAATAAATCACAGAGATACAAGCGCTTCAAATTAGGTTCGAAAAATCTATCGCCGATAATTCTAAGTTGGCCTGCTAGTTACCGGAGAATCAAGATAAGCCATGGGTAAACTAAAGCAGAAATGTATTCGGGCATATATTTATAGATTCCCTTTTGTGCTATAGTTCAAATCGGACGAGAGTTTGACATCATTCACTGAGACTGTCATTGGCTCGTGAAAACATAGGTCAACTCAATCCATTTTTTCAATGGTATGCAATTAAAATAATATAATGTCGTTATCATATAAGTTTAAGTTAAATATTTTCGAATCGATTGGTAGTTAAATTATTTAAATTCATCAACAAATGACTGAGTTATAAGCGTTCAAAATTATGACAGAAAAAAGGTTACGGTTTTGCATTTTTTTAAGTTGACACCCAGCCTCGTACAGTGAAGAGTTAGCAAAAGCGACAATCCAACGAACGATTGCATATACAATCTAGTCATCACCTCACTGGACGAGCTACTTGTTTCATTCACAGTCAAGCATCAACTGAAATCAAGAAATGATTTGCAGCATATATTTATAGATTTCTCTTCATACTACGCATAACAATGCGGTGTTCTTTATGCATGACGCAAAGCCTCCTATGCCGAACAAGAAAATGACGTCAATTTCCACAGCTGGGATTGGTAGATGAAAACATAGGTCAATTCTAACCATTTTTTCAATAGTATGCTATTGAAATACTGAAACGACGTTGCTATACATGTTTAAGTTAAAAGTTTCCGAATCGATTGGTTGTTAAATTATATCAATCCATCAACAAATGACTGAGCTATTAACGTTTAAAATTATGACACAAAAAGGTTACGCAGCTATTTTTGAAACTTTTAATTGACACCCGGCCCCGTATAGCGAAGAATAAGGCATTTTTAATGCCAAAAATGGAGAAATGTAAATGTTCCGAAGGAATCTAAAACTTTTACGTGAATTAATTATCTTCTAATTAATATTTCTTTTCCTCAGATTCACCATGAGTTTTTTTTTATTTAATAATATAAGTTTAAGTAAAGGCACACTGCTTAAGCTCTAAGATGCCGAGGGTAGTTAGTTTTCTTCTTATTCATTTATTTTTTGCCTTTCTCATATAGAAAGGTTACCCGTAAAAAAATAAACCATTGATTTTACAGCATGAACAATTGATTCACATTTAGATATATGGGTTACAATACATTTCATTGTATCTTGACAAGATTTTTTTTTCATTTCCAACGATTCAATATATTGTTTCTACGATTCTACAATTGAACTTATTGTACACGTGGTGTTTCAAACAATATGAAAACTGTACATTTGATGGTTTTCCAAGAAAACATGTATGAAAATTTTTTATGATTTTAATTGTTACGATACTTAACAACCTATACATTCTATTGCAAAAAGTATATTCACAATTAATTGAATAGTGCGTAACAATACATTAAAATATTTTTCAATGGTCAAAGCAAAATTGTGGCAGGTTTTGTAACAGCAAATCGTATTGTTTTTCTACAATATTTTTTATTCGGGTATGCAATCACTGTGAAAACCGACTTTTGAACCGAGGCCCGGAGGGCCGAGTGTCATATACCATTCGACTCAGTTCGTCGAGTACGCAAAATGTCTGTGTGTGTGTCTGTGTGTGTGTGTGTGTGTGTGTGTGTGTGTGTGTGTGTGTGTGTGTGTGTGTGTGTGTGTGTGTGTGTGTGTGTGTGTGTGTGTGTGTGTGTGTGTGTGTGTGTGTGTGTGTGTGTGTGTGTGTGTGTGTGTGTGTGTGTATGTGTGTGTGTGTGTGTGTGTGTGTGTGTATGTGTGTGTGTGTGTATGTGCGTATGTGTGTATGTAACGTTTTTTTGCACTAACTCTTCTCGGATATGGCTGAACCGATTTTCACAAACTTAGATTCAAATGAAAGGTCTAGTAGTCCCATACAAAATTCCTGAATATAATTTGGATCCGACTTCCGGTTCCGGAATTATGGGGTAAAATGTGCAAAAAATTGTGAAAATAAATGCACTAACTTTTTTCTCAGAGATGGCTGAACCGATTTTCACACGATTAGGTTCAAATGAAATGTCTTGAGGTCCCATACAAAATTCCTGAATATTGTTTGGATCCGACTTCTGGTTCGGGAGTTATGGGGTAAAATGCGCAAAAAAAAAAGAAAATATGTGTTCTAATTTTCTCATAGATGGCACGACCGATTTTCACAAACTTAGATTCAAATGAAAGGTCCTGTGGTCTCATGTGTAATTCCTGAATTTCATGCGGATCCGACTTCCGGATCCGGAAATATAGGGTAAAGTGTGTTTAAAATTGTATACCATCACTGAAAATGGGGAAAAACCTTTAAAAAATTCTAAATCGACCTTAAATCTTCTCCAATTGATAGTTTTGATCAGTAGACGGTCAAACAAACCGATTTCGGTTATTCTTTCAAGAATTGCAGAGAATTATTTTGAAGAATACCACAGTATTATATATGATAGTATGATTGATATGAGAAAGGCATCATTACACCACTAGGTGGATTAAAACGGGTTTTTATCTTCTTATTCATTTAACTTCTGCAGTATTTTCACAGCTAGTTATTATAAAAAAAAATAGAATTTTGCTTTAGAACCAGTATATAAAGTTGAAAAAAATTATATTATTTGTTGGGGTCATTTCTCTTCCTAAGTTTCTATGGTTAACTCAACAAAATATGCAATCAATCGAAAACGAGTTGTGGTAATACATCCAAATTGATAAATTTTGGAATTCATGATAATAATGAGAAATGCTCTAGCATCAAACACTATAATTGATTACTATTCATTGAGGCAGTCACGTTTTCCAATTCGAAAAATTTATTCTGGCCAATGATTGCGGCGCACAGCTCGAAAACTGATTAATTCTCCCCAATAAAACAAATCAGGGGGCGTAGAAACGAGTGCCGTCAGTGCTGTCGAATCAGCCCCATCATCATCGTCGTTGGTGGCAAGGAAAAACGGCGTAGTGGCGTCGCCGGTCGGAGAGTGGAGCAATTAGTATAATTAATTTATCGCGTGTTTATGTTCCTCTTCAGTCGTCGGTACTTTTCCTTCTAGCACAACTTTTTTCATGTCAAAATTTTTTCAACACCAGACCAACATTTTAATGCCATTTGACTCGAGGATTTTCAGGTGGCTAGTCATTTGACCCCGGGAGCAATGTTGGAACTCGTATGAACTGCGATAAAAAGGACTCAAGCTCGCGATTAGAATCCGTGCAAGAAGTTTTCAAATTATTTAATTGACATCATTTTAAACGAATCATACAAACAGGTAGAAAACTTGATGTCTCAAATTCGTACAGAGCAGTTGATTAGCCCGAAAATCGCGGGATTGGGATAAAACGATAAGCTATATTGTTGCTCATGATTTGAATGATATAAATTAACTTTCGCAAATCCGATCCTAAAGACTATCCCAGAAAGTATGGACGCAACCAAAAACCGCTACCATTTCGCAATGGTTCAGAATCTGTCAATTTTTATGGCTACGTAATGTTGTTTACACTCTACTCTAACCACGTTTGCAGTTGTTTATTCGTTTTCTTTAGTTTGTTTCGAAATGTGTGGACTTTCAGCAGAACAACGTCGAAAAATTGTGTACAAATGGTGCACAGTACGCGGACTGTCACTGAGAAAGATAGCAAAAATGGAAGGATTGAGTGAAAAAGCGGTTGGAAATGCAATCAGGAAGTTCGGTGAGGATAACACCTTTGAGGATAAACCGAAAACGGGTCGAAAAAAAGGTCCTGCTAATCCTCAGTTGGATAAACGTATACTGAAGGCGTTCGAGGGAAAGAAGGAGGTTTCAGTTCGGGATGTGGCCAAAAAAGTGGGCACTTCGAAGTCAAATGTTCTTCGTGCTAAAGAACGTTTGAATCTTCGAACCTATAAGAAGTAGAAACAACCAAAACGTAGTCCAAAACAAGAAGCATCGATCAGACCGAGGGTTCGAAAGCTGTACAATACGATTCTTGCTGGAAATTTGAACGGCATAATCATGAACGACGAATCCTACGTGAAACTCGATTACAAATCCTTGCCGGGACCACAATATTATACGGTGCGAGAAGGGCAAGTGTTAAACCAGTCCGAGACATCGGTTGAAGTCGAAAAATTTGGTAAGAAAGCTATGGTCTGGCAAGCAATTTGTAGCTGCGGTAAGATTTCGAAACCCTTCATCAGCACTGCTTCAATGAACAGCGAAATATACATCAAGGAATTACAAAAACGACTTCTACCCATGATTCGAAGCCACAAGGATCCTGTTGTCTTTTGGCCAGATCTTGCTTCTTGCCACTACTCGAAATCAACGGTAGAATGGTATACTACCAAAAATGTCACTTTCGTCCCAAACGACATGAATCCACCAAATTGCCTACAATTTCGACCAATTGAGGAATTTTGGGCATTGACGAAGGCGCATCTTAGGAAACATGTCTCGGCAGCCGAAATCATTCAACAGTTCGAAAAAGATTGGATAAAAGTGTCAAAACTTGTCACCAAGAAGTCTGTACGGAATTTAATGATACACGTTCGCAAGAAGGTGCACCAGCTAGCCTACAATGGCTAAGTAGCAAATGTTGAGAATAATATTCTGTTGTTGTAGTCTAATATTATCAGTATATCGAATAAAATTTGAATTTCTAACACTTGTGAATTATTTACAGCGGTTACTGCATAACCGTTCAGGCTTCAATAAAATAAATAATGTGTCGGTTCGGATGTTTACTGGCTTTGTACGACCTGTATCCTGTTTGAAAGTTGGCGTTGTGACTACTGGTCATATCTTGAATCGAAAAACTTACTCTTTGCTTTACGTCTCCACATAACTCGGTCCATGGCTGCTCGTCGCCAGCCGCTCAAGGATGCTTCGTAGATCGCCCTCCACTTGGTTGATCCACCTTGCTTGCTGCGCTCCTCTTTTTCTTGTCCTTGTCGGATTAGATTCGATAACCATTTTCACTGGGCTGTTGTCCGACATCCTTATGACATATCCAGCCCACCGTAGACGTTCGATTTTAGCTGTCCGTACGATTGGTGGTTCTCCTAACAGCTGTTGCCATTCGTGATTTATACGCCGTCTCCACGTTCAGTCTTCCATCTGCACTCCACCATAGATGGTCCTCAGCACCTTTCTTTCGAAATCACTAAGGACGCGTTGGTCATCTGCCAACATAGTCCACGTCTCGTGGCCATAGAGAACAACCGGTCAAATGAGCGTTTTGTAGATGGTCAATTTCGTGCAGTGTCGTACTTTTCTCGATTGAAGGGTTTTTCTGAGTCCAAAGCACGCACGATTTCCTGCCAAAATACGCCTCTAAACCAGTGAGCCCAAATATACGAACTCGTCAACCATCTCGATAACATCACCGTCCATCTATATTCGTGGTGGGAGGCGTAGTGTTTCTTCAATAGAGCCTCTTCCTCTCATGTATTTTGTTTTTGACGCATTTATAACCAGTCCGATACGCCTAGCTCCAGTTTTCAGTCCGATGTATGTTTTCTCATCTTCTCAAAGTTACGCGTCACAATATCAACATCGTGTCGATCCTTACTCTTTGAATCACACCTTCCAAAGCAATATTGAACAAGACAAATGAGAGTCCATCACCTTTATTGAACGAATCAATGTTGATTATATTCTGTCAATGCTATTAGGTCAAACTAAAAAATTCTCCTTGAGTTTAACGTTCTAATTATTGAGCTAAGATTAGATGATGGTTACCAGAATTAATTGATACAAGTATTTTAAATTTCATATTTTTGTGACGAATTTTTTAAATTGGTAAGATTGATGAGCTCTCCTAGCAATTGAAAGCTTCACAGTATCTGAACTATATTCACTTTCTTGCTGCCTGAAATAAGCGAGGATTTTTCGGCAACTTGAAGATACATAACAAGCTTAGAGCAAGATTCTCGCTGTTTGGCAGATGGGCTTAGATGACTATTGATTTAGTTATTTAACGGATTCGGTGGTTAGTGACACTATATTTTATAACATTTTCTTTTTTACTACTGAATGTTCCAGAATTTCTCATTTTATCGCTAAATTATTCGAAATTTGTTGTCATAATTGTCATGCTATGAACATTTATCAAACATGACTGCGTAATATCACCAGTTTTTATTGACAACCATCTCAAAAAAAATTATTTGTTTCTATCCCGATTAAAGGATTTGCCATTTAATTTTAAACATCTTTAGTCTACAACTAAGCCTACATATGCAACGCCGAAGAAGTCGCGCAGCTTTTGAAAATTAATCATCTCAGTTCCACTCATATCATATGTAGAAACCATTAGCTTAAGAGAGATCTGCTATCAACCTTCAATAGATTCGCTTAAAGGAAAAGATGACAATTGGTTTATTCGCTTCATTTTTGCGTAACAGAAGTTGCACATTTTCACATTAAATTTTGGTGATATTTCTTTTTCAAAGCGAAACGAAATCGTTGACTCTGAATTCGTTGCAATCCGTTCATTGTAGGCCAAGTAATCAGCAAATATTTGATAGAAACGTTGACGTCGCTTCACAATTCTGCTGTTCAAAAAAATAAATTCGTACACATAATTTTTGGGCGAAACGAAGTTCGACGGGTCAGCTAGTATATATATATATATAAAGGGTGATTTTTTAAGAGCTTGAGAACTTTTTTAAACAATAAAACGCATAAAATTTGCAAAATCTCATCGGTTCTTTATTTTAAACGTTAGATTGGTACATGACATTTACTTTTTGAAGATAATTTCATTTAAATGTTGACCGCGGCTGCGTCTTAGGTGGTCCATTCGGAAAATCCGCTTTTTTATCGACAAATTTTGTTCAGCGATGAGGCTCATTTCTGGTTGAATGGCTACGTAAATAAGCAAAATTGCCGCATTTGGAGTGAAGAGCAACCAGAAGCCGTTCAAGAACTGCCCATGCATCCCGAAAAATGCACTGTTTGGTGTGGTTTGTACGCTGGTGGAATCATTGGACCGTATTTTTTCAAAGATGCTGTTGGACGCAACGTTACAGTGAATGGCGATCGCTATCGTTCGATGCTAACAAACTTTTTGTTGCCAAAAATGGAAGAACTGAACTTGGTTGACATGTGGTTTCAACAAGATGGCGCTACATGCCACACAGCTCGCGATTCTATGGCCATTTTGAGGGAAAACTTCGGAGAACAATTCATCTCAAGAAATGGACCGGTAAGTTGGCCACCAAGATCATGCGATTTGACGCCTTTAGACTATTTTTTGTGGGGCTACGTCAAGTCTAAAGTCTACAGAAATAAGCCAGTAACTATTCCAGCTTTGGAAGACAACATTTCCGAAGAAATTCGGGCTATTCCGGCCGAAATGCTCGAAAAAGTTGCCCAAAATTGGACTTTCCGAATGGACCACCTAAGACGCAGCCGCGGTCAACATTTAAATGAAATTATCTTCAAAAAGTAAATGTCATGTACCAATCTAACGTTTAAAATAAAGAACCGATGAGATTTTGCAAATTTTATGCGTTTTATTGTTTAAAAAAGTTCTCAAGCTCTTAAAAAATCACCCTTTATATATATATATATATATATATATATATATATATATATATATATATATATATATATATATATATATATATATATATATATATATATATATATATATATATATATATATATATATATATATATATATATATATATATTGTAGTATTCTATTCAAAATGTTTCTCTTCGATTTTGGAAAGAAACCAAGGGATTGTTTGTGCATTAATTAGTATAACATACAGAATGAAACAGTGTTTTGCTCGCGTATGTCATCCTTAAGAAAACGATGTGGGTTCACTATTATAAGTACTTCCAGCACCGGAGCCCGAGAACCGGTAAAATCAAAGTCACTTTACCCTATGACTCCGGAACCGGAAGTCGGATCCAAATGAAATTTAGGAACTCTGTATGGGACTGTGAGACCTTTCATTTGAATCTAAGTTTGTGGAAATCGGTCAAACCATCGTTGAGAAAAGTGAGTGAGATCCATTTTGGAATATATGATCACTGTTTCCGGTACTTCCGGAAGCGGAGATCGGGAACCAGGATAGCCGGAGAAACCGATTTTTTTAGTTGACCCTTAATAATAGCTATCGATTTGTGTATTGTTTTGCGTGGTTTGTTTTACCCGTTTTAACGGTGTACAATATTGAGCACTCTTTAATCTATAAATATGGAACCGGAGTTCGGATCCGGGTGAAATTCAGAAATTCTGTATGGGACCACGACACCTTTCAATTAAATGTAGGTTTTTCAAAATCGGTTCAGCCATTCAGAGAAAACCTAGTGAGATTATTTGACACATACATGTACATACATACATACATACATACATACAAACACACATACATACATACACAAATACACGCACACACAGACATTGTTCAGCTCGATTAACTGAGTTGAATAGTATATGACGCTTGAATCTTCGAATCTACAGGCCCCTGAAAAAGTCCGGGCCCGTGAGGGAGAATAACTCCTTTCCCACCTCCCTCTCGGCGGCCCTGCTTGCGCTTCGCCATTCAGATGCTCGTCATAGGATCGAAAGACTGATGTACGCTTTAGTTGACCCCAGCACCTTGCTACGTAGCCGACAATCTCTGGATCCAGATTTTGCGTAGGTCGCGTGCTGATTCCTTTCCACTTTCAAAGTTTACTTTGTAGGAAGTCTTCACAAAGAACCTTTGCAATGGTTCCAATTTATTTGTTTCGCACTGCACTTTGGAACATGAATGAAAAACCGAATTTCAGTAATATTAATTTGAACGTATTTTTTATCACTGCACTATTTCGCAGATCTACACGCAAAACTGACGATCGCGTTTTTTTTAATTAAAATAAAACTGCAATAGCAAACTAAGCTTTTCAAAAATAAAAGTACCTACTAAATTAATTACAAGTGAAACTTATTCTCACGGTACTGATACTTTCGATGTTAATTTATTGACCTGCATGCGAAATTTGACCCCCAAAACAGGTTGATTTATTTCAATTCCATCGTCGGTATGCTCTCTGAAGAGTAGTTATTCACGCCTGTCGGCAAGTGAATTCAGAGCGAGCTATCAATGCACATAAAAATGTCCCAAATCATTACGAATAACCAGCTTCCAACGAGTACTTGCGAGCCGCGCAAACGATGCTTCGTCGGTCATTTTTGCGTCGAACTAAGCACCCAACGAAGCAAGAGGGATGCAATCTATCAACTCCGAAACAGGTCATCGATGTCCGCGGCCAGCCCCAGCAGCAGCCTCGGTTCGGCTTCGACATTGATGTTCTGCTACTGCATTATGTTGGTGTACAGCCATGTACTTGCCGGGTAGCGTGAAACTGGATGAGTTTTCAGACCTGCCGTTCTAGGATAACGAACCAAGTAACGGGGAAAATTAATTTTTAATTCACATTTATTTCTCAAACCCGCCGATAAGCCGTAGGCAAAAAAAATCCAACCGACGAGGGCAAGTGCAGTGAAACGATTTTTTTGTCTTCCTCTGTACATCCTAGCAGTAGTACTTGTTCGATCCAGTATCCTGATTACAAGTCAATACGAGAACGTGGGGTGCCTCATTCGGAAATAATCCGGTATAGTGTAAAATAATAAGTGATGATTTACGAGCAGTATCTCGAAGCAGGTATGCTTTTTTAGGGTTTTTAGCGGATGGAACGGTTTCAGAGAGTTTCGTGGTTACCCGTAATTCTGTTTATCCCTCGTTGGACAATCTTTCAGTTGATGCCGCAATTCATCACTCAACGTTGAAGGTCGATTGAAGCATTGCAATTGGAAGAACTGTACTCGATCACGGTATTCTTCGTAGAGGAGAATTATGAAATGCCAGTCTAATGGGGAGGTGGAAAATCAGATTCGCAAAATTGAATGAAAAACCTAAACCCTTTTATCTGGTATCGCTTTGATATAACCACTTCCGTACCCATTTGTGGCAAAGTACATTTTGCAGACCTTCGCTACATAAAAAGTTAACTTGTATCTGATTTATGGCTATAAAATAGATTCCTACAGAAGCCTAAATTGATTTTCCTTTTCCTTTCATCTTCTTCGTCTGCTTACTGCACCACAAGAAGTTTTACAGGAAAAAACATTCAATGAACGTGATGATTACCGCACTTGATTGGCAGAAGTTTGTTGCACTGTTTACCTCTATGTCTTTAACATTTGATAGTCCAGTTAATCAATCATTTCTTCAATGTTAGTTGAAACTGCGCATCCTACCAAATTGCAAGTTATTAATATAGAAATACTTTATTTTAAGGGGGAGGGGGTGTGGTGGGTTGTTTTGTAAAATAAAAAGCATCGTTCGAACAACATTTTGCAATTTTTTCGTTAAAATATATTGAGAAATAAGTCGATGAAGAGGTATTTTTGAGAACGCTTACGGTGCCCTCTGTATCTCAGCGTAGACTAATCAGAAAATAACAAATCAAAGCAGCATAGATAGAGTGAAAGTTTTTGTAGACCCCAACGTTTCTGTTTGATTTTGTTTAATTTTTGGTGGTTAACGTTAACGTGACACAACCGTGACCTGTGAGGAACTGCGTCAGGCTAAATTTTACTTCGCCTTGGGGTCTGTCGATCCATCCGGAGACTCTTGGAATGAGCCGATGTGTCCACCTGCCTTTGGTTGAGCTGTCCCATTTCCTTTGCCACTCGCGTAGGGAGACTGCGTTGGCAGCCCTACGGGCGTTCCTGTCCCTCCGCGTATCGTAGCACTCCGCGTCCTCCTTGATGAGCAGTCTAATAGGTATTATGCACACCACCAAGCACGCTGTGTCTCCAGATACCATACGGTACGCACTGGTCACACGAAGACACATCAGTCTGTGCGTGCTCTCTAGCAATTTTGCGTTGCGTTCCACCCGGAGTGCCGACGCCCATACCGGGTTGCCGTACCTGAGGATCGAAACTGCCACTCCTGCCAGTAACCTGCGTTTGCTAGAACGCATCGGCGAGCTATTGGCCATCATTACCAAAACCCCGCAATCGCCATTGAAGCACGTTTACAGGCATTTTCTACGTGCTTGCTGAAAGTGAGCTTGTAGTCAAGCATCACTCCCAATTACTTCAGTGATCTCTTAGAGGGAAGCATGCAATCATTAGCATGTGCCGACGTCTCTTGCTCTGATTTTCTATTGTTTACCACCATCACCTCTGTTTTATGATGCGCTAGTTGTAGTTTTCCGCTACGCAACCAGTCTTCCACCATGCTGATCGAGTGTGATGCGCTCAGTTCGACCTCTTCGATGGATTCTCCTTAGACTGCTGGCGTGATGTCCAGCGTGAGTCAGCGATATCCGCCCAACAAGCACTATCGAACGCGTTTTTAACGTCAAGCGTTACTACCGCGCAGTAACGAGTTCCACACCGCTTAGGTTGAATAGCGACCTCCGCGGTGGCCACCACCGATTTTATGGCATCCGCCGTAGACCTGCCTTTGTGGAACCCGTATTGTTCGTTAGACAGTCTAGCTGCCTCCTCTATGAACGGGGCTAGCCTGTTCAGGATGATTTTCTCCAGGAGCTTCCCTGTGGTGTCGATCAGGCAGATTGGTCTATATGCCGACGGGTTTCCAGGAGGTTTCCCAGGATTCGGTAACAGTTCCAATCTCTGCCTTTTTCAAATGCCCGGGAACGTGCGTTCGTCTAGACATCTCTGCATGACCTCCCTGAACATGTCCGGTTTGGAGATTATAGCAACCTTCAGAGCCGCGTTCGGGATATCAGGTTCGTTTTAAAATTACCATTACGCCATTATTATTCCTGGAAAAATTCCATATTTTTTCAAACAAATTCGAATTCAATGCCATTCGTTTATACTTACGGTCGCACTTATCATAGAATAGCTAAAATTTTTATCAATCGCAGCACTGTATTTTACCAATATCAGACACCAGTAGCAGACATCCGTAACCGTTTCAATTTCTTCATAACGTGTACGAAATAGAACAAAGCACGCATCGTTCGTTTTGTGTTTTCTTCTTCTTTTGGTGTTGTACATATTGTCAATCTATATGGCGATTTGAAAACTTTGACCCTCATCGCCCTGTAATTGCGGAACCGGAAGTCGGATCTTGATGAAATTTCACAGTTGCTTTAAAGATAATATGAGCTTCAATTCAAGTCATGATTTGTGAACAGGAAAAATGGGGATCAGTAGTGACGAATTAAGTTTTTATGCCCACAAATTGACAAGCTCTACAAACTAGAAGAATTTATCAGACAGTTTTATGGGCTTGGTATTTGTTTTTGACCATCGTTCGTGAAAAAATACCAATGGAATTGGTTTTTTTCCACTTATCACGCTTTAGTTCTGGAACCGGAAGTCGGATCTAGATAAAATGTTCTAGGAATTTTGAGGAAACTATAACCTTTCATTTAAATCTTAGTTTGTGAAAATCGGTTAAGCCGTCTCCGAGAAAAATGAGTGCATATTTTTGTTACATACATACACACATACACACATACACACACACGGACGGGCACACACACAGACATTATCTCAGTTTCAATAGTGTCACTATTTATGTACCATTTAATTTCACTATTTCACTGTCACATTATTACACTTTCACAAAGTCACATAACTTTAATGAAGCATAATAAACGTTACTGAAATGTTGAACTTAATGTTTTCGTACTCCACATAGTGCACATTGTTATTGTCTTTTGAAAATTGCATTGGATTCAATTCTTTATAAAACTGGATGTAAACAACAGTATTTGTCTTATTGCATTGAAGTAAATGCACACGTTTAATGGAGTAACAAGTAACAATTTTCGTTGTGATAGCTTATTTGTGACTAGTTCGCAACAAGAAGTTTGAGTGATTGATATTAACATCTATCCACTTGCGTGACTTAAAAAGTGCAGTTTTGACTGGCGACATATTGGAGATCAGTTAAGAATAAGTTGTCGTTACATTGCAATGCCATGCTGAAATAACTTATCGTTCCATAACATGAAAATTACTTGTTTTCAAGTAAACTAGTCAAAACTTTGTGCTCCAACGACATTGTAAACATAGAAGAACAGTATTGTATTTGAAATTACAAACTTGATACGATGCGCCTCAAATTAAAATCTGTTTTTGAAGACAACAAACTATGGAATTACCCTACATTTAAAATGTTCAAAATAAATCCATGTACACTAAATTCTTATCACTTCTTGTTTAAAATTCATATATAACAAGAATTATAATGTTGTTGCAATCGACCTAATTTAACGCATATATTGTTTTCTTTGTGTTTATGGAAGTACAGAGGAAAAAAGCTATTGAGTCACTTATTATTTTTGTTAAAAAATAGTTTTTAAATAAATAATATTCTTGTTTCATTAATTTTTCATACATTTCTTGCGATTCCATAATATGTTCGCAATATTCGAGCCAACAAAACGATTGTATTTTTGTTAATATTACTTTGCAAAAACTAACCGATAGCTATCTGAATCATTGCAGAAATTGTGTGCTATAATCTTGTAATATCTGTGTTACTGCTGTATCAAATATTCTTATTTCCAACTAATAGCTAAAAGCATAACTGTGATTAAGGATATGTTAGAAGTAAGAAACGATAACTCGGGTATAGCGTGATGGGATAGTCGATGCCTTTCACGCAGCCCACCTGGGTTCGATTCCCAACCCCGCATATAGAGTCAGAAAACTTTTCTAACTCGAAGAGGCGAATGACCTTAAGGTTAAAACCTCTATAATTGAAACAAAAAAAAAAACGATAACTTATAAATGATAATTAGTTAAATATGACAAAAAGTGACAGTGATTTAAAACTTAAACAATTTCGTTCGGGAAAGTATGTACGCAGTACGGTGAAGTTCTTTCCATCTAAAGGGAAGTATGGCGGAATTTTTATTCCGGTATCCGGAATGGCATGCGAGTGGTACGTATGCAACTACGTAAAGCAATTCCATCTTACATCATTTGTCATCAAGACGCGGGATACATCCGTGTAAAACGCTGATTAAGTATGGAAATCAATAGTTTTGAGAACAACCTGCACACTACGGCAAACCTTACACTGAAACTGCATCTTCAAACAAAAACAAGTCAACCGCTCCACAACGAAAGCTAGTGAGCGCAGTACTCCTGTTTCACCATCACACCAACCAGCAACTGCAATCAATGTACAACAAGGCGCGTCTAAAGCAACTAACAACGAGCCCAAGACTGCGAGAATCGAAGAAAAAACGGAAACCAACAACGATACCACCGATGCGGCAATGGATGGCGAAACGAGCCACGAACAAAGTGCCCCTCAATCATCGCAAGATAAAAATAGAAGCTCCTCTCCCCCTAGAAAAAGGGTGACAACGAGATCCAATGGTAACAAATTTTGTTTATATACTAAAAATATGGCTGAATCGGCGACTTAAAGCTTGTACGCGAATTGGCCTGAATAAAAATACAAGTTGCGGATTTCTATTTGGGTAATAATCTATTCAAATGTATTACTGATGATACACTTCACAGTTCGAAAAATGGGGCATTTTATTTCACACGGATTTATACTAAACAACATAAAAATTTTGTGATTTGAAAATTACATGGATTGAAATCATATTGGGATAAAAAACAAAAGATCTATAGATACAGCGCAACTTGAACTAAGAAACATTAGATCACAAAGCACGCGATTTAATGGATTATGAATCCATACCTCGGCACTTGGTAGCCGAGTGCACATTACACTCGAAGTTTGTAAAATTCTGTACGAATTTAATATTGCGTCATTGGACAAGTTATGAATTGTATCGTTCGTAGAATTATGTCACCTGTAAAGTTCATAATTTCTTGCTGTGTTCGTTTGAAGAATGTTGCCGAATATGTGTCGTAAACTCAGACGTGAGCTTTTGTGAACTCATTCTGAATGAATTTGTATCTAAAATGATCTCTAACTAAATCAAAATCACTGCATGTCTGCCTAAATATGAATAATCTACAAGGTAACGTAATTTTTATGTAATTTCAACGAATTTTGGCGGTCATAGAGATTACTTTTCACTCCACATGCAAATGCATGCATGTACTCTGCTGCTGCTAACGATCTTCGTTCGAATTTAAGCCATGTAATTTTCAAATCACATAATTTTACCTGTTCTTGAGTGAAGTTTGTGTGAAATACGACGCTCCATTTATGTGCATCTTATAAGATGTAAAATCACAAGATTTTTTCGATCTGTGTACCTTTGGGATAAAAAACAAAACTGCTTATTACCAAAAGTTGACCGACGAATGGTCTGGAACCATAGCAATATCAATTAAAATTGGAAAAACGTTCCTCGGGTTTCACGACTTTCGGTTCCGGAGTTACGGGGTAAAATGTGCAAAAAAGTGAACCTGATTTTTCTCAGAGGCCGCTCGACCAATTTTTACTAGTTTAGGTTCAAACGAAATGGTTACCTGTTCTGGAATTTCAAGCTGATGATCTATACATGAAATCGAGCGGAATACTTCCCACTATCCGTAGAATTCTTCCGGAAGTACCGTAAAAGTGATCGTCTACTCTAAACCGTAAATCACCACGATCATTCTCCGAAACGGCTCAACCGATTCTCACAAATGAAATGTATTTTTAGAATTCTGTCCGGATCCGGCTATCGTTTCCGGAAGTTCAGGGTGAAGTATGAATGAAATTGCTACCCGTCATCTAAAGCATTAATGCAAATAAACGCATCGACAATGCAAAAAATCGAAGAATTCCTCTAAACTTGGGTCCAAACTGTTTATAAATAGAAAAAAAATGCTAGGGTATGCCCTAATGGAGGATGACGCATATGAAGGCGTGAAAATGGCATCATTGCACCACTACATGGATTTAAACAGGTTTGTTTTTCTCAAATAGAAAGGTTATGAAATCATTGTGAAACCCATATTTTGAACAAGGCCTGGAGTGCCGAATATCATGTACCTTTCGGCTCAGCTCGTCGAGATATCAAAATCTCTGCGTATGTGCAAAACGTTCCGATTTCAGAACTATAGGGTGATGTGCGCGAAAAATGGCTAAAAATATGGAAATTTTCACGGAGATGACTGAACCGATTTTCACAATCTTGGATTCATATGATTTTTTATTTTCAATAGAACACTTTTCAATTTTATGCAGGTTCGACCGTTTCCAGAGTTACAGGGTGATATGTGCAAAATATTGCAAAATATACGCACTCCATGTTCTCCATGTTAACCCGAGTTGGCGGTTCAATGCATAGGGCACTGGTCAAGCCAGCTGTCATATGTTCGAGCCCTGATTAAGCCATGCAATGATTCTGTACGCTATGAATCGGCTGCGAAGTCTGTTGAAACAGAAAGGCCACATTTCACAACATTTAAATGATACTCTCTGTTTGTGACATCTCGGACGTAGAGGTTTGAGTGCCGCCCAAATCAGCTGGTAATGTTTCAGATGTTTTTGCAGCCTTTGGCATTTGTTTTCTTCTCTGAGTCAGTGCTAATTTGGCCAAATTCAATTAACCAAATCAAGGCGAGTGAGTCGTTTTGATATTCATGATGGACGAGCAAAATTCTAACGCGATGCTTCTTTTACTACTGAAAGATGAATATCACAACCAAACAGCAGGCATAACGCTACCTATATGAAGTAGAAGTTTCTGCACGGAGAACCCTTCGATCATAAAATTGCGATATCGCAGTTTTTGATTTTTGCGATAGTTAATTTAACTAATTTCTTTTTGATTCAACCAAAATGGTTTTTGATTTGCATATATTCAAGTAGTTGAAAAATATGTTGTTTTGAATGCTGTCAAATGCCGGAGACAGTTGAAAGCAAAACAATAATCACAATGCAAAATCTTTTAATCACAATGCAAAAACTTTTAATAATCACAATGCAAAAACTTTTTTAGTTGAAATCTTTTCGCGTCGCTTCAAAGTGTCAATGAAAACAACATCGATGGTTAAAGCGTTTGGTGAAATTGTGTTCATTCGATTTGAGAATTTTATGATAACAAGTGTTTATCTAACAGCGGTGTTGTGATAGAGTTAACCTCGTTTGATATGAAAAAGATTTGGTGACAAATTAGAAAATGTTAATGAATGATCATCTCGCAATCTTTCAGGTATGCGCAAAAATTTTATGCTTCAAATTCGATCATTATTTACTTCCAGCAGACTGTTTTACTTCCAGCTGTTTGTTACCGATGATGATGTTCATGCATTAGCAATAAAACGCTTTTTGACATGAATTTTATTTATAAAAGTAACAGGAGCGAAGGGTTTCAAACACACAGAACGCGTTGCGATTGAATGGCGCGTTTGAATTGCCGTCGCAAAATTCCAATTTCCAGCGGTTGATGCACCCAAGCTCATATAAATTGACTAAAATTATCAGTGCATAACTTCAGTTCAACCGTTTGAAGGCATCATTTTAGGTAAATTTAATAATTTCGCTAATTTACACGCCCCTCCGGGCACTTTTGCTGATTAAAAACGTTTTTCTACATCAATCATTTCCGATCGAATCAGAAGTATTTTTTTTAGAATTTAGATCTTTACTGATCTCAAAACAAACAAACAAATAAAACCGATTTATTTTTCAACTAACAGAATTTTGTTTCAATAACAACACCAGTTATTTCAACTAAAATATTTGTTGAAATTGAAAGGTATGTGTCCTCACTAATTGACAGCATTTTTTTTTCAAACAGTTGAATTAGTTGTTTCAACCAGCGTTTCTGCTAATCGAAAAACAAAAATGACAGTTTAGTTAAAACAACAATCGATTAGTTGTACCAAATTTTAACCAATCGAATTCAGAAAATCAACTAATATTCTGGTTGAAATGGGATCGCGGGTGGTTCCGTGTGGTTCGTTGGATTGTCGGGTTAACGCGTTTCTGTTTCATATTTAACTTTAGTCAATCGGAACAAAAAAGTTAAGTTACTATAACTAGAACAGGGTGAGATATTTAGTTGAAATAGTACAAAGCCTAACACCCGACATTGTTTTACCGCGCAACTTGGTTCATGTTTACATAGCCGGAGAAACAGAACCGGATTGAAAAAGTTATGAAATATTGCCACCAACGCGCGATAGTTTCCTGCCAAGTCAAACCGATCTCATAGACCACATGGCACCACACGGCCAACAGAACTCATATCGAATGGTGAGACAATTAAAATCGGTCTAGTATAAAGCGTTATGTTGGCGTGCGAGATCTGGTGATATGTTGCAACTACCACGCGTCGCTTGCCCTGAGTTCCGAGCAGATGAAGGCGTGAAACTCGCAAAATGCTCACTCGTACGATGCTAAATAGTTGCCCGTAAAAACTGGTAAGGAACATGTTTTGAATTGAAATCCGTTCCTCACAGTGCATGGAGTAACTTCTGATCTCTGGTTTTTGTGTACCCCTGGGCACGTGGTTCCATCTGTTGATTTTATAAGTATATTTATGGTCGCTTTACTTCCGTGGGGTATTGGATGAGGGGGCGTATTTCACACTCCATTCTGAGGATGATCTTTGATAGAGTGATCCGCTCACATAGCATTCTCAATAGAATAAGATAAATAAAATATATGATCTGCGCTTGGAGCTTCGAGCTCGGTTAGCAGTCTAATAAGTTCCCTCAGTCACAAACTTTGCTAAGAATTTAGGTGATTATCTAATTACTATACGAATTAGCTGTGTTTGACGAAACTTACCATTTAGATTTTGGGCTTCAATGTATTCGAATGTCAAAAAACTTAAATGTAATCGTTTCATAGACGAAATCAAACCTTCACTTTTTCGATATTATTAAAATTCAAATGAATTAAGCATCAATTATACTTCATCGCAGGTTAGTTTTCCCATCAATCAATCTCATTAATATTTTTACATTTATTCTGCCAAATTTGCTACTCATATCTCTTTCCCTCCGGTGGCGTTGTTGATTGATATGTTTCAGATTAAAACCAAAAATGACTATTTTTCTGTTCCCCAAACTACTACACTTCCAGCCACACTTCCGATTCGCGTCACCATCGACCAAATTCTCACTTCATCTCCAGTTCGATGTTTAATTGCCATTAATTTCACTTGTTTTGCAAACGATTCGCTTTTCGAGCACGACCGTGTTGGTGCTGCTGCTGTTTCTGATGGTGCAGAGTTTTAATGGTGATCTCGTTTCTGCACCATCCTCAAACGCGTGCGGATGGGTTTTCCCTGTTGCTTCGAATACGGCAGCGAGCGAACTTATAATCGGCCAATGTGTATGCAAATATCGGCTCGTATCCTGCGTCACTAACCATTTGCGTTTTCTATCACTGTTTCAATATTTGTCCGTTTGCTTTGATAGCACTTAAAACACGATTGCACGCAAATAAATCACCCTCTTGGATCGTCGAATTGGAGTGAAAACTGGTGCCCATGACCGCTAGTTTATTCTTCCATGCTATGCGGGGCGTTTTCGCAGTGCGGATTTAAGCACGAAATCGACACCACAAGGATAACTATAACGCGAACACACAAATATCCAGCCCGAATTGGTAGTTATTTATCTATTCAGATGGAACTGGTGAAGTGTTACTGAGAAAAAAAGCTGGTTTAAATTTTGTGCCGACACTTTGCGAACTCAATCGTAAAATGTGTAATAAACAACACGCTAAAATAAACTTTGTTTGGATTGAAACCAGAAACTGTCGAGCATTACCATCACTCCCACGATCCGATCAACAGAAACACGCACATGCAAACAAATCACCGCAAATTTGACCGGCACCAGAGATGTTATCGAAGCACTATGAAAAAACGTAAACGTGTAACTAATGAACCATTTCGTTCTTTGAACTTATGTTGCTGTGTTGCTGTTTTTCTAGCTAACCACGTGTGCGCGCGGTTCTTATCACCCGTAGCAGTTTGTTGATAACAACAAGAGTAACTTGCGACGCAATCAACTCTGGACGAGCGCGATTTCCGTTACAGCCGTGCACACGATCTCATGTCCCGCTCGATTACGACTGCTGGCTGGAGCGTTTTGCTTGTACCGATCGCGATCAGTCAGGGCACAGAGTGCGAACAAACGCGGCTCTCTTGTTTTCTTGTTTTGCTTCGTCGGTTAAGCTCAGATCTCCGATGTTCTCTTTTTCCTTCTTCCGTTTGCTAGTCCTAAGCCAAGATACAAACCGTTCGCACGTGTATCGTGACGGGGTCTCGTTAGATCTGACCTAGCTTGATGATAGTCGTTATACTAAACGGAAAGTAAATCGTATCGGATGTTAAATATCATGTCATCGTGTGAAATGGGTGAGGTTTCGTGCCACACGCCATGGAACTGACAGAACAAGCATCGGATGGGGTGTTTGTACTAATAGTGCGATATTATGGCTTTAGGTTGGAATCGTTTCGGGTTTGGTGTATTAACATGGCATTGATTGACGGATAGAAGTTGGAAGAAGGTGTTTTAGTTTAGGTGTGCTTTGTTTTTGGCGCTGTATTTGAACAAGATAATTACGGTCAGTTGTTGTATTAGACCATCGGAAGTTCATGAATGTAATAAATGAACATTTATCTCTTAATACGTTTAGTACCGAACGCATCTTTACTATCATTTTTTTGTATTTGTTTTCATCACGCCTCGTCTTCGACTTGTCAGTACATAACAATTTATGCTGAACTGTTATACCACCTAGCGGTTTATCATGAACAGCTAAGCAGACGTTAAGTTTCTACTAGGGCTATTGTATCAATAGTATCATTAGTAGAGTCGCTATTTTGTCGATTACTCGACCTTCAATCATCGAATTGTGATAAAATGAAGAACAATATCTTTGCTTCGGCTATCAAAAGCAATCCCGCAGGAAAATTAGATAAAAAATGTTCAATACTGCTATTATAGTGACGCGAAAGCACCCAATTTTGTCTTACTCTTAAAGTCCATCTATCGATCAGGGACACCAGATCTCACTCTTACTAATGGTTATCGTATATGAGTGAACTACTGGAGCTGAGATGAATGAGGGTACCGTTACCTTATATGAAATATACTTTATGTTTTGCACCGAAGTCATTACTGATGTGCCGAACGAAAACGGCTTCTCGACTAATACTGGCCGACGGTTTGGCAATTTTTGGTTTTAGACTTGATTTTATGCTTAGAGTACATAACCGTTTTTAGTTTTCTTCATATTTCGTCTTCGACTTGTCAGTGCAATAAACAACATTGTACTCCGGTGCGAAATAAAAAGTGATCTGAAAATAGTCCAAATCCAAATAGTGCTTAGCGGTTTATGTTGAACTGGTAGATGGCAAAATAGTTCAAATTAAACTGTTATGCAGAATCGAAGTCGAAACGTCAAGAAAATTAAAAACGGTTATGTGTCCTATGTACAAAATGAGACAAATGAGTGCGAAAGGTGGTCGTCAAATAGTGAGATAACTAAGTCCTCACAAGTTCCTATCTCATGCCTCCCCGAGCGTCTTTGGTGACATTTGGTCAATAGAACGGCGTCGACTGGGTGCTATCGCCTTCTGCGTTAGTAGCAGAATGAGAGGGTGCGAAAATTATTATTATTATCATTATCAAAAGAGAAATATTATATTTCCTGCAGTACTGCGCGAAAGAAGAGCATAACTTACACTGCGAAATCAACTGTTATGCATTGTATCATAGCATATTATTTCATATATTATCTTATTATATTATATTTTGTTATGTTATATTATGTTGTATGGTATTATACTGCATTGCATTATATCGTATTATATTGTATTATATTATATTATATTATATTATATTATATTATATTATATTATTTTATATTCGTCTTATATTATATTATATTTTTTATAGTCGCGTGCAACGGTTATTTTTAACGGATTTTCACTTGTATGCTTAACACAGCTTTTTAACGAAGTTTGTACTAGCTTGGATGTCTATTCTCTGTAGTTATATTATATTCTATCATGTTATATTGAATCATATTGTTTTGTACTGCATTAGGATGTGATATATAATATTGTATTTGTCGTCGGCGAATGACCTAAAATAGGTTAAAACCGAAATAAATAAATAAAAAAAAATTGTATTTTATTATATTATATTTTTTATATTATTTTATATTATATTATATTATATTGTATTACGCTCAAGTATATCGACAACGGGAAGGGGCAGGGAGTGCATCAGGGTATCTTACAAGTGAATGACTGGATGATGGAATGGATTGCCAACCTGAGTCACGCGGGGGAAGCTTTGTGTTTCTCCATGAAGGTCTGAAATGAGTAAGACGCATCCTTCTAACAAACAAACCATCAGGCGGGTTTAAGTTGGTACAGCGAAATTCTTTATTATATGGCCGGATGTTCTTGCTGGAAGGTGCCGGGTTCTCAAAACCCATTTTGGCCTTCTTAACAGCAATTATATGAAAACTATCTGATAATCAAATTCGGATCTACTGAAAGACTACCCGCATACATTGGTAATGCCTTGAACTGATGGTGGCTTCACACATACATACATACATACATACATACATACATACATACATACATACATACATACATACATACATACATACATACATACATACATACATACATACATACATACATACATTTTCCCATTGTGCGAAAGGTTGAAATGCGCACCAAAAAGCGAAAAATTTTGTTTTTTGTGAATGCTTTTCGGATGTGAGATTACTATCTAATTTGTTACTAGCCAAGGAGCAGAACAAGTATAATCCCTGAATGCCAAACCTGAATCGGTCAGAAATTATCGGAAACACGTTCTGGTTCGGCAGATCTGTAAAGACATTGCAAAACAAAAGCTGTTCGGCAAATAGAAGATTTTTCACGTCTGCTTAACCGTTTATGTTAGACTGCTAGGTGGCATAAGAGTTCAAAATAAACTGTTACGAGATATTTATACCTTTCAACTCCAGCAGAATAAAAAATCGCATCACTATTTTTTGTCTAAATTTTTTTTCGAACACTTGCACTCATTATTGCTGGCATTTTGACTCGCAGTGAGTCAAAAATTGACTCAATCTAAGCGCTATTCGCTATTGCTATCTGCGTTCTTGAATCGTTCGCAGGCGGTGAAAGTTAATGAGTTGCGTGAGGTGAATTTCAGCAACCCTGTTTGTAAGAAAGCGGAATCTTCAGAATCCTTGATAAGATAGAACAATTTGAAATCATCGGAAAATTATAGCTTCATGCATTCCAACCAAAAATTCAAGCTATCAAGTAAAATAATAATATGAACGGTCCCAGATGGCTTCCTTGTGGAACTCCGGAACTCGCGATGAATGGTGAAGTAACGTTGTCACCTATTTGCACAGCCATATTTCGACCTGTCAGATATGATTCAAGCTAGTTTAGCATTTGGAGTTTGTGAAAAGCCGCAGAGAAATCAGTGTAAATGTCGTCGACTTGATGATGCGCTTACATAAAGCGAATGATGTATGGTGTATACGACATAAGATTTGTGGACGTAGACCGCTTAGGCATCAAACCATGTTGTGTATCAGATATATAGCTGAAGTTGTAATGGGTGATAAAATCCAGTACTATTATTTCAAATAGTTTCGATACAGAACATAAGGCAGCAATTCCTCGATAGTTTGAAATAATAGTTTTGTCACCTTTCTTAAATAAAGGGAAATGTAAAAATTCTTCCTTAGAGCAAAAATCATCGTTTAAGAGAAAGATTGAACATTATAGTCAATGGCATTAGGAGACTTCTAGAGCATTCCTTCAAAGTTGACAAGCTGAAGACGAAAGGTAAAGAAAATTAAAGCGACCATGTTTCTGAGTTGATTGAAAATCTCAAATAGCTCAAGGTCAACATAGGGCCTAAGTAACTTCGGCAAAGTTATGCAGAAAGCCGTAACTTTAGTAGAATTCATGATATAATGTATTTTCTGTAAATGTGTCCTAAAACTAGTTTTTGTAGGAAAACTTATATATTTTAAATTTCTATGAGTTTTATCTTTTTTTATTAATGTAAAAATAGATATAGAATTCGCTCAAACTTTAGAAAAATTTTCCGAGGCCCGGAGGGTTGGTCTTTCACAATTTTTTGCACATTTTACCCCATAATTCCGGAACCGGAAGTCGGATCCTAATAATATTCAGGAATTTTGTATGGGACCACAAGACCTTCAATTTGATCTAAGTTTGTGCAAATCGGTTCAGCCATCTCTGGGAAAAATTAGTGCAAAAAAACGTTAGATACACACATACGCACATACTCACACACATACACAAAGAAAAGTCTTGGCATTACATTCCTTTTGTGGAATTTGGCCTTTCTGTTTCAACAGACTTCGCAGCCGATTCTTAGTGTACAGAATCATTGCATGGCTAGTACTATGGATCCTACTGACACTAAGAACCCTTCCAGGTCGGGGCTCAAACATAGGACAACTGGCTTGTAAGACCAGGGTCCTATGCATTGAACCGCCAACCCGGGACACACATATACACACAGACATTTTGCGTACTCCACGAACTAAGTCGAATGGTATATGACACTTGGCTCTCCGGGCCTCGGTTCAAAAGTCGGTTTTCACAGTGATTGCATAACCTTTCTATATGAGAAAGGCAAAAAATTCTAAACTAACCCTAAAACTAGTCCATTTGATAGTCGTTATCAGTAGGCGGCTAACAGTTCGTCTGAAAAGTTCGTATCGTTTAATAGAAACCCACATTTTTTTGCCAAAATTCGTTTTTATTATTCAACATAATTGCCATCAGAGGCGATACAGCGATTATAGCGATCTTCCAACTTTTCGATACCATTTTTGTAGTACGATTTGTCCTTGCCTCAAAATAAGCCTCAGTTTCAGCGATTACCTCTTCATTGCTTCTAAATTTTTTACCAGCGAGCATTCTCTTGAGATCTGAAAACAGGAAAAAGTCACTGGGGGCCAAATCTGGAGAATACGGTGGATGAGGGAGCAATTCGAAGCCCAATTCGTTCAATTTCACACTGCTCAGAATCATCAATTCGTTGTTGTTTTTTATCGATTGTGAGCTCACGCGGCACCCATTTTGCACAAAGCTTTCTCATATCCAAATATTCGTGAATAATATGTCCAACACGTTCCTTTGATATCTTTAGGGTGTCAGCTATCTCGATCAACTTCACTTTACGGTCATTGAAAATCATTTTGTGGATTTTTTTCACGTTTTCATCGGTAACAGCCTCTTTTGGACGTCCACTGCGTTCATCGTCTTTGGTGCTCATATGACCAGTACGAAATTTTGCAAACCACTTACGAATTGTTGCTTCGCCCGGTGCAGAGTCTGGATAACACTCATCAAGCCATTTTTTGGTATCGGCGGCACTTTTTTTTATCAAAGAGCAGTGTTTCATCAAAACACACGAATTTTCTTTTTTTCCATTTTTTTACAATAACAAAAGTAGCTTCACTCAAAATGCAATATCTCACAAACTAATGATCAGGCAGCTGTCAAATTTATACACGTATCTTTTGAAGGTTGGTACTAACTGATAATGGTATGGATTTGATTCTAGTGGCGCCCTCTCATAGAAACGATACGAACTTTTCAGCCGATCTGTTAAACAAACTGATTTCGACTATCCTGGTTCCCAGTTTCCGATTCCAAAGGCACAGAAAATAGTGGTCATATGGATCTCACTTACTTTGCTCAGTGATGGTTAGACCAATTTTCACAAACTTAGGTTTTAAGTGGTGTTGTACGAAATTCCAGAATTGCATTCGGATCCGAAATCTGGTTCCAGAATCATAGGGTAAAGTGTGTTTATACCTTCACGCGGACGAAACAGAAAACGTGAAAAATTTTAAATCACCCAAAAACCTACTCCAATTGATAGTCATTATCAGATTCAGCAGAAATATAATCAAGAATCGGAGAATTCTATTTTGAAGAATACCACAGTATATATATATATATATATATATATATATATATATATATATATATATATATATATATATATATATATATATATATATATATATATATATATATATATATATATATATATATATATATATATATATATATATATATATATATTACATATGATAGTTTGATACGAGAAAGGGATAGGTGGATTAAAACAGGTTATTTTTTTGTAAAAAATTTTAGCCCGCTAAATTCCATACAAACTTTGAACCTCGAGCTAAAATTTCGCATAGTTCTTTGAGGACCCCAAAGAAACACGAAAAGTTTGGTGATGCTGAAATATAGATTTTGTCCTACTCTAATAAGGAGCCTGTTTCGAAGTTGTATCGTTTATACTAAAACGAAACGTTTATATCAATGTCAGCCTCATATTGTCTTGAGTCAACCGTGCGTAGTATCAGCCAATTTCATGCTTCACCCCAACAGAACCATATCATCCAATCCAACAAGTCGGTAGTATAAACTGGTTGCTCATTTCTCATGCCTAATGTGATCGAACCATTAAACTATGCTCTTTATTTCCCTTTCTCAGTATGCTTTCCGTTGTTTTGGTTATCATTTTTGTGCAGATACATGTTTTATCGTCAGATATGTTTCAGTGAAGGCTTGCGTAGAACGTACAATGCAGACAGGCATGTATTAAACATGTAAGCACTTTGCGTACAATAAAGTATGTTACTTTAATTCGAGAACTTAATGAAGTGACATGGAAACAATTGAAGTTCACTTTATTGGCGTTATCTAGAAATTACCGTGCAGAACATTTCAATTGTTAGTTATTCTGAGTTTCCGGATGTTCTAAAACTAACTTTCTCAACAGTAGGGTCTTCTAAATTGGCTACCTGTTGATCATTTGCGCGCACACACACACATAGATATCCACCTGCAGTTAGGTTTTTACGAGTTTTCAGCAAACACTGCACATTCCGATTATTTTTATGGCTGTTTGGAAAGTTGTACCCGAGTGCCACCATAAATCAACTCGGGATCGGGTAGGAAGAATATTTCGGAGGTGTCTTTACCAGCAGTGCTTCGTAGAGTGTAATTTATGCAGGGGACATAGGATGGGATTTGCTGCAATAGACCTAACTATTTAACGAATAATTTGCATATAATTCGAGCACTGAGTAAAATTTGCCACGCCATCGTCCGATGAAGATGGTACATTTGTTTGCATATTCGGAAGTTTTGCTATGAATAATAATGGTTTGAGGAAGCGCAATTGCACAGTTTCGTGCTTCCGGGACGGTGTGCGTTGAGAACATTATTTCCATCTTATCTCAGTCTTATGCTCTAAGCAAGCAGTTATGATAAGACGGAGGGTGCGATTTTTCAAACTGCCTAAACGTAACAACGTTTATCTTCAATATGATATGTGTGATAAAAATTACCCGGATGTTCTATTCTGCAGAGCAAGTGCATTTGAAAGTTCCCAAGTTTTGGTATTAGCTGTATTCATTAAATGTTCAGTTAGCTTCTCCAAAATGTGTGTAGAAAAGCAAACTTTAATTGCCACATTTTGCTGCGGAAGTAGGTTTTCACATACGATAAATGATGGAATCGTAATACTCGAAATGCATCTCATGTAGCTCGAACAACTAGATCTAACTAATGACACAGTACCTATTTATATATCAGACAAGCGGGGATAAATTTGCTCATGGCACAGTTTCAGAAGTGAACTACTATTGGTCTGAAACAATGGTACGATTCGTTTTATACGAATAATAATGAAAACTATTCCGGTATAAAACATGATGCTCATTAGTGAAACAAATATAAACTTTTGGCAAGCAAATGGTCCAAACTTCTAGTCCAAAGCAACATCCTCCCTCATTTGTGTAGTGGTAGCAACTAATTGAACCCTTCATGTTAACAAATTGTCTAATGTTGTATCAGCTGAAATTTTCCGGGTCAACATAAAAACACTAGTACTTTTATTTTGTAAATCATTCAACTATATTAATTGTAGCCGCTCTAGTTGGTATCCTTTGAAAAGGGGGTTTCTGCTAGGGGGGTTACTGCATAGCAGTGCATACATCTCTAGCGCTCATCGTACGGTGGGTCGATAGTGTGTTTGAAATAGGAAAATAAAGCGTTAATAAACTGTTGCAAAAAGGTTTGCACGATTTAGAAGTGGCGGGTTTTGTTTGGAAAACGAAAAGTTTTCTAAGATGACGAATTGGAAGAATTCCTACACGGAACGACCGAAATTAGCCCTGCGCCTAATTCGTATTACTGTTTTTGAATTAGTTGATTTTAACAACAAAATTTCCAAAATAACTATAAAATTAGTTAAAATTGAGAATTTACTGTGCTGAAAAAAACTCTTATTTTTAGAGAATGTGTTTAGTTGGCGAATATTCTGTACACAAACCAGCGATATTTCAATCCAGTACGAAATTCTCATTGACAACAAATTTTGTTATTAAAATCAGAAAATTTGTTTTTATTTATCTATCACCATCATTACTGAAGGACAGGACAAAGAAAACAAAAATGAAATTGGTTTTATTAACAAGTTTATTAGCTAAAAACTCATGAGAAGTGTCAAAGCAAAACAATCCATTAAAAAGCTAAAAGGGACAGTCTTGTTGAAACTGCTTGCAAATTGTTTAGATGTTTTTCGCATGTGTTACGATATATCCATATATAAATTTCTAAACCGATATGTAAAAATGACGTAAACTGTTAGTGGAAAGTGTATTTATTCAGAATTTGTGCGCATTTAAAGCGATTGTGCGTAATAATGTTTTTACGGGGAACAGTGAAGTGAGTTTCGAATATTGCACTCTAATTGTATATGTCAAATGATGTTTTTTGTATCTTCCAACCTTCTGGGCTACGCTGTCCGGTGTACTACTTGTATTCGGTTTTTGTTTTCCGAGTGCTCAAAGTTTTCAGTGAGATAGTCAATTTCGCGAAGTCGAATGAAGAAAACATCAATTGAGAAGAAAAAACGTTTTTTTTTATCTAATTCAACTAAAAAATTAGTTGAATGGATATGAAGCGTGCCTTAGCTAAGAAATGACAGCACGTTTAATTGGTAAATTCAACTAAAAAAAGTAGCCATTTCAACAACTATTTTATTGTTATTAAGGGAATTAGAATTAAAAAATCTAAATTAGCAAAAGTAAGATTTTTTTAGTTGTCTCAAAAAATAACTAACTAAAATCAGAAAATCAACTAATTTTTTCGCAAAATGCTGATTTCGGCCTTTCCGTGTAGATCAAGATCCGTCGCCAACGCAAAAAGAACTTTCTAAATCACTTGAAGTTCTTTAGCCAAGCATTTGCCAAAGTTTAAAGCAATGAGAATGATCCGAAAAGTCAGCCTTTCAGAATATTCATGGCCTGAAGGAACAGCACTTCTCCAATTATCATGATGTCAAAAAATGAATCGTTTTAATTTGATAGTTTTGTAATATTATTCAAAAGTATTGGAGCTAATGCCCGTCATGTAATTTTAGTCTAAAAAGAATCTTCCGACCTGACGAAATTGTGAATGAAAATAAATAGCGTAATAATTCAAATAAAACCGTGTATTTGTTGATGTAATGCTTCTTTTTGTAAATTCGGAAATGAATGGTGCTGGAAATCATTTCTGCTGTGATCAGCAAAAGTGCACGAAGGGGTGAGTAAATTAGCGAAATTTATAAATTTTGCCTAATATGAGTAAAAAAAGCCTTCCAACGGTTCAACTTAAGTTGCACTGACAATTTTAGTCATGGTATATGAGTTTGGGTGCACCAATCGCTTGGAATTATGGATTTTTTAACCTTCGGAAATCTTATGATAGGTAGTAAGCAGATGTGGAATATAAACCAAACAAAGAATGAAAGAATTTCGAAAAGTTTGTTTGGTCGGTCGCATTGAATTTTTTTGTTTCTTGATGTATTTAAAATTCATTCAGCAATACCATGTTGGCGGAGTAATACCAATAAAACCAGCTAACATACATACATGTTGTAATTATCAATAATTATAATGTTAAGAAAAACATGTTCAATCATAAAGCATGTCATGCAGCTGATTAATTTACCCTGTTTAGCTTGAATATCATACACAGAAGTAACAGCCCGAGTAGAAGTGATTTGCAAACCAATTATTGAAACCAAACACCTCAATGGTAGAAAATAACATTATTTCGTTTGAAATAAGAGTTAAAATAAAAAAAATCGTTTCAAAGTCTGCATGAGAAAATAGCAACAAAATATAAAATTCTACCATTGTAAATCCAAAGCAAGAGCAAAACATTTGTAGAAGACGAATTTTTCAGTAATTTGGTTTGATTTGAAGAAACTCCTAGTTTCTGTGAAACGCTCGCACTTCGGACTTGACATTCTTCATTAAATTCTGCACAGTTACTTTTGTGACTTTCCTGGTGGCAGCTGTCCAGTTTTTTTCTACACGGAAAGACCGAAATTAGCATTTTGGCGAAAAAATTAGTTGATTTTCTGATTTTAGTTAGTTATTTTTTGAGACAACTAAAAAAATCTTACTTTTGCTAATTTAGATTTTTTAATTCTGATTCTCTTAATAATTATAAAATATTTGTTGAAATGGCTATTTTTTTTAGTTGAATTCACCAATTAAACGTGCTGTCATTTCTTAGCTAAGGCACACTTCATTTCCATTCAACTAATTTTTTAGTTGAATTAGAGAAATAAAACGTTGTTTTCAACCAACATAAATGGTTGAATTGGTTTTTGCAATTAGCAGCTATATGGCGCTCGTTAACACCATAATGACTACTAGCCACTAGATGGCACACCACTACCGAAAAAAATTTCAGTCGCGGTTATCTTTTCTATATTGGCAGGTATAAATACGATGTTGTATTGGAGAAAAAGACAAACGAAACATAAACTTCTTTTTGAAAATTTTTCTTCTAAATCGCTGTTTTCTTCATTCGACTTCGCGAAATCGACTCACTCACTGAAAACTTTGAGCACCCTGAAAACAAAAACCGAATACAAGTACCGGACGGCGTAGCCCGGAATGAGAAGATACAAAAAAAACATCATTTGACGTATACAATTAGAGTGAAACATTCGAAACTCACTTCACTGTTTTCCGTAAAAACATTGTTACCCACAATCGCTTCAACTGCGCACAAATTCTGAATAAATACACTTTCCACTAACAGTTTACGTCATTTTTACATATCGGTTTAGAAATTTATATAGGGATATATCGTAACACATGCGAAAAACATCTAAACAATTTGCGAGCAGTTTCAACAAGACTGTCCCTTTTAGCTTTTTAATGGATTGTTTTGTTTTGACACTACTGTCCTTCAGTAATGACGGTGATAGATAAATAGAATCAAAGTTTCTGATTTTAATAACGAAATTAGTTGTCAATGAGAATTTCGTGTTGGATCGAAATATTGCTGGTTTGTGTCCAGAATATTCGCCAACTAAACACATTCTCTAAAAATAAGAGTTTTTTTCAGCACAGTAAATTCTAAATTTTAACTAATTTTATAGTTATTTTGGAAATTTTGTTGTTAAAATCAACTAATTCAAAAACAGTAATACGAATTAGGCGCAGAGCTAATTTCGGTCGTTCCGTGTAAATCCTGCATGTTTTGGGACACTGTACCTTCCTTCCGAAAGTGCCGCTTGACAATTGCCCAATACCTTTAAATTGGCCGAAAATCCGGGCAGTTCGGTGGGTTGATGTCCTTTTCCACGAATTGTACATTATTTTTTGACAACATCTGTAGAACGGAGTTGGCGTAGTGGGCTGAAGCCAAATCCGGCCAGAAGAGAGGAGGAGCCTTATGCTTTCTGTACAGTGGCAGCATTCTCTTCTTCAAACATTTTTCCTCTTACACTTTGGCGTTAATTGTGCCCTTCGTGAAGAAAATCGACGACCGCAAACCACAGGTAAAAATTGCTTGCCAGACCAACACCTTCTGCCCAAACTTTTCCATCGCTACCGTGGTGTCAGCGTCGTCCAGGTCCTGGTACACCGATTTCGTATAACAATATTGCGTTTCGGGCAGTGCTCGAGAGTCTTCCTTGGCGTAGGTTTCGTCGTCGATCAGGATGCATCCGTCTTTATTCTGTAGAATCTGGTTATACAGTTTTCGCGCTCTTGTTTTGGCCTGAACTTGCTGTACCAGGGACTTTTCCGGCACCTTCTGTTTCTTGTACGTTTTCAGGAAGTTCCGAACTTTGATCAGTTGAACCATCCCGATGCTGGTTGAACTGCTTGGCCAAATCCCGCGTCGACGCCGATGGGTTTTTCCTGATGTACTCAACCACCGGGCCGGGCTGGCTGGGACCCGTTTTCCTACCGTTTTCGGAGCAAATCCTTCATTTTTTTTTTTTTTTTTTCAATTATATAATTTATTAAGGCACACTGCTTAAGCTCTAAGATGCCAAGGGCTTTTTCTAATTTTAATTAACAAATAACTTAAAACTAGGATAGTATATTAAGATAATGTAATGACTTTGGCAGATCCCGCCTTCAGCTGGCAATCGGCACCGGCCGGCGTACTGAATGTAACACGTTGGTAAGTATCTTGGTATTAGCCGCTTTTTTCTGTCCGTGTGGGTTCGCGGGGAACACCCCCAGGCTACGAATACCAGGCGGGTGGCCCATATTCATCTCATAGACTACAGCGGCCGTCCGTGGGCAATGATGATGATGTTACGGAGGAAAATGAAAAAAAAAAAATATACAGAGAAGTAAATATTACGGAGAACAGAGTAAAAAGGGGATATGGGAACAAAATGACTAAGAACGACAAAGATCTAATTAGTTGACATCGAGATGGTGAAAAAACGTGGGAGGGGGAAGCAGAAAATTTAGTGACAGCAGAAAGATCTTGTTAGTTCCAATGAAGATGGTGGACAGACGAGGGATGGGGAGATTCGGGCGGATGTTAGTGTCGAACCTGTGGGTGGAGTTTCTTCTTAGCATCAGTCGAGGAACAGGGGTAACTAACGCAGATTACACTTGTATATTAATGTGTTTAAGGAATTTATATATGAGTAACATATATGATATATCCCGACTCGCCAACACATCTCGAACCGGAACATCAGGTGGTCTACCTCGGGCCCTGAGGGAGTCCTTTAAAACAGACCTGGCGTCACAATACCCCACACATGACCATACGACATGCTCGATGTCCTGATAACCGTTGCCACAGGTGCAGAGACCGCTCTCCATGACCCCAATACGCCGAAGATGTGCGTTGAATGTGTAGTGATTAGACATGAGCCGAGACATAACACGAATGAAATCGCGACTCACGTTCATCCTCCTGAACCAAGGTTTCGTCGATACCCTAGGGATAATGGAATGTAGCCATCGTCCCAGTTCGTCATTACTCCATGAAGTTTGCCAACTTTCAAGTGCTCTTCGACGAGAAATACTGAAAAATTCATTGAAGCAGATTGGTCTTTCATAAATATCACCTTCTAATGCGCCCACTTTAGCCAATGAGTCTGCCTTTTCATTTCCCGGAATGGAACAATGTGAAGGGACCCAGACTAACGATATTGAATAAGACCGTTCAGATAAAGTTCGCAAGTGTTCCCGTATTTTCCCCAGGAAATATGGGGGATACTTTCCTGGCTTCATTGCCCGGAGAGCTTCTATTGAGCTTAGACTGTCCGTGACAATGAAGTAATGGTCTTTGGGCAACGTTTCAATGATCTCGAGGGTGTACTGAATAGCAGCTAATTCTGCGACGTAAACTGAAGCCGGATCACTGAGTTTGTACGAAGCGGTGATGTTCTGATTGAAGATGCCGAAGCCTGTGGACTCGTTGATGTTTGATCCGTCAGTGTAAAACATCTTTTCACAGTTGACTGTTCTAAATTTATTATAAAAAATATTTGGGGCCACTTGAGGGCGCACGTGTTCCGGAATTCCACGAATCTCTTCTCTCATGGATGTGTCGAAAAACACAGTAGAATCAGAAGTATCCAACATATGAGCACGGTTGGAAATAAACGAAGAAGGATTAATATTCTGAGCCATGTAATCAAAATACAAGGACATAAAACGGGTCTGAGAATTGAGCTCGACAAGCCTTTCGAAGTTTTCAATCACCATCGGATTTAAGATATCGCATCGGATTAGCAATCGATATGAGAGATCCCAGAATCGATTTTTCAACGGTAAGACGCCAGCAAGCACTTCGAGACTCATCGTATGAGTCGACTGCATGCAACCTAAGGCAATACGCAAACAACGATACTGAATTCTTTCCAGTTTAATGAAATGGGTGTTCGCGGCGGATCGGAAGCAGAAGCATCCATATTCCATTACGGACAATATCGTTGTTTGGTACAGCCTGATCAGGTCTCCTGGGTGGGCACCCCACCATGATCCGGTTATTGTACGAAGAAAGTTAATTCTCTGTTGGCATTTTTGTTTCAGATACCTAATATGACATCCCCAGGTGCCTTTGGAGTCGAACCAGACCCCGAGATATTTGAATGTGAAGACCTGAGCTATGGTTTCACCCCTTAGTTGAAGCTGTGGTTGTGCTGGTTCTCGCTTCCTTGAAAATACAACCAGCTCAGTTTTCTCCGTAGAGAAGTCGATACCAAGTTGAAGAGCCCACGTGGACAAGTTGTGGAGTGTATCTTGTAATGGTCCTTGCAGATCGGCAGTTTTGGATCCTATAATGGACACAACGCTGTCGTCGGCAAGTTGTCTTAGCGTGCAAGATGTGTTGATATATTCATCGATATCTTTTACGTAAAAATTGTATAAAAGGGGGCTTAAGCATGAGCCCTGAGGAAGACCCATGTAGCTAAATCGTATTGTCGACAAATCACCATGTGCGAAATACATGTGTTTCTCGGACAATAGATTATATAAAAAGGTGTTCAAAACCGGCGAAAGACCATGTTGGTGCAGCTTCTTAGATAGGATATTTATAGAAACTGAATCAAAAGCCCCCTTGATGTCTAGAAATACTGATGCCATTTGTTCTTTACGAGCAAATGCCATTTGAATTTCTGTTGAGAGCAACGCAAGACAATCGTTCGTTCCTTTACCCCTGCGGAAACCAAATTGTGTATCTGAAAGAAAGCCATTAGTTTCGACCCAATTGTCTAGACGGAAGAGAATCATTTTTTCGAACAACTTCCGGATACAGGAAAGCATAGCAATCGGCCGATACGAATTGTGATCGGAGGCTGGTTTCCCAGGTTTTTGAATGGCGATAACTCTCACTTGTCTCCAGTCGTGTGGGACAATATTACCCTCGAGGAACTTGTTGAATAAATTCAGCAAGCGTCTTTTGGCGGTGTCAGGCAGATTCTTCAACAAGTTGAATTTGATTCTGTCTAATCCCGGGGCCTTATTGCTACATGACAAGAGCGCAAGTGAGAACTCTACCATCGAAAACGGTGTTTCGTTTGTATTTGATGTCGCGGCGCGGGAGATCTTCTGTTCCGGAACAGAGTCTGGACATACTTTTTTAGCGAAATCGAATATCCAACGGTTGGAATATTCGTCGCTTTCGTTCGTGGTGTTTTGGTTTCGCATTCGTCGGGCTGTGTTCCAAAGAGTGCTCATCGATGTTTCTTTTGTTAATCCGTCAACAAACCGTCGCCAGTAACCTAGTTTCTTTGCTTTAACTAAGTTCTTCATTTGCTTATCTAGCGCTGCGTAATTTCTATAATTATCAGGTGTTCCATATTTTCTGAACTTTTTGAATGCTAAAGATCTTTCCGCGTTCAGTGATGAGCACTCTTTGTCCCACCACGGATTGGGGGGAAGGATGTTAGTTTTCGCGCCGGGTACACGTTTCGTCTGAGCTTGAATCGCGGAGTCGAGAATCAAGCCAGCCAAAAGCGTGTACTCTTCCTCCGGAGGAAGTTCTTGTGTTGTTTCCAGTTTCTCAGACATCGAATTTGCGTAATATTTCCAATCAATATTTCGTGTGAGGTCATACGAAACATTGATTGTCTCCGATGGTCTTAATCCGTTGGCGATTGAAATTACGATAGGTAAATGATCGCTACCGTGGGGATCGGGGATTACCTTCCACTTGCAATCCAACCGTAGCGATGTCGAGCAAAGGGATAAATCCAGCGCACTTGGTCTTGCTGGTGGTGCAGGAATCCGTGTCATTTCTCCCGTATTCAATATTGTCATATTGAAGTTGTCACAAATATCATGGATCATAGCTGATCTGTTATCGTCATGAAGACAACCCCATCCCGTACCGTGTGAGTTAAAGTCTCCTAAAACCAACGTTGGTGCGGGAAGGAGTTCTATGATATCACTGAGCCGCTGATGCCCAACCGAGGCTCTAGGGGGAATGTAGATGGAAGCAATACAAAGGTCCTTACCTTTGATTGTAACATGACATGCGACAACTTCAATACCTGGTATCGAGAGGAGGTTAATTCGATAAAAGGAATAGCACTTTTTGATTCCCAAAAGTACTCCTCCATAGGGGGTTTCTCGATCCAAACGAATAATATTAAAATTGTGGAAGTTGAGAGATATTTCAGAAGTTAACCAAGTTTCGCACAATGCAAATGCATCGCAATTCGTGGTATATAATAAATGTTTGAAGGAATCAATTTTTGGGATGATACTTCTGCAATTCCATTGTAAAACAGTGATCAAATCCTTGACCTCATTGGATAAATTAGCCATCGAAGGATACAATCGCTGAAAGAAGGGGCCATTTTACAGTCAACTGTTTCAAAAACGTCTCAGCTACGGGTACAAAGGTCATCAAAATACCTTTCAAGGGGTCAGAGATATTGAAAGTTTTAAAAATCCAGTCCACTATATCAGAGAATTTAATAAATCCAGCATTTGGTTGATTCTTTGACTGGTCTTTAGGGGCAATTGAGTTTTTGTTTGTCTTAGGAAGTGTTGGAAACTCCTTATCAGATCTCAGTTTTTCTAGATCAGGAGCTATTCTTTGCTTCGGTGTTTTACTAACACTACCATTAGCTGTTACTTTTGGAGGCCCCTCAAGGGCCACCTTCGAACCCTTACTAGGTAGCTTATGAGAGGAAATATTTCTCCTTTTCCTGTTGCTACGAGGGATGGCCGAAGATGTGCCTTCGAGAGGGTCGTCTGAATCGCACTCGTCTGTTGACAAGCAAGCATAGGGATTTGCAGATGGGCTTGGTGGTGTAGCACTCTTTAGCATTTCTGCAAATGTGCGCTTGGAGCGTTCCCTCAAAGAGTGCTTTAGCTTATCTCCACGCAATTTGTAGGTGGGACATGCTGAGAGATCATGCGGACCCTCACTGCAGTAGAGACACTTTTCAATGTCTCTTCCGCAAGAGCCATCCGCATGACGCTCTCCACACTTCGAACAACGGGGCTGATTCGCACAATGGGAGGCTGTGTGTCCTAATTGCTGGCAATTAGTACAGTTCATAACCCGCGGCACGAAGAGACGTACGGGTAGACGAACCCTGTCCAGAAGGACATAATTTGGCAAAGCCGAACCAGCGAAGGTCACACGATACGAGTTCGATTGAGGATAAGATTTTGACCCATCCTCGGCGATCGATACTGAATGCAAGCGTTTGCAATCCAGTATCTTCAGATTCTTGAGTAAGGGGTTTTTGAAACCGCCAACCCCGTGCTCAAGAATATCGGCGCAAGTCAAACCTGCATCTGTGACCACGCCGTCTATTTCGACTTCGCGGGCTGGTACATATACGCGATAATCCCGCGTAAAGAGCTCATTTCGAACGATCTCATTAGCCTGCTTTAAGCTGGTCAACGAGACCCTGAGTTTGTCGGAGCGCATTTTTACTATTTGTGTGATAGTCGGGTAATGTGACGTCAGGTTTTTATTTAATGTCAATAAATTCAATGTTTTATCTTTAGATTTGGTCCGGAAGTACACCACATATGGACCGGTCGATAGCGAGGGTTCATCGGAATATTCCTTAATCCGGGGGGTTTTATTACTGTCAACAACAGGCGGATTAGGATCTGTCTTCATTTCTTCGTCTGGAGGGGGAGGACTCATTGTGCTTACTGTAGCACGAGGTTATATTTAGGCAAGTGGTAAATTATAAGAGGGATGCAACAATAAACTGTAATAAGGGCAGAATAAAGAAAAAAGCAATACTTAGCTTGTTGTACAGTTGCAAGGAACGGTCGCCAAAAAACCTCTACGAGGAAAAGCACAAAGCACCAGCTAACGGTTCGGTGCGAAGGTGCAAAAAACCTCACCGAGGAAAAGGCACAAATAAATTGTTTATAGTTTGTATGGACTAACGGTATCACTTCACTTCAATGTTCGATCACAATCGACACAGGGAACAATGGCCGCTTGTTTATAATCCACACACTTGGCCTTGATCGGCGGAACAATAACCGGCTAACGGTACCGTTTCGATCGACCGCTCACAATAAGGTACTGTTCTATTATATAATGCGAAAAAAAACCTCTCAGAGGAAAAAGCACTATTGTCTATCACACAATATCGTCCGACCACTTTATCACACACACACAACTGGTTTTCAATGCTTTCGCAGTAAATCCAAATCACGTCTGTTCGCTCGGAAGGTTGAAACGGCAATCAGCAAATCCTTCATGAAAAGGGTCTTACCGAACTTCTTGATAATATTTTTGACACTGGTGTGGTGCACTTTCACCCGTTTTTCAATTTCGTTGTACAGAATTTTCTTTCACGATCAATTCGACTTATCATTGAGAGGATAAACAGTACCGAAACCAATCGCTTGCCGAGCTGTTATTGACATGTAAACAAACATGTCACCGCAAAACACGCTACAAAAAATTAAGCCATTTTATAGTAATAACTGTTTGAATGTTGCTAACTACTTATCGATACACTCCTTATTCAATTGTATTTCATTTGAAAAAAGAACCACTTGATCAATCGTACTTAATGAAATTGGTATGCCTCATCAATAACGAAATATGATATAATAACCAATCTTGATGCAAAATAGATTTTGCCTAATCTATCAAGAAGATTCCTTCGATTAAATATCAAGAAAATATGAAGTATTGCTGTGAGAGCACAGGAACATCAAGATAAGATATGATGGTAATATTTGTTATTATTTTGATTTTCGTTTACTATTCACATCTACCCGGGAGGAGTGCAAGTTTTGCTAGGGCAATTCAAACGCGCGTTTCAAACGCAGTGCCTGCTTTGTGTTCAAACCCTGTGCTCCTGTTACTTCTATAAATGTCAATGTCAATATCATGTCAAAAAGCGTTTTATTGAGTTTAATCAAAATATGTAGTGCATCATCATAAACATCATCATCAGCATCAACCAACTGGAATTATTTTTCTCAACTAATATCGCATGGATCATTGCTATTGCGTAGAGAATGATGTCAAATTAACAATATCAATGTGATTACGATCCAAACTTATTATTTCCATGAAATTTTCATCTAGCATTTATTTCTCTTAATCTAGTATTAATTTTATTGCGAATGTAACAATGGTTGCGAAATCGAACACGGGATGCATCAAACGAGAATATATGTTGAAACTACTTAAACCGTAACGTAACGAAACCGGTATTTTCCCTAACTCTGTTGATAAGGATTGAACTTACATGAATCAAGAATCATTTTAGCTCAAAATCAATACCGATTTTGTGTGACGACAGACCCGTACCAATTTTGATCGATGTAATTTAAAGATTACTGATCACTGATCAGAAGAGATCTTTATTGTGAAAGTGACAGTGATCTCGATGTGATGAGATTTCGAACTTTATTTTCTCAGCCCTGTATGCTACACTAAGGAAATATTATTCCTTAGCTAAGGAAATAATATATCTGTGTACCCCTAGGAGAATTAAAATAGATGATTTAAATGTTTCATCAATTCCAATCAAATACTTTTGTTAAATTATTCAATTAATAGTAGTTAAATAATTTCGATGGCTTTGTAGTTTTAGAGATATTTTTTAATCTAATGACAGCATGTAATAAATCGATTTTTCCCTCATATGGTTCGTCATACATATTGAGTATGTATTGAGATGATTTTTTTTTTGAATTCGTGACGTGTGACATAGGGGTGGGGGTCTTAACTTCTGTGACAATTTGTGACAAAGGGGGGTGGGGAGTCAAAAAAAGCGTGACGTCTTTTATGGATAGCCCCTTGATAATATTTAGCGTTTTGCAGAAATGATTCAATTTGGAAAAGTAATGGATAGTTCCAGCGTTAGTAGAATTATTCATCAGGTCGTTGCAAAGCCAAATAGATTAACATTGTCGACAGTTTCTAATTTTTGTCCGATTTTCACTGTGCACAACACTATGAGACGGTCGCAGCGATCCAGAAGTTTTCCTATTAATTTCCTGTTGCGAACAAACATTTCATCCCCCTTTCAAAATTGATTATACATATCCGGCCATTCTAATCCTACCTATATGGCAACGTCGTGTGTGTTGAGAGTGTGAAAAGTCCTTCTAAGTCAAACACGATTCAACTGGGAACATTCCTTCACTGGCAGAGTTTCCACTGGTTTGCTTGGCTGGGAAAGTTCTGCTCTGTTCGGTTGCCTTCCCTTGCTCAGCCAGGCAGACAATAACAATGGCTTACCATTTTATGGCCATTGGTTTTTACTTTCTATTGCTTTCAAGTCCAGTTCAGGATACATGCGGCCAGTTTCCCGGGAGAATTTATTGCTTTCGGCAAACTACGTCGCCTTGGTTCCGGAAAACTAAAGTGCCTGCCTCTTTGAAGTAACTGGATTATTAGGGGCACAATCTTGGGAAGTGATTTGGATTTAGTGTGCGGTGCTTTTTGACTCTTTGACCCCATACGAGCGTAACACGTTTAGTAAATCAACGCGTTTTATTTTCCGGATTGAAGCAAGTGGTTAAATTCCAAGTTAAAATGTTTGACTAACGGTACCCGGAGGAAAATGTTATCATATTGCTTTTTTCGGTATATAATATACGAGACCGCACTGGACGACCATGAAAATGTTTCCGAATGACAACAAAACACTTAATTTACAACGAAATCCGAGTGCTTCTTCAGAAACGATGAATGTTGAACAAAAAACCACTGCTGTGTGGAGTCTAGGATGAATCCCTGGTGAATGCCGGCATTCTCCCAGACATATCCTTTAAACATGATTCGAGCTTTTCGTCGTGAAATTTTCCGAAAGCTGAAGCCGGCAACCCAGAAGCTTGGATAGCGCGAAGCTCTCACACAGGCAATTGTTTTATTCAAATCACATGCAAATTGAATTTCTGCACTGATTCGATTTACCTTCAACTGAGTGTCCTCAGCCAACGGAGACTAAGCGCATACGTGTTTCCACGCAAGCAATATGGTAGTTGCTGACCATCTCTGAGTTCGCATTGCTTTCAAATGTGTTAATTTAACTGAGGTTAAAATTTGTTACTAAATAATCGAAACACGTTTACGCGCCTGCATAAGCGTCTGTGACAACGACAATCTGTACAGGACCTGATTGAAATTTCCAGCCGAAAATTCTACCCAGGCCTAGGGTAAGCACACGAATCGTTCCCGAGGTTGTGTGTAACAGTTTGCTAATCATGAAAAACGTTCTGCCCTGCTACTTCCTTAATCTCGCAAACAAGAATCTTAATGAGATGAATAAATTTTCTCACCCGTGTCTCAACTCGGTGTGGTGTTTGTTAGCTGGTTAGCGGAAAATCCACCCCGTCTACAACTAATGTAACTGTGGATAGTCATCCCGTGCCGATGTCTAGCTATCTTATAGTAGCAAGTAACGTAGTTTGTATTCGTTCTCTGCCCTCTGCAGGGCCATCCCCATCAAAAATTGTCCTTTCGTGGTGATTCGTCTCTTTGGATGCCTCGGAGAGCAAGGGAGCTCGACAATGGCTTGATTCTCAAATTGCTAGGGACTAGAAACGGATGAAAATAATGAGCTGTGAGTATTAAAGATGATGAAAATGCCAACTCATTTGCATTTGTTCTTCAACTCGTTTTAAATCCACTAGTGATGCTGTCACGTGTTTTATGTGCTGTTCTAGGTTTTGGATGTAGAATCAGACATTTCTGAGTGTGTACTTGAATAGTACAGTTCATTATAAAAAATTACAGAGTTGTATACAAGGTACAACTGATCACAATGGCATTGAAAAATGAAACAATTCTTAGGTACACTTAATAAATACAAATTTGTGATGACGGTGGATGCACTTGAATAAAAACTTATTCTAGTCAAAGTGCATAGATTGTATGCCAATGAAAAAAATTATGATTGGTTATTTTCATGATAACTGATTCTACATTTTCCTGAAATTCTTATATTTCAAAGTTTTTAAACAACATGCTTTAACTGGAAGTCATTATTAAGGGTGTTTTTTTTCAGAGTTTACTGATTTGAATTTTTTAATTAAACACATGCCGAATTATGAAATGGCCAATTTTTTTTTAATTTAGTGGATAATTTTCTGGCATTTAACATTTAAATATGACTTCGGGCATATGGCCGCCACGACTATTATTCACAGAGATCATTCTGGGTTCCATTTTTCGACCACTTTTTTAAGCATTTGAGGGCGCATTTCAGCAATGACACGTTTAATATTGGTTTCCAAAGCATCAATCGTTGCTGGTTTATCCACATAAACCAATGACTACACGTACCCCCACAAAAAATATTATAGTGGCGTCAAATTACATGATCGCAGAGACTAATAACCGGTCCATTTCTCGAAATAATGTTGTCGTTGAAATGTTCTTTTAATAAGTCGATTGTTTCGGCCGCAGTATGACAAGCGGCACCATCCTGTTGAAACAACATTTCGTACACAACCATATCTTGAAGAATTTACAACAAAATTCATTTATCATGGTTCTGTATTTCATTCATTTTGGTTCTGTATTTGTAATTCATTTATCATGGTTCTGTATCGATTTCCATTCATGGTAACGCGTCGCCCTTCCTCATTTTTAAAGAAATAAGGTCCGATGATTTCACCGGCACATACACTGCATCGAACAGTACATTTATCGGGATCGGGAATTCTTGAACGGTGTGTAGATAATCTTTTCTCCAAATACGGAAATTTTGATTGTTGATGTATTCATTCAACCAAAAATTCGCGTCATCACTGAAGAGAATTTTTCTGTAAAAAAGCGGATCTTCGTCCAATTGACCAATAACTGAATTCACACCCTTCACGAGTGTGGCAATTAAGTAATGATAATTATTTTATTGTCGCGCTTGTGGTAAATCTGTGAGCTCGAATTTTTTCTTCCCTACCCCGGCATCCCACTCCTCTCCATTGCTGTATTTACCATCGCTCTAGCATGTGTAGTTCGCCTGCTGTGTCGTGTTGAGAGCAACGTGTCGCGACGAACTGGCAAGATGAATGTAAACTGCATATCGAAGGCAAGATGAATGTAAACAAAATAAATTTCAGATCGGTTATTAAATTACGGAACATTTTAATGGATTTACCTGACTCGAGCGGAATGTAAAAATTGAGGAGTATGAGTTATGTCTTTTATAAAGCCAAGTTCAAAATTCAGGTCTTGACTTGAAACCGTTGTGTGAGAAGGAAGACATGGAAATGACCGACAACGAGCTAGTGCTCTGCGGTACCTGCACAACGTACGGTAAAATGATTTCATTGTGGAATTTCACTAGTAATCCTCGAATAGTGGTCAACAAGGTGAAATACTGTTTCTACTGCTGCGCAATCACCCGACACAAAACAATTTTGACACCGGCATATTACACCGAATCCTACTGCCCAGAAAAGCTAGCAGTTGAAGTGTACGGATGAATCGCTGGAAGCAGATCATTGTCCTCGTTCATTGGTTTCATCCATAGTTTCGATTAAATTCCGAAAATCGAGTTCATTTAAATGCATTTCTGCTTAATTTGGACAAAGTTGAACATTAATAGAACTATTCCACCGCTTTCAAAACATGTTTATTTGTTTTGGGGTTCCTTAGTAACTAGTCCATAGCAACTTTAACAGTGTTGCTCGAGAATTTATTTTTATCATTTACAAGGGGTCGTTAGATTTGTGGTAACTGGCGGTGAATCGTTAGCGAACAGTTTTAATGCTGATTTTTCTTCGGAGTGCCTGGTCGTGTCGTCGGCATGGTGATAGTGCTCTAGTTCGTGCTAAGGTGTATTGATAGCTTAAAAAGTTTAAGGAGGGGCGTTAAAGCATAGAAGCGGTCTGACTGAAGCTTCATCGGGGCATCTCCGTGTCGCATCATCATTAGCGTGTCCCGGTATTTGGTATCTAAAAGGATCGACATATTGCAACAGCCGCCTCATTCGACCGAAATGTCATCATGTGACTATTTTTGTTCCCTATAACAAAATCGATGGTCAAAGAAACCCATTTTTCGTCGATTACAGATATTCAGGCGGCCGTGACGAGGGTACTCGCTGACATCTCAGTCGAAGCGTTCCAGAAATGTTACGACGCATGGAAAACGCACTGGAATCGTTGTATAGTTGCCCAAAGGGACTACTTCGAAGAGTATGGTAGAGTTGTGATTTTTTTTTCAAAATTTTATGGGATCAATGTCTTTTCGTTATTGTCACACCTCGTATATGATTTTAAAGTCCGTCTTAAAATTTATGGCAGGACCGTACCAAGGATTTTGTTTCGGGAGGGACCCACAGTTAAAAAGTAAACTTCTAACTAATGATTATTTATGTATCTAGTCCTAGGTGCACCTTTATTGCTTTTTATTTCATGGAAGCAGGAGTACATATCAATTGAAAAGCATTTCTGAATTTGCATTAAAATTATTTAACAATTTAGATTGCAGAAGACGATACCAAAAGACTGTCAATTGGAAATCGTTCGATGAACTTCACGTCGTTCTTTACGACAGAGGAACAGAGACAACAGCAACAAGGTAGATTTAATTTAATTTATTTTTTAAATTTCTTTTATAACGGATGTTTTACCATCCATAAGTTTTCATGTTGATATTATTAATTTACAAAAAAAGGGAATGTAATGGATGATCTCATGGAAGATCATTCGAATCCGATTTCGGATACTAGTAAAATCTTAAATTTTCCAAGGGCTAAACATTATCCAGAGGGTACCACTGGGCCATGGATAGTCTATTTTCGAAAAAAAGAAGAGGTATTAAATTTGATGCGAATTACAAAGGAATTGACATCACATTTTTTAAAAGTTGTAGAAATCCCTAAAGTTGATAGAGATAAAATTCGAGTTGTTGTTGACGATTTGAAACAGGCAAACAATATTGTAACCTGTAAATTATTTGCTTTTGAATATAGAGTTTACATTCCATCGAAGGAAGTGGAAATTGACGGTGTTGTCACTGAAGCAAGTCTGACAGCCGATGATTTACTTAAAAATGGAGTTGGTCGTTTTAAAAACTCCATGCTTGAGGGAGTTAGAATGCTCGAGTGCAAGCAATTGTACTCAGCATCTATTGTCGATGGAAATAAGTCTTATCGTCCCTCAGATTCGTTTCGAGTAACATTTGCCGGATCTGCGTTGCCTAGTCATGTCCATATCGATAAATTTCGTCTTCCTGTTCGGCTTTTCGTACCGCATGTTAATGCGTAAAGACAAAATTAAGCTTTCTTCAGTACGGTCTAAGCGCACATATGCAGAAATGTGATGTGATGTGAAGTGAAGCCACCATCAGTTCAAGGACTTGCCAGTGGATGCGGGTAGACTTACAGTAGCCCCGATATGACTCATCCATTCACCTTCTTACTATAGCTGTTACCGAAAAGCGAACAAAAAGGGTTGGGCGGATATGTAAGTAGAGTCACTTACTCGTATTCCGCGGGAAAAAAGATGCTTTTCCAACCATAATATCCAGTGCGTGGATGAAGCATATCGCTATACATGCTTGAACCCGCCTGATGGTTTGTTTGAGAAGGGCGCGTCAGACTCATGTCTAACCTTCAGAAGGAAACAAGTTTCCTTCAAGTGACTTGGGCTGGCTATCCACAATTCCTCGTCCAGTCATCGATTCGCCCGATGCCCTGATGCTCCCTCCCTTTACGCCCACATGATAAATGATTTATATTAATAAATACAATGAAACATAGTGTGATGAAATTAATATAACATAAAATCATATAATATAATGCGGTATAATATAATAAAATGTAATATAGTATAATATAATATTTGATAAAATAATATACAAATAATATATAACAGTTAATGTAGAGTGTCAGTTATGCTCTTCTATCTTCGCAACACTGCAGGAAGTAAAGTATTTCTTTTCTAATAATAATAATATCCACATCAATAAAAATAATATATAATATTATTAATCATAGCAAAATGATAGTAATAACTATGAATGTAATAGTGAAAATAATGTTATAAATAATAATATATAATACAATGAAAAAATGACATGTTGCGATATGCTATGATATATATTACTATGTATAATGGGCTTGAGTTTATAAGCCATTTCGCCCCCTCTCCTACTGCCACCAACACCTTCCATCGACCAATTGTCACCACAGACACACGTGTAGGCATGAGTCAGGAACCTGTGAGTAGCAAGCTCACCTTGTGACGACCTTGATGTTTAGTTGAAGGATTACTTTAAAAGTGATGACTTATAAGAAAAACAATTGTATATGTTGAGCAGTGGTACATGGTACTACTCATAATGAACTTCACAACGAATGACTCGTCGTGAGTGAAACTTCAATTCGATTCGACCTAAGTATATGATAACAGCAAATATCCTTCTACCTAAAAGCATCGAGCAGAGCTCAGTACGAACAAAAAAGTATAGCAATTCCCTAATCCAGTCATCAATTCGTCTGATGCCCTGATGCTTCCTCCCCTTACGTACCCACAACAAATGTTTTCAAAATAATTCAATAGAAGTATATGGTATAATACAACATAATATAATATAATACAATATAATATAACATAATATAATGTAATATAATATAACACAATTCAATATACGATAACATAATTGCTTACAGTGTCACACACACCAGATGGCCTGTCTAGTTGCTCTCGCTCCAATTAATTTAATCTTGCAAAATTTTCATATTATATAATAGTCATGTATATAATATAAACTAGTATACTTAGAAATCTCTTGAAAAGATTCCTAGTTGGTCATATAGGGAAAGCTTGTTTAGTTAGAAAACGTGTGTAGTTGATTTGCCAAAAATTTCCATAAAATATCGAATGGATAAAACACGATCTTAGAAATGCGAATCCACATTTGCTATATTAAATGTGAAAATGTTTAATTTTCAATTTTCAGATGAACCATTGATTTCACGAGAAAATTTTTTTTTTTTTTTTATTCAATAATATAATTATTTTTAAGGCACACTGCTTTAGCTCTAAGGTGCCAAGGACTTTTTCTAATTTTATTAACGACTAACTTAAAACTAGGATAGTATGATTGGATAATGTTGTATTGGGGTCGCAGTGGTCGACTTTGGCAGATCCAACCTTCAGCTGGCGATAGGCACCGGCCGGTGGGTGGAATATATCATGAGTCTTCCAGATGACGTTGGCCGCATCCCTCGGTCTGTGTGGGTCCGCGGGAAACACCCCCAGGCTACGAATACCCGGCGGGTGGCCCGCATGACTAGAGCGACCTTCCGTGGGCGATGATGGTGATGTAAATATAACGAAAAAATATAGAGAAGTAAATATTGCGGAAAACGAAGTAAAATGGGGATATGGGAACGAAATGACTAAGAACGACAGAGATCTAATTAGTTGACATCGAGATGGAGAAGAGACGGGGAGGGGGGAAGCGAAAAGGTTAGTGACAGCAAAAAGATCTTGTTAGTTCCGATGAAGATGGTGGACAGATGAGGAATCGGGATAATCGGCGGAAGTTAGTGTCGAGCCTGCAGGTGAAAATAATTCTTAGCCACAGTTGAAATAACGTCGATAAATAGGAGGAACTTTCTAAGCAAGATGTAACAGATTACACTTGTATATTAATGTGTTTGAGGAACTGGTATATCAGAAGCATATATGAACTATCCCGACTCGCCAACACATCCCGAACCGGAACCTCAGTCGGTCTACCTCGGGCCCTGAGGGATTCCAATAGCTCCGATCTGGCGTCGCGATACTCTACGCACGACCACACGACATGCTCGATGTCCTGATAACCGTCGCCACAGGTGCAGAGCCCGTTCTCCACGATCCCGATACGCCGGAGATGTGCGTTGAATGTATAGTGATTTGACATGAGTCGTGACATAACGCGAATGAAATCACGACTCACGTTCATCCCCTTGAACCAAGGTTTCGTCGATACCTTAGGGATAATGGAGTGTAGCCATCGTCCCAGTTCGTCATTCGTCCATGAAGTTTGCCAACTTTCGAGAGTTTTCTGACGAGAAATACTGAAAAATTCATTGAAGCAGATTGGTCTTTCATAAATGTCACCTTGTAATGCGCCCACCTTAGCCAATGAGTCTGCCTTTTCATTGCCCGGAATGGAACAATGCGAAGGGACCCAGACTAACGATATTGAATAAGACCGTTCAGATAAAGTTCGCAAGTGTTCCCGTATTTTCCCCAGGAAATATGGGGGATACTTTCCTGGCTTCATTGCCCGGAGAGCTTCTATTGAACTTAGACTGTCCGTGACAATGACGTAATGGTCTTTGGGCAATGTTTCAATGATCTCGAGGGTGTACTGAATAGCAGCTAATTCTGCGACGTAAACTGAAGCCGGATCACTGAGTTTGTAAGAAGCGGTGATGTTTTGATTGAAGATGCCGAAGCCTGTGGACCTGTCGATGTTTGATCCATCAGTGTAAAACACCTTTTCACAGTTGACTGTTCTAAATTTATTATAAAATATATTAGGGGCCACTCGAGGGCGTACGTGTTCCGGAATTCCACGAATCTCTTCTCTCATGGATGTGTCGAAAAACACAGTAGAATCAGAAGTATCCAAGAAATGAGCACGGTTGGGAGCAAACGAAGAAGGATTAATATTCTGAGCCATGTAATCAAAATACAAGGACATAAAACGGGTTTGAGAATTAAGCTCAACTAACCTTTCGAAGTTTTCAATCACCAGAGGATTCAAAATGTCGCATCGAATGAGCAAACGATATGAGAGATCCCAGAACCGGTTTTTCAACGGTAAGACGCCCGTCAACACTTCAAGACTCATCGTATGAGTTGATTGCATGCAACCCAAGGCAATACGCAAACAACGATACTGAATTCTTTCCAGCTTAATGAAATGGGTGTTCGCGGCGGATCGGAAGCAGAAGCATCCATATTCCATAACGGACAATATCGTTGTTTGGTACAATCTGATCAGGTCTCCTGGGTGGGCACCCCACCAAGTTCCGGTTATTGTACGAAGAAAATTGATTCTCTGCTGGCATTTTTGTTTCAGATACCTAATGTGACATCCCCAGGTGCCTTTGGAGTCGAACCAGACCCCGAGATATTTGAATGTGAAGACCTGAGCTATGTTTTCACCCCCTAGTTGAAGCTGTAGTTGTGCTGGTTCTCGCTTCCTTGAAAATACAACCAGCTCAGTTTTCTCCGTAGAGAACTCGATACCCATTTGAAGAGCCCATGTGGATAAGTTGGCAAGAGTATCTTGTAACGGCCCTTGCAGATCGCCAGCTTTGGGTCCTATAATGGACACAACGCTGTCGTCGGCAAGTTGTCTCAGCGTGCAAGATGTGTTGATACATTTATCGATGTCGTTTACGTAAAAATTGTATAAAAGGGGGCTTAAGCATGAGCCCTGAGGAAGACCCATGTAACTGAATCGTATTGTCGACAAATCACCATGCGCGAAATACATGTATTTTTCGGACAATAGATTGTACAAAAAGTTATTCAAAATTGGTGAAAGACCATGCTGATGCAACTTCTCAGATAGGATATTTATAGAAACTGAGTCAAAAGCCCCCTTGATGTCTAGGAAAACTGACGCCATTTGTTCCTTACGAGCAAATGCCATTTGAATTTCGGTTGAGAGCAACGCAAGACAATCGTTCGTTCCTTTGCCCCTGCGGAAACCAAATTGTGTATCTGAAAGTAAGCCATTAGTCTCGACCCAATTGTCTAGACGAAACAGAATCATTTTTTCGAACAATTTCCGGATACAGGAAAGCATAGCAATCGGCCGATACGAATTGTGATCGGAGGCTGGTTTTCCTGGTTTTTGAATGGATATCACTTTCACTTGTCTCCAGTCATGTGGAACAATGTTGTCCTCAAGGAACTTATTGAATAAACTCAGCAAGCGCCTTTTGGCGGGGTCAGGCAGATTTTTCAACAAATTGAATTTTATTCTGTCTAATCCCGGGGCTTTATTGTTACATGACAAGAGCGCAAGTGAGAGCTCTACCATCGAAAACGGTGTTTCGTTTGTATTTGGTGTCGCGGCGCGGGTGATCTTCTGTTCCGGAACAGAGTCTGGACATACTTTTTTAGCGAAATCGAATATCCAGCGGTTAGAATATTCCTCGCTTTCATTCGTTGTGTTATGATTGCGCATTCGTCGGGCTGTGTTCCAAAGAGTGCTCATAGATGTTTCTTTTGTTAGGCCGTCTACGAACCGACGCCAGTAACCGCGTTTCTTAGCTCTAATCAAGTTCTTAATTTTAACGTCTAACGCCGCGTAATTCCGGTAATTATCAGGTGTTCCATTTTTTCTGAATATTTTATACGCGGAGGCTCTCTCCGCGTTTAAATTTGTGCACTCTTTGTCCCACCACGGGTTGGGAGGACGGATGTTAGTTTTTGCGCCGGGTACACGTTTCGTCTGAGCTTGAGTCGCGGTGTCGAGAATCAAGCCAGCCAAAAACGTGTACTCTTCCTCCGGAGGAAGTTGTTGTGTTCTTTCAAGTTTCTCAGATATCGCGGTCGCATAGCTATTCCAATCAATATTTCGTGTGAGGTCATAGGAAACATTGATTGTCTTCGATGGTTTTGAGCCGCTGGTGATTGATATTACGATCGGTAGATGATCGCTACCGTGGGGATCAGGAATTACCTCCCACGTGCAATCCAACCGTAGCGATGTCGAGCAAAGTGATAAATCCAGCGCACTTGGTCTTGCTGGTGGTGCAGGAATCCGTGTCATTTCTCCCGTATTCAAGATTGTCATATTGAAGTTGTCGCAGATATCATGGATCATAGCTGATCTGTTATCGTCGTGAAGACAGCCCCATCCCGTACCGTGTGAGTTAAAGTCTCCTAAAACCAACGTCGGTGCGGGAAGGAGCTCAATGATATCACTGAGCCACCGATGCCCAACCGAGGCTCTTGGGGGAATATAGATTGAAGCAATGCAAAGATCCTTGCCTTTGATTGTAACATGACATGCGACAGTTTCAATACCTGATATCGAGGGGAGGTTAATTCGATAAAAAGAATAGCACTTTTTGATCCCCAAAAGTACTCCTCCGTAGGGATCATCTCGATCCAGGCGAATAATGTTAAAATCGTGGAAGTTTAAGGATATTTCAGAAGTTAGCCAAGTTTCGCACAATGCAAATGCGTCACATTTCAGATTATTTACTAGAAATTTAAGGGAATCTATTTTTGGGATAATACTTCTGCAATTCCACTGTAAAACAGTGATTAGATCCGTGACCTCGGTGGATGATTTAGCCATCGAAGGATACAATCGCTGAGAGAAGGGGCCAATTTGCAGTCAACTGCTTTAAATATGTTTTTACTGTTGGCATGAAAGCAATTAAAATGCTTTTAAGAGGGTCAGAAATATTAAAAGTTGTAAAAATCCAGTCCACAACATCAGAGAACTTGATAAGTCCAGCACCTAGTTGGTTCTCTGATAGATTTTCAGGGACGTTTGGGGATTTTGTTGTCCCGGGAAGTGGTGGGAATTCCATCTCGGAACTGAGTTTTCCGAGACCAGGAGCCTTTTGCTTCGGTGGTTTGTCCCGATTCCCGTTAGCTGTAACTTTTCGAAGCCCTTCGGAAGACACCTTCGAGCCCTTACTAGGTAGCTTATGAGAGGATTTATTCATTCTTTTCCTACAGCTATGAGGGACCGCCGATGATGGACCTTCCAAAGGGTCGTCAGAATCGCTCTCGTCAGTTGACAAGCAGGCATATGGGTTCGTTGTCTGTTTAGGAGGGGTGGCACTCTTAAGCATCTCGGCAAAGGAACGCTTGGAGTGTTCCTTCAGGGAACGCTTCATCCGATCTCCTCGCAGCTTATACGCAGGACATGCCATTAGGTCATGCGGACCCTCCTTGCAGTAGAGACACTTTTCAGCATCCTTACCGCAAGAGCCATCCGCATGAGCCTCCCCACAGTTAGCACACCGGGGCTTATTGCAGCAATGAGAAGCTGTATGCCCCAATTGTTTGCAATTGGTACAATTCATTACTCGAGGTACAAAAAGACGAACAGGCAGACGAACCCGGTCCAAGAGGATGTAGTTGGGCAAAGCAGAGCCGGCGAAGGTCACACGATAAGAGTCAGATTGGGGATAAGACTTTGTTCCATCCCCGGCGATCGATACTGAATGCAATCGCTTGCAGTCCAGTATCTTGACGTTCTTAAGTGAGGGGTCCTTAAAACAGCCCTCTCCGTACTTAAGAACGTCCGCGCAAGTCAAACTCGAATCGGTGACCACACCGTCGATTTCTACTTCGCGAGCTGGCACGTAGACGCGGTACTCCCGCGTAAAATGGTCATTTTGAACGAGCTCATTTGCCTGCTTTGAGCTGGTGAACAGAACCCTGAGCTTATCTGGTCGTATTTTATCAATACTTTTTATAGTATTGTATCGCGAGGACAGATCCCGCGATATTTTCAAAACATTCAATTTTTTGTCTTTAGCCTTGGTCCGGAAATAAACCGAGTAAGGCCCGGCCGAGAGTGCAAGCCCATCGGGATAACTCTTTATGCGAGACTTATTGCTGCCAACAGAAGTCTCCATCTGATCATCGAGAACGGAGGGGTCGGGAGTCAGATTTGACATGTCGCGGAGCTACCTCCGCGCAGAAATAAATGATTCGAAGGGGGGGGGGGGGGGGTAATGAACGGTCGAATGAAGAAGAAAAAAAAATATACAAAATAATAGTACTTAACTTTTAATCCAACGGGGGCCACCAAGGCCAAGCCCTCGTCGAACGGCGTATCGCCGCTTCGAGGGTGTGCAAAAAACCTCCGAGAGGAAAAAGCACACTTACTTATAATCCGCACAGTATAATCACAATGGCCACTGAAATCTGGCCTTGATCGATCAAACAATCACCGGCTAACGGTACTGTTTCGATCGTCCGCTCACAACAATGCACTGCTTCAGTGTATAATGTACAAAAAACCTCTCACAGAAAAAAGCACTATTGTCTATTACACAATAGCGATATAATCTAGTTTTGATCGTCCGGTCACGTTATCACACACGGCACTGGTTTTTTTCGCAGTAAACACAAAGCACGTCCGTTCGCTCGGAAGGTTGAGACGGCAATGATCACGAGAAAATGAAAAGATAATACAGTCTAATGAAAACAAATAAAAATACATCGGTTAAACATATTTCGAATAGACGGCGGTATTTAGTCTAGTGTGTTATGTTTTGATTTCGCGATACGTAAGCATCGTTGATTTAACAAAATATGAAAATTTGGAATGATCTCACCGGTATTCACACTCGCAGTTCGTCCGACAACGTAATTATAACACCGTGATCGAACGTCGATTCTGCTGCCTACATTGGAAGATGTCACCGAAAATTCGTTATAGCCACAACTTCAGCTATTTACCGCGAGACGGCGCATCACTACCAAAAAAGCAAAAAGTTTAGCACTCGCGCTTTTGATGGTCAGAAACACGATGGTTATTGTCCCGTATTAAATTTTCGAAATTACGCTAACAAATAAGTTACCTTTGGGACTCCTGACATCTGTCATTAGCACAACACTTTTTCTATCACAATAAGGCCTACCACACTCACTTATTCCTCGGTCAAAAGATTCATCAATCGATTTTGCCAATCGAATAAAACTATAAATAGCACCTGCTTCAATATATCGTACAACTGGTATATTTTTCAGACATTTCCTCCTTTAAGATACAAGTAGTTGGCAGCTACATTCCAAGGAATTAAAAGCATCAACACTCGTAAAGTGATTCGGAAGGCGAAAATCTAACGCAACAATAATCCGGATGGCGCAGCCCGAGCGAAGCAAAGCGCAAGAATACAGAGCAAGAGAAAAATGCGACCGTACGCGACAGGTGGTCTACACGAACTCTAAGCGCACATATGCAGAAATGTTTAAAAAAATTATTGATGTCCCACCACTCGACACAGAAAACGGTTTTTCAAATCTAGAGCCAAAGGAATCTGACTCTGATGAAAATAGTGTAGGTACTTCGTTTGTCACTCCTCAAGATTCTGTTAAGAGGCCGAAGTCCTCCTTAAAATTACCAAAAAAGACACTTAAAATTACACCTTCAAAAAAAGATCCCCGTGTTAAATCTAGAAAAACAAATTTAAAACTAAAAACTGTGCCTCCTAGTTTGTCAAATTCACAAACCAATCCAAGAACTAGTATAAGAAAAGACAATAATCCAGTGGGCCCCGTTTCACATTCATCAACAGGATTACTGAAGTTTTCAGAAAAAGAAGCATGGATTTTCGCAGCATTCAATATTTCTGAACCTCTAAAGACCATCATAATGGCATTCCTCCCTATAGCTAGAACTTTTTTGAAGCAGTTATCAGCTCAATGGTCAATTCTCTCAGGTTTTGTATCATTTGATGGATAATTTATCATCCGCCTCAAATGATTGAATCACTGTCCTGCAGTCGAATTGCATAGTCAAAAATGTGATGTATTTGCTTTGTGCGAAGCATGGCTTACATCAAACATAGCTTTAAATTTTAATGACTTTAACATAATACGTCTCGATAGAGACTCTCCGTATGGCGGAATTAAGAAATGTTATTCCTTTTATAGATTAAATATTCCTTCGACTTCTAGTATAGAAGTTGTTGCTTTTCAAATAAACACTAAAGGAAAGGACATTTGAATTGCTTCGGTATATATTCCTCCAAGAGCTCAAGTTGGACAACGACAGCTTAATGAAATGGTCGAGCCCTTCCTGCTTCACGAATGAATCTGGGAGATTTCAATTCGGACGGAATTATGTAGGGTTCCGTTTACAATGATAACAGATCATCCTTAATATATAATATTTGCGACCATTTCAACATGACTGTATTGAACCATGACACGGATTTCAAGACCTCCTGCACGTCCAAATGCATTAGATTTATCTCTTTGCTCGACTTCAATTCGACTAGATTGCACCTGGAAAGTATGTCCTGATTTACACGGTAGCGATCATTTACCTATCATCATCTCAATTAGCAGTAACAAAGGCATTGCTAGCTCAGTTAATATTCCATATGATTTGACAAAAAATGTTGACTGGATAAAATACCAAAGTAGTATCTCAAGTACTTTGAACTCAATGGAAGAGCTCTTCGCGCTTGAAGAATATGACTTCCTCGTTTGTTCGATTCTGGAGGCCGCAGAACAAGCCCAAACCAAACGATTTTTTGGTCCATCGACCAACTGAAGGCCCCCAAACCCTTCGTGGAACAAAGAATGCTCAGATGCTAAACACCAGAAACAAAATGCTTTCAAGACGTTTTTAAAACGAGGAGAATTTAAAACTCCTCAGAATTTTGAAAAAATCTTGGTTTCAGAAACCAAGTACAAAAGCTATTGGAGACATTTTGTCGAAGGTTGGTCAAGAGAAACCTCAATGAGCTTTCTTTGGAACACGGCCAGATGAATGAGGAATCATATCGTAAGAAACCAGAGTGAGGAATACTCGAACCGATTGATATTTGATTTTGCGATGAAAGTTTGTCCAGATTCTGTTCCTACGCAGAGCATTATTTGGTAGTCTTCTCCAAATAATAATTCCATTAATAGCCTCTTTTCAATGATGGAATTTTCCATAGCACTCATGTCTTCTAACAATAACGCTCCTGGGTTGAACAGAATTAAATTCATCTTGGTGAAGTTTGTTGGAATTGTTCAACTAGTTTTTTTAGCAAAATATTGTTCCACCTGACTGGATGCCAGGGAAAGTTAGCGCCATTCAGAAGCCGGGGAAACCAGCTTCCAATCACAACTCATATAGACCCATTGCAATGTTGTCCTGCATCAGAAAATTGTTCGAAAAAATTATTCTTCGACGTCTCGACACTTGGGTCGACACGAACGGTTTGTTGTCAGATACTCAGTTTGGCTTCCGTAGAAATAAAGGGACGAATGATTGCCTTGCATTACTTTCGTCTAACATCTAAATGGCCATTTGCAACATTCAGAATTAGCTACATGGGTCTACCGCAAGGCTCATGCCTCAGTCCGCTCCTCTATAATTTTTACGTGAATGACATTGACAGCTGTCTAGTAACCCCATACACACTAAGACAATTGGCAGATGATGGCGTGGTTTCAGTTACTGGACCCATTGCAAAACCATTGCAAGATACCTTAGGTAATTTGTCCGTTTGGGCTGTTCGTCTGGGTATCGAATTCTCTGCGGAGAAAACAGAGCTGGTCGTCTATTCAAGAAAGCATGATCCTGCGCAGCTTCAGCTTCATATGATGGGAAGAACGATCCAACAGGTTTTGACTTTCAAATACCTCGGGGTGTGGTTTGATTCCAGATGCACGTGGGGAGGACACATTAGGTATCTGATAACAAAATGCCAACAAAGAGTAAATTTTCTTTCTTTCAGGATCTTGGTGGGGTGCTCATCCGATAGGTCTAATAAAATTGTATCAGATGTATGTGCCTTTCAGTGATGGAATATGGATGTGTTTGCTTGCGTTTCGCTGCAAATTCTCATATTATTAAACTTGAGCAAATTCAGTATCGTTGTTTGCGAATCGCCTTAGGCTGCATGTTTTCGACACATACAATGAGTCTTGAAGTTCTGGCGGGAGTTCTTCCATCAAAGGATCGTTTTTAGGAGCTTTCATCACGACTGCTAATAAAATGTGAGGTGCTGAATACCCTGGTTATTGATAACTTTGAAAGACTAGTCGAGCTTCAATTTCTCACAAGATTCGTGGCAGTATATTTAAACCATATGTCACAAGAAATCAACCCTTCAAGATATATCCCTATCCGTGTCAGCCTCCTAAATGACACTGACTCAACTTTATTTTTCGACACATCCATGCAGTGCGATGTGCGTGAAACTCCGGATCACCTACGCTCGATGGAAGTCCCAAAAATATTTTCAAGTAAGTTCAGGCATATTGACCTTCAGAAATTGTTTTAAACGGACGGATCACGAATTGAATAGAATACAGGGTTTGGTATGTTCAGCAATAATGTTTCGGTCTCATTCAGGCTTCAAGAACCTGCATCTGTTTATATAGCAGAGTTAGCAGCAGTTCAATATACCTTGAGTGTAATTTAACCATTATTTTCTCTTCACAGATAGTCTGAGTGCAATTGAAGCCATTCGCTCAAACGCTGCTGGTAAAAATTAACCGTTTTTCTTGAACAAAATAAAACAGTGCCTTAACGACATATTGAATAATAATTATCAAATCACAATAGTTTGGGTTCCGGCTCATTGCTCCATTCCAGGCAATGAAAGAACCGATATTTTAGCTAAACGTGGTGCTATTGAGGGTGAAATTTATGAGAGACCGATTGCTTTCAACGAATTCTGTAGCGTGTCTCGCCAAAGAACGCTTGGAATAAAGATATATATATATATATATATATATATATATATATATATATATATATATATATATATATATATATATATATATATATATATATATATATATATATATATATATATATATATATATATATATATATATATATATATATATATATATATATATATGATATATTATAAAATCTCTAGGTGGAATAAAACAGACTCCTTTCAGTTTTTGATTTTAAGTTTCGTCTCCGGCTTATCAGTGCACAGCAGTTCATTATGAGCTGCTACGCCACGAGTCAATGACGAAACGTAAAACTAAAAAAAACATTCATGTGCGCCGGATTTTTGTTTCCCGCAGACCCACACACACCAAAGGATGCGGCCAACATAGATATTTTCCAACTCCATCTGGAAGATTCTCATGCTATATTCAATCCACCGGCTACAGCCGATAGCCTACTGAAAGCTGGATTTTTGAGAATCCACGACCTCGATACGACATTACCTAATGATATATTCTTGTTTTAAGTTAGTCGTTAATTAAGATTAGAAAATACCCTTGGCCTCTTAGAGCTTAAGCAGTGTGCCTTAAAATTATATTATATTATTGAATTTCCAGCAACACTGGTCTCTTAGTTTCACGCTGTGAATTTCGTGCTCAGCTTTGTTAAACGATAAACCGGTGATTGATCCTTTCCCCGGTAAATGACCAATAGGTTAAAACCGGGCCAAAATAAACAAGTAACTAACTAACTAACTAACGATAAACCGAATAACTTTTAGTTGATACAGTCCTTAAAGTGATAAACTACTTCTACTGAAAGATGATAGCGTAACGCCCGTTTGGTTGACCTACAATTGAACTTTTTGAATAAAGATTGATTCTTGTACTCTTGAATAAAGATTGATTCATGAACCTTATAACGGAGTTCCCAAGAAAACTTGTTGACTATTAGGTACTAAGCATCAAAGCAATTGCATAGGTGTATCTACCAGGCAAATGTATTGTTAAGTGGAAATGAAAAAAAATTTATTAAGTGGAAATGAAAAAAATATCTAAAGCGGCTACGTACATCGTTTTGGTTCATGTGCTGTCCGACCTCGTTACCGCTCGTTCGGACCTAACTAACTCAAAGAAACCTAGCTTTGACTAGACCGGGCAAACGAGGCGGTTACAGGTTTGTATGCAAGAGGCCGCCGCTTTCGACTTCGGATCGGCGGCCGAATCAGCTGGTGTCGCCGAGCCATCTTGGCTTCGGTTATGTGGCTGTGCCACATCAATTGTACAGGAGACATGACCCTTTCGGCGAAATGACCCTTTCGGCGAAATGATCCTTTCGGCGAAATGACCCTTCCGGCGAAACGACTTTCGGCGAAATGGCTTGCAGTACGCCGTACGGTCGGTCTATTTTTTTTAGTACATTATTGATTGTATGCAGCTTTATTTCAGCTATGGCTGCACGAATGTTGTCCTTCAAGGCTTGAATTGTCTCTAGCTTGTCCACATGACACTTATCTTTGACAGACCCCAAAGATAACACTCTAATGACGACAAATCACAGCTCAGTGGCGGCCAAACGACATCCGAATTTCGACTGATAATTCGATCTTTGAAGACTGTGCGCAGAAGATCAATCGTAGCGTTGGCTGTGTGGCACGGAGCGTCGTCTTGTTGGAACCAAATGGTGTCCAAGTCTTCCTCTTCAAGTAACGGGAAGAACCAATCGCTAATCATGGCGCGGTAGCCCACGCCATTGACCGTTGCGGCGGTTCCTGCCTTCCTACCATTTTCGTTCAACGGAAGAATAAAACTAAGTTTCTGTCAAATCAAAAGTGACATTAAGGTTACCAATGTCGAAATAACCGCTAGTTAAAAAAGAAAAGTTAGATGGCGGACCCTGTATATTCACCGAAACATGGCTGAATAACCAAACATTATCGATACAGGTTTTCGATAATATGTATACAATTTTCAGACAGGATAGAAACTCACATAACAGTGCTAAAAAAACTGGAGATGGAGTCCTAGTCGCCTGTCGCTCTGAAATCAAACCATGCCAGCTATCCATACCGAACTGCAACTGTGTTGAGCAAAATTTGGATTTCTATCACTTTCAAGAATAACACACTTTACCTGTGCATGCTCGTGCCAATGATTCTGATCTATTCGACCAGTACTTGAAATATCTCTCGTTTATAACGGAGCAAGTATCCTTGAATGATAAGTTTATTGTGATAGGCGATTTTAACATTCCTCGTATCAAGTGGGCTCACATGTTTCTCTAAGTACTTCAACCCTGATTTTACAAGCTCGCATAACAATCTATCATCTTAAAAAACATCGCAGAATCAACATACTACGACTTTAAAAAAGGAGACTACACTGCTATGAGTAATTTCTTTTCTTTTTTAGATTGGAACTCTTTATTATCTAATGAATGCAATACAGCTGCAGTAACTTGGAATCATATTGTGTTATACGCAATGGATCAGTTCATACCAAAAAAGACACCCCGGAAAGCAATCCACCCACCATGGTCTAATTCCACCTTAAAGAACTATATAAGCGCAAAGCGATCCGCTTTGAAGAAGTTATCCAAATATCCATCACTCCATCATAGATAGAACTATTCACGTCTAAATTACCGTTATAAACGTCTAAACAAGACTCTCTACCATAACTACCAACAACTGATTCAGAGAATTCTTAGAACGAACTCAAGAAGCTTGAGCTACGTTAACCAACAACGTAAAGAAACGGGCTTTCCAACTCAAATGTCATTTGATGGAATTCAAGCATCAACATCTCTCGATATCTGTGACCTTTTTCGTAAGCACTTATTTTCTCGGACGAAGTTTTAACTGACGATTAAATTCATGAAGCGACCAGTAACGTACCTCTGCGCACTCCCATTGGCTCTCATCCAATTATTACGACTACTGTAGTTAGCAAAGCGTGCTCCAAGTTGAAGTCATCTTTCAGTGCTGGTCCTGATGGGATTCCATCTATATTACTAAAAAGATGTTCAAATACTATTTTGATTTCCTTATCGATACTGTTAAATAACTCTTTAAAACTTAACATTTTTGTTTTTCGATTAGCAGAAACGGTGGTTGAAACAACTAATTTAAGTGTTTGAAAAAAAAAAATGCTGTCAATTAGTGAGGACACATACCTTTCAATTTCAACAAATATTTTAGATGAAATAACTGCTGTTGTTATTGAAACAAAATTCTGTTAGTTGAAAAATAAATCGGTTTTATTTGTTTTAGTTAAAGTTATGTACTGATAATTTCAGTCAATTTATCAACCGCTGGGAATTGAAATTTTGCGACGGCAATTCAAACGCGCCATTCAATCGCAGCGCGTTCTGTGTGTTTGAAATCCTTTGCTCCTGTTACTTTTATAAATTAAATTCATGTCAAAAAGCGTTTTATTGCTAATGCATGAACATCATCATCGGTATCAAAAAGCTGGAAGTAAAACAGTGTGCTGGAAGTAAATAATGATCGAATTTGAAGCATAAAATTTTTGCGCATACCTGAAAGATTACGAGATGATTATTCATAAACATCACCACCAAATCTTTTTCATCTCAAACAAGGTTAACTTTATCACAAGACCGCTGTTAGATAAACACTTGTTATCATAAAATTCTCAAATTGAATGAACACAATTTCACCAAACGCTTTAACCATCGATATTGTTTTTATTTACATTTTGAAGCGACGCGAGTTCAACTAAAACGTTGTTGATTTTGCATTGCAATTATTGTTTTGCTTTCAACTATCTCATACATTTGACAGCATTCAAAACAAGATATTTTTCAACTACTTGAATATTTGCAAATCAAAAACCATATTGGTTGAATCAAAAAGAAATTAGTTAAATCAACTATCGCAAAAATCAAAAACTGCGATATCGCAATTTTATGATCGAAGGGTTCTCCGTGTACTACGACAAATCTCGTATCTTACACTTCATTCATCATTAAATCCCTTCAAGCGCAACTGCAAGTAGGTGCTATACCTATGTACTGGATATTCTGCTGCCTTCGACAAGATCAATCATCGGATCACAATTTCCAAATTGAGTAGACTTGGATTCAATGGATCTTTTCTTAATTGACTGTGCTCATATTTAACTGATCGCGACATGTCAGTGAAAATAGGAGATTGCATCACGTATTCATTTACTGTCAGCTCCGGAGTTCCTCAAGGTAGTCATCTTGAACCATTCATATTTCTACTTTACCTAAACGATTTAAACATTTTGCTAAAATGCATGAAGTTATCGTATGCTGATAATTTTAAACTCTCCTACCTTATCAAAACCTTGAGAACGCCACATTTTTGCGGTGGCAACTAGACATTTTAACAAACTGTTAATTGGTCACCCTACTATCAAAACGACATTCAACGCATAGAAGCTATTCAACATAAATTTATTCGTTTTGCGCTTCACCAACTACCATGAAAAGACCCCCCAAAAAATCTTCCAAGTTATCAAGATCGTTGCAAGCTCATAGATCTCGAACTACTCTCCGTTCGCAGAAATGTATTCAAGGCAGTCTTCATTACTGATCTTTTTCAATCACAAATTGATTGCTCGGAGCTGTTATGTTTGATAAATTTTTGATATCCGTCGTCGTTGTCTTCGAGCTCATCCTTTCTTAAGAACTCCTTCCGCTAAAACAAACTATGGCCACAACGAGTCATTTGTCAGCATGTGCCGGAAAATTACCAAAAATCGCTAAGAATTTGTGAACGAACTATCAAATTGAATCATTATTTTGCTTAGTAACATTAACTATCACTATGACATTAGTGTTTTTTATTTGGATTTAAGGCCCAATTTAGATAAATCTTCCGATTTTTTAATTTTTTTAAAATTTTTTTTACAATCTCTAACGGTTTTTGGTGTCGTCATTTTCTATAAGGTTTTGAAATTTCAAAAATTCATTATTCTGTATACCACACTGCTTATTATTGACAGAAATGTATGAAAATTCATCAAAAGCTTTAAAATATTTGGACTATTATTCTTAAAATTCTTAAATTATTCTTAAAATTCAACATAATTTAGATCCGGGACCATTTCTAGAATCACATTAAATTCTATTGTAAGCCGTTTTGCAATGAATTCGCTGAACTATCTACACCAACCAGACTGAATTAGATGGTTGAATATAATACTGCTACATTATTTCAGCACAAAACAAATTCCTGCCAGTGCCATGTAACAACAGCACGCGACATGTAAGTTCCGGTTCACCGAGACTTGTAATTACGTTTTAATCGAACCATGCTCACAGTAAGTTTCGCAATCAGCATCATGCAAGCATGGCGAGGAAGTTGATGTCAACATATTCAATTTTGTCCTTTGAAAGCTTTTGACATAGGAAACAGCCGTCCAAATCGAATGTTCAAGATGTGTAACAACAAATAATAGTAAGTTTGTTTATGCGTGCTTCAGCATTTACTGTTAGTAACGTGGGTAAATTTCGTCCGCTCTTCAATTCAAACTGCCAAAGATTCTCAATGCTTTAGAAATTCTATTATTTTGTTACTGCAAGAGCTGATATCTGTATCTCATTTGACGGTTACTTTCGCAGTTCAGATTACAGATGACGGTTATTTTAGTCAGCATGTCAAGGTCATTCGACGTGATTGCAACTCTGGTTACTGTAAGTTGGAAGAGTATTCCAAAAACCGGTAGTGATCCCCAATTTTCCAAATGTACCTTCGTTTTGTTTTAGTAAAGCAATGCTGTAAACAAAACGTGGATTTCATCTGGTTGAACAATTTCTACCCATCCATATTTAAATATCGTTTTCATGTACTTGCCCTATGGCAAAAATTTATTTGTGTAAATTTTTTCCAAATTTGATTTTGTGTAAAATGTTACCAAATTCGATATTAAGTATTAGCAAGGGCATCGTATTATCAAGATATCGAACTCTCGAATTTTACGAACAAATCGTAAGCGACATACTTAGCCTCAAATGAAAAAAGTTCTGGCCTCGCACAAAATTCTGCAATAATTACCGGCAGGCGCGTATACAGGGGGGGGGTTTTAGGGGTTCAAACCCCCCCCCCCCCGAAACAAAAAAATTATAACCCATGGGAAACATTGTGATATAAATTGTACATGTGTTGATTTATCACCATGTTCTAAACCCCCCCCCCCCCCCCCCCCCCGAAAATTTTCTCTGGCTACGCGCCTGATTACCGGATCCGATTTTCGGTTCCGGAGTTATGGGGTAAAATGTGCAAAACATATGAAAGTATGTGCACTTACTTTTCTCGAAGACGGCTGGACCAATCTTTAGAAACTTAGATACAAATGAAAGGTCTTTTGGTTCCATACCAAATTCTTTAAAATTTACTGGATGCTGCATAAAGAGCAAAGAAAGGAAAATATATTCACTACCTTTTCTCGGAGATGGTTGAACTGGCTTTTACAAACTTAGATTCAAATGAAATGACTTAAGAATTAATAAAAATTCTTCAATTTAATTTCTCAGCAGCGATGGCTGGATCGACTTCCCCATTAGCTTCAAATGAAAAGTCTTATGGTCCCATACAAAATTCCTGAATTGCTTCCGGATCCGATTTCCGGTTTCGGAATAACAGGATGAAGTGTTGAAAATTTCACAGTTATAAAGAGCGGCGATGCAAAATACGGAAAACAGCTGGGCTCAGATCAATTTCGAACGATGACCCTTGTCTTTTGACGTCCAAACGAATAGACTTCGGCCATACCAATTCTCAACTTCCAGTTCCGGAAGCAACGAAAATAGTTGTCACTAACTCTGAAATGGAACTCACTTATTTCACCGATGGTTTGTCCTATTTTCCCAAACTAAGGTTCAAATGGAAGATGAAGAGGTTCAAAAGTTTTAAGCTCTCAAAGATTTCAAACAGTTAAAAATTTTAAACTCTATCTGTTACCGGTGTATGATTGAACACGGTGGTGAGGTTGAGACAAATCAAAATCAATTTTCGAGAATTTCAATGGTTCGAAAACTATTTAAAAAGATATGCATCTGAGTTACATGCTTCACGAACAAACGTGCTTCTGTACAAACGACAGCACAAAAAAACCTAAAATTACATCGGTAAATTTGCGACCTCCCACCAAAATCACTGAAAATGTCGCCATCGTGCGCAATAGCCTTTTTCATAAACTTTTTCGGCCAACCTTTACCTTCGGCCAATCCGCCCCGGTCTTTCCTATTTTCTCAATCATATTCTACTGTAGAGTGAACTTTTACTATATAATACGAAATGATGTCAAGCTTCTCCTAACCGATTAGTGTACTGGTAAAGAATTGAAATCAAGAACAGATCTGTGGAATCCCTTAGGGCCCGAAGTAGACCGCCTGAGGTTCCGGTTCGGGATGTGTTGGCGAGTCGGGATAGTTTATATATGCTTCTCATATACCAGTACCTTAAACACATTGATATACAAGTGTAATGTGTTATTTCTCGCTCAGAAAGTATAATCTCCACCTACAGGTTCGACACTAACATCCGCCCGATTCTCTCGATCCCCGTCTCTGTCCACCTTCTTCATTGGAACTATCAAGATCTTTTTTTTTTTTGTTACTAACCTTTTCGTTCCCCCTTCTCTGTCTCTTCGCCATCTCGTAGGCAACTAATTAGAGCTCTGTCGTTTAACGACATTTTGTTCCCATATCCCCTTTTTACCCCGTTTCCACACTGTTCACTTATTTCATTCTCTTCCGTAACATCACCATCATCGCCCACGGAAGACCGCTCCAGTCGAAAACCAGCATGCGGGCCACCCGCCGGGCCTTCGTAGCCTGGGAGTGTTTCCCGTGGAAGCACACGGACCGAAAGATACGGCCAGCATAGATATTTACAAACGCCATCTGGAAGACTCATGCTATATTCAATTCATCTACCACTGCCGATCACCAGCTGAAAGCTGGATTGTTTTCGAGAACCCGAGATGACACAATCTAATGGTACTATTCTAGTTTTAAGTTAGTCGTTAATTAAGATCAGAAAATACCTTGGCATCTTCGAGCTTAAGCAGTGTGCCTAAAATTATATTACATTATTGAATAAAAAAAAGAACAGATCTGCGTGTCTACCGAAATTGTGCATTAATAAAACTAAAAGTAGTCAACAGTTGCTTACACTTGATCTTTAAACTTGATCAATGAATCAATAGTAGCTTTCAAACGAACCTAAGTTTGTTGAAATCGGTGTAGCCATCACAGATGAAATTGAGCCGTAATAAAAAAGCATTTCGTCGGATACGTCACCAATACCATTATATCTCCGGAATCAGAAGTGACAGCCATTTGAACTTTGAACTTGATCAATGGTTCTCTTGTAGCTTTGAAACAAGCTCAAGCTTGCTGAAATCGGTTGAGCCATCTCCGAGAAAATTAAGCGGAAAGAAAATAAGAAAAATAACATTATGAGTTTCCGAGGTTTCGTTAGAAAGACAAGTTTTCCAACAATTCTATAACTCTTTCTAAAAGAAAGACACAATAGAAACTCAAGAATAGTCATGTTTGCTTAGTAATTGAGTAATTTAATATGGACATCATCTGTGTGACATTCTAATTAAGAGTGAAATAATTGACACAAGACACGGATTCTAGGTCTCATACAAAAGGATCATTTATGACTTATTACGTATCTGCAGTTACAATATCTGTAAAATCACCCTATTCAGTTACGTATGTCAGCCTAAAAAGTGTTTTTTTTGTAATTGGTCTGAGCGTCAGTACGATGTATTGAAACGGAACTTCTTACGCTTCATGAAGAACTGACGGATTTGTCATGTTTCCGTGTCAGACGAGAAAGTCATTCGCCAGCAAAACTCAAAACGGAAGTATGAGTGAACGTTCTGCGTCTCTTACTGTTCAAATAATAACTTTTCATCATGAAAATAAAACTTTTATAACACACTCCATTTTTCCAGAACAGCTACCCTTCCTCCGAAACGCTTACGCTCGAAGCTCACCAGTGTGGGTGGCCGTGTTCTGTGTCATTCATTATAATCGTCTCGTCAGTTAAGATAGACGAGTGAGATGGTGCGCACGGATTGTCGAACAATAAAACGTTACCAACATTTTTTTTCGTTCTACCAAACCGTTTCATTGATAGTACTTTCCCTACCGAAGGATGTTGTGTCAACAGTTTACCGTATTCAAGCAAGGAAGGCATAATAAAATTTGCACTATAGAAATGACACCAAACGGGCCGAACGGGGATACAAATTAACTTGGATTATCAGTGATGGGCTATGTTAACAGCAACTGTGTGCTAAATTTAAAAAGGAAGTCAACGAATGTGTCATATTTAAGAAAAAATGATTCTAAACACGGGAAACCAAGTCCTCAACTGAATAAAAATAAGATTGACCAAATTATGTGTGCAGTACTAGTCTCATTAGTTTCACTAGGTTTCAGGCACAGTCTTTGGTCTCTGAAGGGATACAGTTTCGCTACAGTCTGTTTTTAAAGGTACTGTGGGCGGTTTACCGTTACAACTATAAACATACCATATGAACTTTTCAAAGTGGGTGCATTCGGTGCCAGCGGTTACCAATCATTCTTTATTTGATTTTATTGTCTCTAAAGCAAGTACAATTAAAAGTTATCTCTAACATAATCATTGCTTCGAGATTGATCTGATGATAATATTGCCAAAAAATCAAACTCTTTATTCTATTTATTTTGTGGAAGTTGATCGTTCTGTTTCAACGGATTTTGCAGCCGTTTCTTAGCACATATTACCATTGCCTGGCTAGTGTTGCGATCTTTTTGAAGCTGTATTAGACATAATTGTGTAGTACCTTATTGATATCCGATAAAGCACCGTGGAATCATCAAACTATTCAATCTGAATTTTTTAATTTTAAAAGGTGTACGGAATCCAATTGCTTCACTCGCAACTGACTGCTACATTTTACGCAAAGGGTATATTCAATTAGAATTGTAATCAATGTATAATGTTGCGTTGTTGCGAAAATGGAGTCGGAAGAACAGCAGCGGCATAAAATTATTTTGCTCACGTTCCTTAAAAATCAGGATCTCTCTCATCGTATCTCTTATTCTGAATCAGCACAACGAACGTTTAAATGTTGATCGGAAGGAAAAAAGTGACCAAAACGAGTCTCCGTATAGAGAAAAGCATCACAAGTGGGCAATTCAAGCTTTCATGAGGAATCCAACCAGTTTTGTAAGAAATGAGGCGAGAAAACTACAGTTGAGTAAAACTTTTGTGCAAGATTAGAAAAAACGTGAAGGACTACCCGATCAACATATCGTATCTAAACTATTTCTCTTTTGGATACTTGATAGAAAATTTTGATATTTTAACTACTAACGAGATCAGATTTGTATCAGCGTTTGCTACGAAAACAATTTTTTGTTAAAAACTTATTAGGGCTTGATGATCGGGTACAGACGTATGAAGTTTGTAAGGCTCCGAATAGCGGAATATGGCAATTAGTTGGAAGTTCCAGAAGAAGATGGCAAAGTTTGCCAAAAAATACAAGATCTGGCAAACAATTTACTAATGTGAAAATTGGAACACGCTATTTGTGACAACTGGGACGATCAACGGGCAGGTATGCATAAAGGAATGCCTTCACTCCTTTCACTTCTTGGACCACACAATGGTCCTACACTTTTCTGGTCGGATTTATCGGAAGGTGCCTTGATGTGGTGCAAGGCGTATGAGGTCCATTTTGAACCGACCAAAACCGGAACTAAGGCCAATTGAGAAGTATTATGCCATTATGGAGCAGGCGTTTCGAAAACATTCTAAGGAAGTAAAACCTGAGAAAGATAAGGGGAAAAATGGTTGAATGGACGAATTTTGTCGAATATTTTTTTGCGATGCAATTTGATTCCGTACATCTCAGTTTAAAATTCGCCTTCAAACATTTAGCGAATATACGTTAATCCAAAAATCATACTTAAACTCGTCTAAAGGTGAGATAATTAGGTGCTCTCAAGTTCCTATCCTATTCCTCCCCGTATATCTATGATGGTTTTTGGGCAATAGAACCGCGTCGACTGATTGATATCGCCTTCTACCTTAGTACCAGAATGAGATGGTGCGAATTTGTTTGTATGTTAATCATTGGAAAAGCGAAATCAATAAAAAATCCTACAAATGTATCGAATATGTATTTCGGCTTGACGCCCTATTGCTGAAGTGTATTTAAAACTCTTTATTATGGCTTGAAATTTGCTTTATTCTCTCCAGACTTGTCGATAACTACGTGAAAAACTAATTGTATCGCAAATTGATCGAAGTACCGTTTTGCTTTTTGAATCGTTCATTGTGAAAGTGTAGCAAAACTGTTCCACAATGTCAACCTCTGCCTATTGAAATGAGTTAAACAATGAAATAACTTGTAACATTTCAAGTTGTCATTGAAATTATTCACAAGGGCTTGTGTTTTGTCCTTTTGGATGTCGACTCGTTATTGTATAATTGCTACCGGCTACGGGTTTTCAGTGTTCCTAACGGATGGCGGTGTTTCATTTCCACGATGAAAAAGTTTATTTTCGTGCATAGAGATGTATTGTTCCATTTGAAACTGAACGGGATTTATTCTCAAAGAAAGCAATCATTTCCATCTGGTTCTCAGTGTGACATTAATCATTCATTGTTACTTCTAATTATATTTTTAACGATATTCAATTTCTGTTTGAAGAAATTGACATCACAGTAGGGGATTGGAGGTGCTTAGAAATAACATTACTCTGCGTCTGCGTGAAGCCATGGTTGAGTTTACCAAAAATGAAAGTCACGTCAGCTTCAACACGCAACATTCACAAAGCAGCTATACCGTTTTATACTTAGCTTTGGATTCGCAAATCGAAAGATCATAGGATGTGTACATCAGAATATCCACATTAAGCTCAAAATTATCAGCACAAAGTGTGTTTTAAATAACCGATGATCGGATCTCAATGATTACCATCTAAAGTACAAAAAATTACAGGTTAGACCAGATAAGGCATTGACCGCAAAACCAATATAAATTTGGTCGAAAGAGAAATCTCTGCGTTTGGAAGGATCAGTTAGGTGTTATCTATTATGAGCTGCCGAAACCGAGTGAAACGGTTAACATACAACGCAGCAATCAACAAATAATCGATTTGAACCGAGCTGTTCAATTAAAACGATCAGAATGTTATACCAGACAGAAATAAGTGATACTCCATAATGCCAACGCACCGTCAATCTAGGAGCAGACCTATTACAATCGAAGAAGTTAGATTACCAAAAAGATGGAAAACATATAGCTAACAATGGAATAAATAGACTTCTCATTCTCTTTCTGTAATTTGGGCTTTTTTAGAAAAAAAGAAACGTATAACTTTTTTCCATTATAACTCCATCTGTCCTATGGTGCAATAAAGTTTTTTCACAGTGTATATTTGTAGCATCCATAATTACCTGAATTTTCGTCGATCATACCAAATCAGGTATGGTAAAATCTATAAAAAATGGTAACGCAAAATCTAATTCAGATTAAAAAATATTTAAATTTTACTCAAAAAAAAATTGTCACCTCTGGTAGAATCCCTTAAATGTATCATCAGTATCTTTAAAGTAAGGAGATAAGGGAGCGAAAAAAATGTATGGAAATCCACTTTCTGAAAAAAATTTATGGAAAGCAAAAACTTGTTTTGATCAAACTAGTAGTGTAATGATACCGTTCTTATATTTCTCATATTTTCATAAATATCGCTACAGGATTCTGTCACAAAAATGAGTTGAAACTTGTATTAAAAAGGAAGTTTATTTTGGAATAAACTAACACACCCTTTTCATAGTTCAGTTATGCTCTAATTTTCAATTTCAAACATATTTCACTCTGTAGTTCCGGAACCGGATGTCGGATCCGGATGGAATTCGATAGCAATCTATGGAACCAGTTACGTTTTGAGCTATGGGACCAGTTACTGAGAGCCGTTGTAGCTGAGGTTTGTTTATGTGACTAACAACTATCATAGCCTTCAAATTGAAACAGTTCTGAACCATATTAGGAAAAAATCACGCGCTAATTGATAGTGGACAATTTTTATAACACTTCACCCCGTAACTTTGAAGCCAGAAGTCGGATCGAAATAAAATTCAATAAAGTTCTATGAGAAATTATGATCTTTCATATAAATCTAAGTTTGAGAAAGTCAATTCAGTGTTCTCGGAGAAAATTAAGCGCAAAGTGCATATCACATGCACACGTACTTACGCACATACACACAGGTATTTTGCAATCTCGATTAACTGATTCTAATCATGTAATGGTATAACATATGTCGATTTTCTCAGTGATGGTTTCTTATATGAAAAAGGCAACATCCTTATCCTTATCTATATGAGAATCCTTTCTATATGAGAAAGGCAAAAACGATTTATCGGTAACGTCGCTTATACGATTATATATGCGGGGCAGAAAGTGTCAGCAATTTGATCGTCGGAATTAACCAATGATCTAACGGTAACTTTCAAACGAAATCTAAATTTGTTGGAGTTGATTCATTCATCTTCAAGAAAAATGTGACGGACAAAACACTATGAGTTTGATATTTACTTACCTTTTCTATCAGCCTAGTCTTGTGGTGTTCTTTGCTGTGTCTATCAAACTTTTTTTTCAAGTTTGATCCACTACTCAAAAATAGCTTTTACACAAGCCTATGTTTGTTGAACCATTTCCGAAAAAAACGGGCAGAGGCAAAAGTGCGTTTTGTCTGTTACATTATTAATACCGCTATATATCTGAAACTAGGATCTTCGAACTTAATTCACATCCTAAGACTAGCTCTTACACGAACCTAAGCTTGTAAAAATCGGTTTGGTTATCACCGAGAAAAGCGGTTTAGCGGTTTCGTCACTTATACCATCATATCGCCGGGACAAGAGGTGACAGTCATTTGAACTTCAAACTTGATCAAAAATCTTATGGTAGATTTTAAAAAGTCTCAGCTCGTTAAAATCGGTTGCGAAAATTGAGCGGAGAAAAAATTGCAATCTGTTTGTTACGTCGCTTGTACCATTAAATCGCCGAAACCGAAAGAAACAGCCTTCAAACTTGATTTACAACACAAGAGTAGCTTATTGAAATCGGTACGGTCAACCTCGAAAATATTGTCTGGATCGAAAAATCTTTGAAAGATACACACACGCATTCGCACACATACACATACATTGTTACATGATACCGGTTGAAATGTGTGAGAAACCATATCTTTCACTGTTATGAGTCTATTTTCCAATTTTTTTTCTTAGATTTCGATAGTCAACCAGACCACCATTGATCCTAACGAACTAGGTCATTGTGTATTTTCTATGAAAACCCATTCTGCTAAACGCGTAGTTCCTACTGCGAAATCAAAATACTTTTCGAGTCCACTCGGAGGTACAAAGCTATACCACAAATGCCCACTAGTGGTGGAGGCTCAGATAGAAGCTACAGCATCCATCGTTGGTACCCCGCTGGCTATCAATTAATTCGAAACCTGGGGCAGTGAAGCTCGTTAAACCACAACTGAAAAGCTCCGACCACAGATGTGAGGCACCGGTCCGGAAGACATTTTATCGCATGTCAGCGCCGTAAGACACGTTTACGGTTGTCTTTTACCCTTCCTGGAGAGGCTTTGAAGTGGGGTTACGTCATTTTCTATTCCACATAAAACCGAGATTTTCCATGGTAAACAGGATTTGCAGAAGGATATTATTTATGATATTCATTTGAAGTTCTATTTCGGTTCAGACTAACTTTGCAAAATTGTTTTCTAAAACAGCTTAGTTGTTCTTATAGAATAGTCACGCACAGAATATTAGCAGCCCAGCCAATTTCCGATTCAGGGTTGTGCGAAGCATAACTTAACAAAAAATGATCCTAGATTCTGCTGAGCCCACCCGTATCTTCCAGGTACGACCAGAGCAAACCGACTCCATCGCCCTTTGATGAGAGCCTATTTACTGGTTGGTCGGCGACTGAACAGACAACATAAAACTCGGCCGACCGCCATTAGGGCCATGTGTGTTCAACATACCACTGAGCACCTGCCAGATGAATTTTATGATTGTGCAACAGCAAGTTTTGTGTTCCAACAAAGGATTAGAGCACGCTTCACGCACTGAAGCCACTGCGGCAGACTTCTGCAGACCTAAGACATACGGAGACCATAATGGGTTGTCTTTGTTGTATCCGGTTCCAACCGTCATAACTATCATCCGGGGAGTAATAAATGTCAGTGGTCAGCAGCAAAGTCGCCTCTTTGTCGTATCTTTATTTGTTTTCTACTTGGCTACTTGACGTCGTTTTGATTAAACGGAAAAGCTTTTTGTTGAGAGTATAGCTAGTACAATGTGCAAATGAATATTTGTCGGTTCTAGTCAACATATGCATTTGTGTAGCAATAATTTTTTGAAGTTATTTATATGCACCGTCTATCCGACTTTGTGTTTTGCTATAATTTTATAACTTGAGTGGGCTAAGAGAATGCCAAATGAATCAACAAACTGAACAGTCCATTCGAAGAAGTTTCTACCCCAAGGAAGGAAGCTTTCAACTCAGTTTCTGATGGTATTTCAACCAACCCTGGGTGGTTAGTGGCTATATTAAATGCCACTTCCAATATCACGTTGAACAAGAAACCAACCGCGACCGAATACGAAATCAGCTGCAAAGCCTGTTCGCTTTCGTACCGGATGGTCAACCCGGAGGTTCGACCTGGTTGGACCCGGAAACGATACATTAATCAAGCAGAAGTTTATGTATGGGTTCGACGTTTCGTTACCGCACTCCGCTGAGTCTGTTTTCCTCGTTGTAACGCAACGAGCAGCACTGAGCCGAGTTCGTACGGTAAACATCATCAACACTGGAGAGTATTTTGTGGAACACTGCTGAAAATTTTAACTTTAAGCTAAACCTGATAAATTCAATTTTTCACATTGATAAATCATTGCAGAAGCCCGAAAAATATCTGAAACTTTTCCATTTCCCATGGACAGGCAATTCTGGTTTCTGGAACGAATGGTCACTGGGTTGAAATTTCTGCATTTGAAACATAAAGTTTAGTCTTCACGATTGTTGCAGTCGATTGTTTTAGGATTTGTGTTTTGTATTGCATTATTTGTATTGTATTTTGTACATGTGATTAGGGCATATCGTATGGTAGACCTTTGCGAATGTAACAAAATGTAACGCTTATTTCTCGGCTGTATAACTTTTATGTACATAATAATCGATTCGATCTCGAAGATAGAAACCAAATCTTCGAAATTATGTACAAAAAGTATGATTTCCATTCTTATCCTTTTAATGCATGATGATTTATTTTTCCGTAAAAAAATATTCTTTTCTATATTGCTACCTGTACACACACATTTGTACATTTTTGTACACATCAGCGTCATACATCTGTTTAACCCCTTAACGCTCAAGGGAAATATGTTTTCCTTCTATAAAAATCGTTATAGATTCTTCAATTACTATTAAATCGATGTTTTTTTACTGAATTTTCAAAGCGACAAATGTGTTTCTCAACGATTAAGTAGAAAGAACTATCAATATTTATTGCACTAAAAAAGTTTGATAGCAGCAGTGACGATTGTGATGAACACAATATATTGAAGATAAATCAAACCTTCGATTAACTTTCAACGAGTTGTGTTTTAGTCTTGTTTTGACTTAGAGTGGTAACATTTTCGCGGTTTTCATTACATAATTGCATTCGCATGTCATTTTTACAATCTGTTTTTCCCGTTAGATACTGAATAAATTTCAAACTAGCTCAAGACGGCTCTACGTCTTAACAAGACTAAAAAAAATCGTTTATAATTATATTGACTCGAATAGATGCGTAGAAATATGTCCAAGCAGTAGGTGTAATGATATTAATACTCTCAGTTTGCTTTCACATCTCACCCAAGTCAGTCGATAAAACAAAATCGCTTACGTTGGGGACTGAAGAAACCAAGGACATATAGTATGGTGTAGTGAACAATAGAACGATCGCGAAATGAGTGAACCCAACGAACAAAAGCTGCTGCCGCCACTACGAAAGAATGCAATTGTTGTTGACTTCACTGCCCATACTTGCATATCAGTCCCATATGGAAAATCGGCATGTCGAGAAAAAGACGATTAAAATTTTATTTTCGAATATTTTGATTTATTGTGCTACCTAATGCTAAATTATGGTATTATTACATGAAATATCAGAAATACACCTTTGGTATTCCTATTTTGCAACATATGAAATTATTGAAATTTACACTGGATGGTACTTCACATATGGGACAAAGCCTCAACTTTTATTGCAATTTCTGAGAGTATATTGAGGATAGTTTGCATTTCTAAAGTTAACTCAATAGTGGCGAAAATCGATATGGGACTGATATGCGAGTATGGGCAGTTCAGGCAGTGCAAAATTCAACCTTCGATACGAGAATTTGAAGGTTTGCTTAAAGACCAAATGCATCTTGATATTGAACGTGTGCATTTACTTCAATGTAACAAGACAGTTTACATCCAGTTTTATAAAAAGTTGGATGCAATTCAATTCGCTAAAAACAATAACAATGTGCACTATGTGGAGTATAAAAACATCAAGTACAACATTCCAGTATATATGGAAGATAGTGCTTTAGAAGTGCGTGTGCATGATCTACCCTCAAGCATCTGTGATCCTTATATTCGCAAAACTATGCCCCAGTACGAAAAGATTCTTTCCATCGAAAAAGAAAAGTGGAAGAACTTTTTCCCCGGTATTCTAAATGGCATTCGCTTGAAGAAGACTATACCTTGCTATGTGATTTTCGGCCAAGATACAAGGGTTCCATGCAAATTACTTGTTGCATATGACAATCAGATGGCCACATTTCAATATTACTAAAAAAGCTGTTCACTATGGTAAGCCATGTGAAAAACTGGACAAGAAGACATCTGCACCAAAGGACAACAGCGCTCCCTCCACAGCAACTCCAAAAAACCCCAGAACATCGGAAACAGCTATCAACAACAATGAAGCATCCTTCTCAACGAAACCTATAGTCGCAACTCATGCAGAACAAGGTACACCAGCTGCAGCCAAAAAACGCACCCATCACCTGGGCAAATAAAAGTAACAACGATGATTCCACCAGCAACAGTGACACCGAATCATTGCAAATGTCAAGGACAAGCATATTTGAAAAGAACATATATCGCCTGCAGACGATCGCAGACGAGTAATTCAACCACGGTATGAAAGCTCTTGTCAAGTAGTTTAATATGTAAGTAGTCTCATCTGCACCTTTCTGCGCCTTTTGATGATAGACAAGTTTAAATTTTGTAATAAAAACCATGAAAAATGGCTCTATTTCATTAAACTGAAATGATAGCAGCATAGTATGTTTGAGAAAGTTGTGTAGTTTTTAATGATGAAAAACTTTGTAGAACATGAAAAACTCATATAAATAGATGATATATGTGTTTTCATACAAAAACTGGTTTTTAGGACACCCTTTTCAGAAAATACATTCTATCATAAATTACACTCAAGTTACGGGAATAGTATCTTCAGCAAACTTGTTTGAAATAACTTTCTGAACAACTTTGTCGAAAAAACTTAGCCCCTATGTTGGCTCTGAACTGAAATAATATTTTTATCTCACGTTTTTGGAATATGACGTCCAATATTTTCAATAAGCGCATTTTTGAAATACCTAATTAGATTACTGCTTTGCCCTATTTCCTGAAAAAATCTCCACAATAAACGTTTACATTCTATAGGAAAACGTGTATTTGTTGATGTAAAAGCTTCTTCTTGTAAATTCGGAAATGAGTGATGCAGGAAATCATTTATGTTGTGATCAGCAAAAGTGCACGGAGGAGCGAGTAAATTAGCGAAATTAATAAATTTTGCCAAATATGAGTAAAAATGAAAAAGATGCCTTCAAACGGTTTAATTTAAGTTATCCACTGACAATTTTTTCAGTAATTTGATTTTCTAGCATTGATAATAGTATATCATAAGAATTTCTCTTATCTGATTCTGATGCAGTTTATTCAATTGTACTCCATTTGAAAAAGGGCGGGAGATCAACGGTTTCAGACGTAGATCATGTCATGTCTTATCTTGATCATATGTGATTTTCCTCCACCAACATCAAAGCTTATCGAATCATCCAATGATTCAACTTACATAAATCAAGAATCATTTTAGCTCAAAATCACTACCCATTGTGTGACGGAAGATCAGTACCGATATTGATCGATGTGATTTAAATTTCACTGATAAACTGATAATGAAAAGATTCTCCGGCAGTGATCTCGTTTTGATGAGGTTTTGGTCTTTATTTTCTCAGCCCAGAATGCTACACTAAGGAAATATTATTCTTTACCTAAAACAATATTATATCTATATCGATTTTCCCTCATATTTGTATGGTTTGTCATACATATTGAGAATGTATTGAGATGAATTTTATTTATTTTGAATTGAATTTTGATATGTGGCATAGGGGGAATGGGAGGTCTTTGCTTCTGTGACAATTTGCGACAAAGGGGGGAGGGGGAGTAAAAAATCGTCAAAAAAAGTGTGACGTCTTTTATGGATAGTGGATATGGATACCCCATAGTGAACCACTGCTTCCCCTTAAATTGCTGGATAGCAATGAAAACGCCTCTTCTCCTAGGAAACTGATGACACTCAAATCCAGCCATAAAAAATAATTTTATTTTATTAGTAGTTAACGGCCACGTTAAGCTTATGTGCTGATGAGCCGAAATAAAAATATCTTAATAAAAAAAATAAAGTCGACTGAACTGTAGATGTTCAAAATCTGACCACTTCATGCTGGTCTGAAACGGGAAATAAGTGAGACGAAAATATTTTCGGTATGAAATATTAGTTTTTCGCAGTTAGTGTTTTCACAAAATCTGTTTGCAATCGTCTGGTGCATTTCTTTTATTTAAAAGGTCATTACAGTGCTCCAAATTTGGATTGAGAGTTCTAGAGCTGTTTTGGCCTACCATTTTTTGAAATCTAACGTTTGGAACAAAAATAACAAAAAGAAATCAATCCAAAAATGCAAAGGTGACAATCCAACTTCATATCTGGTTTCGAGGATTTTGTTGGTTCAATTTTATTTATTTACATAAGTGTAGCACACCATTAATAACATTCAAACGATGAAGGTATTGTACACCTATGTACATCATAAGCAAAAAAAAACTCAAAAATAAAAGTAATTTAAATGCACTAAGTTACCTTGCCATCTACCATTGTTAGCTGTAGCACGTGCTTCACTTGAAATTCGTCTGGAGTACCTTGTTGAAGCTGGCCGGGGATTTTTCATTGTATTTTCTGTAGTTGTAGTTGCCATCATTAATTGCAAAAGGATATACTAGGTTGCAAATATGATCTCATCTTCAGAACAGCCTTCACTGAAACTTTGCTTTTAGTCGCTATGCCATCAGAATCCTGCTTTTTGATAAAAACCTACTCTTGAGAAACATTTGGTAGCCATTGCTTCCCAATATCTTCCTTGTAAGCCTCGTCAACTCGACTGCCAGTGTGATGTTATAAGTTCTGAAGTTCTACTTCAGCTGTAAATTCATCTATTCGTTGGTTGCTACCACAAAATTTGTATTTAAAACGAATCATACTGTGATACAATGGCAGAATATCAGTGCAAGTCTTTGTGTGGTTCAACTCTCTAACTACCAAATACTGATGCTTTATCAAGCGATTCGAATGCTTGTCATTCATGACTGATTTTGTTCAATTATTATGATTTTTTTAATAAGCGATATTCCATCATATCATTTACCACTGGACGTGATTTGTTATCATTCGACCTTTTCATATAATACCAAATATCAACCACGTAATGCTTCGAGAACGAGAACCATAAGCTGAAATTTTAGTAACTTATGAAGCAATACAACATTATCATCCGAAGACGTACAACGTAAACAAATACATGCTCTCCGTATATCCAATCTATCATGTTTATAGGCAAAATTTGGCAGATAAATTAACATGAAATTGATTCTATAGATTTTTTCCACCAAACTGGTACCCTGCTTGTTTGAAGATTTTTTTGGGAAGTCAGTGAAATCTCTATTGGAAGATAATATTCTTCCTAAAATAATACAAAAAACACGTATAGCGTAGTCATAATCGATGGACATTTTTCTACAAATATGAACCCAACAACTGACAGGGAACTTACAACAAACCTGTTAATATTAATAATGGAATCAGGCTATGATTGAATGAAACAGGTTATGTACCGCAAAACGAATCTATCGTTTAATTTTCGCGCGCACAAACAAAAACACCAGTCAAGAGCTGAAGAATAAATGATCTCGTTGATCAATTTGGTTCAAGTTTTGGCATTATATAAAGAAAATATCTGACAATCAAGGAAAACATTCACGGAAAGAAATCTGTTGCTCTGTCATGCTTAGAAAATCATAAAATCAATCATTTCAACTTCTCATGAAACCATGAGCAATAACTCTTCTCACATGAAAATTTATCATGGTTCGAAAATGCATTACTTGAGAAATGTATATTTTTCAAAGCTCGTAACTCCAATTTTTCTACCCGGATATCACTGTGAACCCTCTGCCTCAATTTATGTGATAGATTGTTTGATAGATTAATGGTAAGGGAAAAAGCAGACATTGAAAAGCTAGAACTACTGAAAACTGATAGAGAATTAAAAACATAAAGATAATGAACCGAAAATTGACATCATAAAAGACTAAGCATGGCTACGCTTTTCATTTGACAAACATCAATGTTACATTTTGTTTGAATGTATTCTTACATATTTGATATAACCGTTGTTGCTGAAATAATAATCTGAGAGCTAGCGTAAACTAAAAACGTGCTTAATCCACCTAGCAGTGAGATGATACCTTTTTTTTATCAATCCGCATGTGTTTTTTGCATGAATATTCTTCGGTGTTTTAGTTCTCATGACATTATTTTAATGACCGTCGTTTTAAGCGGCAATTTGAAATTTCAATCACTCATTACCCTGTAATGTCAAAGCTGCAAATCGGATCGAATTTGAATCTAAATGTGTGACAATCGATTGAACATTCCATGAGATGTCGAAGTAAGTTCCACTTTAGAGTTTACGGTTATTTACGATACTTCCAGAGCCGGTATACAGGAAACATCATAACGCAAAACGATTCGTATGGCTAAAAAATAAATATGACGTTTAACTGCAATAGTTTTGAGTCCATATTTGAAGCTTTTTAGTATTGTCATCTTCTGTATCGGTATGATTTTTCAAATCGCATCACCCTGTAATTCCAGAATCGGAAGTCAGAATCGGATAAAATTCACTAATTTTGTATGGGACCATACATCCTTAAATCTGAATTTTTGTTTTTGAAATTCGAATTGGCCTCTTTCAAGAAAACAATTGTGCTTTGAGGAACTATTCGATACTGGAACCGGAATTCGAAAATCGGTGTAGCCGAGGTCAGTTAAATTCACCTTTCAATCTTAGATGGTTCTTAGATTTCATTTGAATCTTAGATCGGTTCAACCATCTATGAGAAAAATGAGTTTATTTTAATTTCGTTTCACATATCATCCTGTCGTTCCGGAACCAGAGGTCAGATCCAAACGCAATTCAGGAACTTTGTTTGAGAGTATACGAATTTTCATATGAATCTGAGTTTGTAGAAAACAGTTGAGCCATCTCCGAGATACACGCATTAGCTGTGTCTGATTCGAATGGTATATGGGTGGTAGGTTCTTCAGCATTTATTGTTGTAAGTAGTTTAAATTAATAGAATTTTGGAATTGCTACCAACTCGGAAATCCTGCCATCATTTTACATATATCATATTCGAACGATTATGGTACCAAAAACGAATCGTGCCAAAATAGGTCCGTGGCAAAATGTCATGAAAAAGGATGCTGTACACAGTCTTTTTGGTACTCAGAAATAGTTGTATGTAACAGTATAAAAAAATCGTGTTTCACGTAGCTCCCAAGCATTTCTTTGTCATGCAGCGCTCAAATCTCCTACTACTGGAATAGGGCGAAAGGCGCTTACACAAAAATATCGATCTCCGTTAAAAATAGACGGATTTTAACAATCTATAGTTTGTTGAATAGCTATTTTCATCCGGAATCTAAGTCTACTCTGTTTTCAGGGTCATTGTGACCGATATTGTCGAAAAACTGAAAAATTTTTACATAAAACTTCGTATAAATCAAAAACTAAACATCCGATCTCGAAACCATTCAATAGAGTTCAGGGTGACGTCTCCCCGTCTCCTCGTCTCCCCGTCTCCCCTTTGTCGAGCTGAATCGATTGGTATATGGCACTCGGCCCTTCGGACCTCGCACAATTTTACTAAAGTTTGAGCAAATTCTATACCTTTTTTTATATTTATAAAAATGGTAAAAATAAATTCGATTGTGAATTTGGAACACCATCTAACGAAAATAAAAAAAAAACAAATTTTCAACCACTTTGACTAAATTGTTTAATAGATATAACAACACAAGCTGTATTGATTCAACTAAATATTTCAAATAAGACGATTTAGCAAACGATGTTTTGAAAACATAAAAGCAAAAATCAATCCGTGGTAATTGCAAGAATTAGACATAGAGTTTCTTTTAAGAAGGTTTGATTCACTCATGTTTTTTCATGCACTTCGTTTAAGTGTTTAACACTAGACTTACGGACCGAGCCAATTTGACTCATAAAACATTTGTTCACTATATGTAGATAAAACTTTTATACCACTTTTAGAAAATATACGTTGGTTTTTAGTTAAGTAATGAAATATATATGAACGTTCATTCCTCTCCCCCGCAGACCCCTTCATTTCGTATTAACGAATGTGGTATACCTATTTTCACGATTGTGAGCCAATTTGACTCGTACAATGATTTAACAGTTAATCGCATAACATAAAATTTATTGGCTCTATCATTCCACATATACAATATTTGTGTGTATGTGAGTGGTGGTAAATCATCGGTTCCGAATACGCTTTCAATCGAATGCTCATTGTCGAACAAAGAAGGGATACTTGTGAGGAAAGATCCGAAGCATCACATTATGAACCTACTGTTATTAGATTGTTTAATGAACAGTCAAATCGAACGGAATCGGGTCATCACACGACAGCACACGACTCAAATCGATGTGGCGAAGCCGCATTAGATATTTTTTCACTTAGTAAACGGACTACCACATTTGCTTGGCACACCTGTGCAATTGCGTTGATGGTTAGTGGCTAATAGTCAACAAGTTTCCTTGGAAACTCTGTTCTTAGGTTTATGAATCAATCTTTATTCAAGAGTACAAGAATCAATCTTTTTTCAAAAAGTACTATTGTAGGTCAACAAAAGGGGCTTTAATGTATTATAATGCATTTGTGCTTATTTTAAATCCATTCCAATTCTAATATCAAGACAATTGCAGGAATCGGCGAAATGACATTCGGCGAAATGACCCTTTCGGCGAAATGACTTTCGGCGAAATGACCCTTTCGGCGAAATAACTTTCGGTGAAATGGCTTTCGGCGAAACAGCTTACCGAGTCATATTTAGGCTGTGGACGAAATATAACTACAGATAATTTTTTTACTAGCATTTCACTAGCAAAAAAGTTACTTACAAAGAAAACTACTTTAGTTGGCAGTATACGTCTGAAGAACTAAGAAATGAATATAGAGAAGAGGTCGAGAACACATGACATAACACAAATTCATGATACTTACTCACAATCATGCAACAGAAACAGATGTGCAAACCATTGTGTTAAATGTAACAGACACGTTCGCAGAAAATCTGTTTCAAAACAAGAGTTTATATATAAACAATATTTTACATGATTGTTTTGATAGTAAACATTTAATTTAAATATATTTGGAACTTTTTCTTTGAAAAAAATTTCAATTTTCTTGTATAAGTCAAATTGGCTTACTCCAGTGAAAATAGGTATATAACCAAAATCCGTATATTTAGTGTTAAATTCTGAAACACAAAACTAAAACTGGAGCAATGAATGCAAGTAAACATGTTATTTTAGGCGTCGTCGTTTTTCAAAAACATACTCTTTTAATTGATAATGATTCTGATTAAAAGAAGTACGTCATGCCTTTCACTGTTTTGTTATTCAAATGTACATCATTTGAGACATTATTCTAAATCGCGTAAAAAATACGTTTATCACACCATTCCATTTAATTCATATTTGAAATCTTCATATTTTAAAATATAACGCTTGAATTTATGTTTCAAAAATTACCATCGTAGCAGAAACACGCCAGAAGTTATCATGGTGTATTATCATAACATGAAAATATATTATTTTCCCCAAATCATGACTCGTTTTGCTCATTTCTAATATCGGAGTTTCGCCCGTGATTGAATTGAAGAACATTTTGATACAAATTTTAAGAATTTATGGCCTGGTATTATACTGTTTCTCTTATGGGCAAACTGCTACAGTTATTAATTATTCAAAATTTTGCTATTTCACTGTTATTCTCGAGATCCTTTGATTACAAGTGAACAAGTTTAGTACACAGTGCTCGAGTATAACTTCACATTGGTTTGGAAAAAATACTTTCAGAGTAATCATCAGAATGAGTTTAAGAACAAGTTTGAACTTTACACAGATTTTAGCTTCTACAGCAGTTTAATCTATTCACTCATTTTTATCCCCCGCTACTTCTGATAAACTTTACACTGAGAAGTAAACACACGATGGCGTTCCTACGCTCTACCAACATTCAAACACGTTATGGCCCAGAGAGAATTTTTCCTATTGTCTGCCCTTTCAACAACGCTGGCAGCATCATGATCAACAATGGCTGCACCTATTGTGAGGTTCATTCACATAGCACTTATTCTCAGTCTTGGAAAACGGTTCGGTTGAGCTTGGCTGGAAGGTCGCATGAAATGCTTGCCAGCCGAAGTACCGGCATGGCGAAGTTGATGGCACTGGTGTGAGAGCATAATAAAACGATGATTTGGGTGGCTGAAACCGCCCACTTATATCCGGATGCACCACAGTAGAACTCGTTTCGCGCGTGAAATCATGACAGACAGAGAAAAGGAACCGAACGTTGCTTTACTTTTGTTGCGTCGGTTGCCTCTAGGTGCAGGAAACTTCACCCAGTCCGCAAGGAATCTACAGTTGAGTCTACAGTACGAGAAGCAACAGGATGTCTAATCCTCTTAGGTGACGTCAACTTGTTGGCCGAAATGATTAGAGATTATGAAAGCTACGTAGGCAGCCAATATTTGAACAAGGCAGGGTAAGTCCGGTTTTAACACTGGCAGAACATAGTTCTTTTAGGACTGTGCATGGTATGACATATCGTGGTAAGTGTTTTATGTAATTTTCATGCACTTAGCTGGGACTACTGGCAGGTGTGTGAGATGATACGCATTTTGAATCATGTGAAGTACAATCCACGAAGCAAGATAGAAACAGTGCTTTGGAACAAAGTACCATATAAAGGACTTAAAGAAAGCCTTAGATACTGCCATCGCTTGAGAGCATTCTTTTGTTAATGTGACTTATTATCACGATGACACTATCGAGTTCTTTGTTTTGGGAATCCAAGACGAGACACCTTATGTAAAAATTAGTTCGATTCATCATTACTTCAAATTTACAAGGTGCTGCTTAAATTAATTCACTTAATAACAATTTAATTTCGTATGCAGAGTTTCTCAATGTTCTATGTAATCTCAAACTTATCCAATCGATTAAGCAGTCTTAGGTCGCCTTGAAATACTGCTCTGGAATAATCTTCTGAAACCAATCAATTGCAGTTTGCTTCAAAGGCCTTTGCTTTCAAGCTTAGTCCAATTATATCCCTGTTCGAAATGAGACCAGTCTAATCAGATGACATATCGCTTGAAATTTTTATTGAGTGTTCCTACGAGATTTGATAATCCGCAAACGGGTATAGGATTTTGTATCTATAAGAAAATAAATTTATTACAGAATAATCAAAACAAATTGTAAAAACCTGTTTTAATCCACCTAGTGGTGTAATGATGCCTTTCTCATATCAATCACACTATCATATATAATACTGTGGTATTCTTCAACATAATTTTCTTCAATTCTTGAAAGAATAACCGAAATCAGTTTGTTTGACCGTCTGCTGATAAAAACTATCGATTGGAGAAGATTTGAGGTCAATTTAGAAAACTTTTTACGGTTTTTCGTCCCTTTCAGTGATGGTAAAAATTTTTAACACACTTTACCCTATATTTTCGGATCCGGAAGTCGGATCCGGATGAAATTCAGGAATTACGGATAAGCAACAATGCACCTATGAAGATGCGTTCACTATTTATGGCTTCCATTAGTGTTCCAAGTTGAGGAAATAAAACAACTTGGAACCTCAGAGCGCGATACAAAAATATATACAATACAAGTTAATTGGCTAATTATATTCAGTTCAAATATTCAATATGCATTGTTTATGTTTTCTTTTGTAAAATGCTACATTATGATAAAAAAATATTTTTTTAATATACAAGAAGATTTTTATTATTACTCTTTAAGTTTCGTCTTCGACTCCTCAATGAAGAGCAATTCAAATTAAACCTGAATTTGAATTGATTACCTCAAAATTGTCGTTGCGGGTACGAGAAAGGCAGGCAAGCTTGATGAGTTTTTCTCATTGTTTACAAAAGATCGAGAAAATTTAATTTTTGAGTCATTTATGGTTATCTCACGCTGTTAAAAATTTTATCATAAATTGCTGATCATATTTCTGATGACATGGAGAAAGAATTCCTTGAGAATGGCAATTGTTTGACATATTCAAATAGTCACGAATAATGTATGTTGTTCTTCTATAATTTAACTAACTTTCCTGCTGGTGTAAAATTTATAAAATTTCAATGCAATTCTTGGCTCCAATGCAAATACATTCTCTCTACAGATCACTTATTCAAACAATTATTCATCGTCCTTTCAATTTCTCTCTAGCTATACAATAGGCTCACTGCGGTAGAATGGAGCATTTCACAGCCAACTTTAAATTGAATTTGATCGAAACCCACTCCGGTATGACTTCCGAGAAAGTTTATTCCGTTTGAGGCGGATAAAAATTCGCTAAAGAACTTAACCCACCTACCAGCCCCGTGGCTAAACCAAGCTATGATCATGCGAAAAGTTCGTTTGAGTAAACGTTTGTCGAAAGTGCATATGTATTAGTGGGCGTACAAAATAGAAGGGAGACAGTGAACGTTAATGTTCCCGAAACCGGTTCACTAACGCGAGCACAAAAATGAAAAACTGTTCACTGATCTTGTTTGCGATATGTGGCGTCCGTAACTTTGCCGGTTTCTTCCGATTTCAGCAGACACACTCGGTCTGAGCAGCACAGGGAAAAGTTTCTCCATTAACCAAGTTTATTCTGCTCTGGAAAATTTTACCACCATGTCAAACTTTGTAGATCGTTAACGAAGAGAAAGCGTGAGATAGTTGCAATTCCGATAACCGCCTAAGAATGCAGAAATGAACATCCGCCAAGAGAGCAGCGCCATGGCACGAATCTATAATTCTGTTGACCAAAATATAGTTTCTGAACAGTATAGAATAGAATGCTATCAATAAATACCTGCAGGTGTTGGGAAGTCTTTCCCCCCACTGTGTGAAAAGAGAACTGAAAACACGAGAAAAATATTTCGCATGAACACATTTGCTGCTGCAGATTAAATATCATTGAACTAGACTAAAAGCTGCATTAGTTCAGTGGATTAAGTATTGCAGTCCATAATTCATTAGTGCTGTGTTTGTGGTTAACCACTAATTATCACAGCATCGATATGGTAATTGAGAGTCATAACTTCCTTACTGTATTAAGATTTCTCGATTGTTTGATCGAAACCATTATATGCCGAATTGAGCTGAACAGTAGCAGTTATCATCAGTCAGTTTTATGTGCAAAGGAGAAACAAGTTGTGAGAAACATCATCCGGGTTCGCATGAAGTACTTGCCAAAATATAATAAACTGTCTCACTGTGTTAAATTGAAGTCTCAATCTTACAGTAGTAACTTAGTTGTTACCGTATATGCCACCAACACAACATCGAGAGCAAACAGATATTATCGTCCATTAAAGTTTATGGTTTAATCAGTTCGGTAAAACATGTCTTCAGCAACTCTTAATCAAGAAACCGAGGAAATTTTAATTAAATCTCCCGACAGGTAACTTTTACGTGCCGTGTTCGACCTGGCGAAGGGCTAACGAAGGTCAAGGATAATGAAATCAAGATGTTTTTACTTTGTTGGCTGATATGTAGCTGGCAGCTTAGTATTGGAAGGTGCATTCCACATTGCTGGAAAATTGCTACACAAACACAGGACAGAAGAAAAGTTTAATGTTTCAACGCACCCTCCAGGAAGGGAAAGTTTATCGAAGCCATCGGGTGACTTTGTTGATTGATTTATTAGCCAGTCGAGCAATGGTTAAGCGAAAAGTTTTTGCATCCTAATCAAATCAGAAATCTTTTGACGGTATCCATTCGAACCTTGTGAAGTATTGTGGATAATGATGGAATAACTCGGCGAAGGATTTATTTCTGATTCTTTCTCTGAGGCATTGTAGTACCGAGAAAAACATCATCTACGATGATCTTTTAACTGCGAACAACAATTGAGTTATTTGGTGCTATATAGAAACGGAAGCTTGACATTCATAGTAACGCTATCACACTGGAGTACGGGCTGACTTCTTATGATTACTTTCATACTCATAAATGCCATTAAGCATGATTTGTTGTCTTATCGAGGGATTTAGTTTCAGTTGATGCAGATGCGTCATTGTAGTGGATGATTTCGTCGACGATGGATGCGGTGTTTGCATTATTACAAATTGTATTGTTCAATTGCAGTATTTCAGAATAGCATGTCACATTATCAGTATCATCAGTGGGAATGAAAACACCGAACCAAAAGCAAACTCTTGACGTAACTCAAAGGAACACTATTGAGTCCCAGATATTAGAACTTCGGAATATAACTCTCGATCGATTGTCGAATTGATCAAGTGTGTCAATTTATCAGTAAACCGAATTTTATCGGTTGTGTGCTGTATGCTGGGTGTGTGTCTGTATTTAACCTAACACACTCGCCACTGTCTGGCTGTTGTTTACAGAAAAACAGTTTATATATTGATGGGTTTAAATATGCAAAAAATTTTAATTTTGAACACAGGTTGGTGCAGCTAAATCAAATTCCTGTTATCCGTTCTATACGTAAGCCGTTCTTTTCTATGGACACTAACACTATATTGAGACATACGATATTTTGTAGAGGGCAAGCAATCGACGCGTATTTTTTTAATTTCATAGACATAAATGACATTTTTGGATTCTACTAATACTCTACTGTTCATCCAATGCCCTAATTCTTACCAATCTTATCCAAACCTACAGTCTTTAAATTTAGACTATAATAATCTCTGAACGTAGTACAGTCACAGAGAACAGATATCTATATAGTAAGTTCAATGTGTGTGAGAAATTTAAAGGTTCATCCAATGCCCTAATTCTTACCAATCTTATCCAAACCTACAGTCTTTAAATTTAGACTATAATAATCTCTGAACGTAGTACAGTCACAGAGAACAGATATCTATATAGTAAGTTCAATGTGTGTGAGAAATTTAAAGGTTGATTTCAAAGCGATCCTCAAGGTAGCAATTCGTTTACTGGGCACCTGTTTTCAGGTCGTAAAAATCACCAGATTTCATCAACGTTTCTAATCTGGGTACTCACTATCACTTCTTATATTATTTTCATTATAGTAGTTTTAACTTTATGGTAATTCGCCACTCGGGTTAGAAAAACTGCCGGCCAGGTAGCCTGCGTGAAAAGCCATCACCCTATGCCCGTCCCCCGAACTATCCCATCGTTCAACAAACAATTTTTGTTTTTAATATTTATTCTTCGTTTTTAGAGACAAATTTTTCTTACCTATTTCTCCAAGTTCATTTGGAAAATTTCAATTTCCAATTTTATGTTATTCACTCGTTCTACTGTAGGCGGCAATTTCTATTAGAAATTGGAAATTCCTGTTCGTTCCACGTTAGCATTTTCTTGCAACCTGCGTATAGTACCTGTGAATTCAGTTTTATTAAATACGAGATGTATATAGTAGATTTCTCAGAGGAAGTATCTAGTCTGTCAGCTTTCAGACGATTCAACTGCTTCCTCAAGGTTTTATTTAAATTCTTTTTCTTTTTCGGCGCGTCTCGCCTGTCAGCATCGACGGTCGAAAGATCAGATGGCAGTGAATCCATTGAATCCGGATTATCTACAACGGGTGGAATCACACCATCAACCATCATCCCATCAGAACAAGTCTAATTGGATGAAGTTGAGGCAGTAACATCCTCCCGCAATAAATCTTCGGATACCTGATTGGATCCATTTTAGTGTTACCAATAGAAGATATTTATCGCACTAGAACCAGCAAAACGAACCGTTATCGTCAGTGTTCAAGGATGAAAAGAAAGACCCGACCGGGAATCACACAACAGATTTCTTTCCGATCGACTAACACAAGTAAGAATTGTGTAAGAGCAAAATACATAAAAATTTGTCTGTTGCGAATATGATACGCACGCTAGCGCTCAAATTCGAAAGAGAGACTAAAACACATATGACCTATATATGGCACAAAATGTCACTATCGTGCATGACTTAATACACTGTATGGATTGAGACCAACACCATTACAGCCCCAAAGCCGACAAAGGGTTTAATCAGCATCTCACAATTTTGAAGTCCCACACCAAAACATCCAGTCAAAGTAACATCCTACAAAAGGACAGAAAGACCTAAAAGTTCGAAACTCACAACGAGCTAAGCTGAGCTGAGCTGATGTAGATCGCCCGTAGTTGCACTTCGTGATTGACCGAATGAGTGGAAATGTACAATGAACCAAGAAAATGAAGCTTGGGAGAAGCAAATCATTTTCATTGTACATACCCACTCACTCCTAACTTTTTATTAAATGATCAATATCGACGCTGGCTACGACCAAAGGCTGTGCTACTGAGGGAAAGGAAGGAATGTTAGTCCGATACTCGTTGTTTCTAGAGACCGCGGGTACCACTGTATCTCCACGAGCATCACGGGATAAGAGATTTTTTAGTAGGGAGGGAAAGAGATCCGGATATGTTTTGATAAACAATATGATCTCAACAAAACCTGATTTTCGATACTCAGGAGAAATATAATAAGTTAGAAAAATATAAAATATCTCCAAGGAACGATCTCACCAGTATCCCTTTTCTCCTGCTCGTTCTGCTGTCAGCAACGGGAGATAAAACACGACCACTGAAAAAATAAAATAAAAACACTCGCGAATGGGTCCGCTGCAGACCAATCCAGACCTTCAGTCTGAATGACACGATCGACTTGTAAACTTTCACACATTCCATAGAAATCCGACAACACCGACAATGACATGCAGACGGCGCTTCAATCGGTTAACAGGTTAATATTGTTGAATTTTGGGGTGACAAATTCACAGTATCCGCCACTTGAGCATCTTTAGTTTCGCGGATCAATATTATTCAATAAATAGCTCTCTCACTACTAAACACACACTTGCTACACCTGCACTATCACTCAAAACAACTATTTCAACCGAATTTCTAACTATACGTATCAAACAACACATTGAAATTATACTTTTTTGAGAGCAGCACCAGGACACCGCATCGCACTCCCAGTGATGCCAACTCTCTAAAAGTTCGAAACTCACAACGAACACAAAAATGGACCCCATCTGGTGCCGCAACAAAATTCTGGTTTGGAATCGGCTGTCGCACCTGAGTCAGAATCCACCATGACCCCGCTTCGAAATTCGATTTCGATAAGCAGAAAGTAATATTTCTGTACACTAAGTAGCACATTAGATCTTTAGTATGCACCACAATATACCGTATGTTTGGAGACCAGACCCATTCTCTAAAACAGAAAAGAGTCTAATCACCACCACACAGCTTCAGCGCTGCACACCAAAACATCCAGTCAAGATGCCTAAGAAAAGGACAGAAAGATCAAATGTGATTTGTGAGTTATCAACAATTCACACCGCATACTAATGGCGTTATCACTGAAAAACACCGGCGGCGCGGACATTTTTCGGCTCTGATCTTTTGAGCAGAAATGGCAATGAAACACCGTCAGAATGTTGCATTTCTGCTCGAAAGCGCAAAACCAGAGCAATCCACGCCACCAGTACTCCTCAATGAAAAACGGCGTAAGTTTGATACACTTGTGGGGTGCCAACGAAAATCGGCGACGTGAAACGCTTACCGTTTGTAGTGCTGTAAGAAAGAGGAAAAAAATCGAAAGCCCTCTAACACTAAAGCAGATGGTTCATCTGCCTTCTGCTTCCAAACCACTCCAGCGACCATGGTATGACCAGCTGTAGCAGCTGTTTATTTCGCACGGATTGAACACAAATGTAAGTGATCTGCACGATCCTACACTTTACATTCGACCTGCGCTAGCCATAAACAAATAAATCACTACGTATCTATTCACACACTGCTACACTTATTCAATAGAAGCTATACACAGACCCTGAAAGTCTGTTAAAAAAGTAGCCATCATTCGGCCTATAAATGTGAAATGATTTCAATATAAAATCATGTAAATCGATTATTAAAATTAATTCACTTGCTCTTTAAGAGACAACACTAACTCTGGGGAAAGCAAAAACTCATAATAGGAGTAACCACTCGCGACGTTTTACCTGAAACCGAAAGTTATTCGGAGGACGCTTGCAACACGTCCACATCCTACTACACACTTCACTTCAAGCAACAACAAAACGGTATTTAATAAAATTCAGCACTATAACGCAAGCCGAACTGCTTAGCCCCGGTATTAATCTCACAATGACTTTCGGCGAAACCCGTCTTCTTGAGATCAGAATTATCTTTATTTTGCGTACAGCGATAATCGATACCGAAAATCGCGCAAGATTATTTTCATATGGGTAAGATTTATTCTTCTGTTCCCAATTTTGTATTCAATTCCAAATCTCGCTGACAGGACCAAACAGTTTTTTTGATCCAAGTAGCAACAGCGTTAGCATCTCTAAAATTAAAATAAAAAAAACCAGAAGATTAGTAAACTACAGGTAAAGACTATTGGCGTTTTCGTTTTTAATTTGCACTACACCGGTGCAGTGCTACACTGAGGCATGAATAAACGAACAAAAATGACGAAAACATAAACAGTAACCATTGACTACAATAAACGATTCCATTGCACAGAGCTACACCAAACTTTTCATGAGTGCTACACCAGTGGTATCGGTGCAGAAAAAGTGTAGCACTGGTGTAGTGCAATTGGTAAAAACGAACGGTTTAGGTGCAGCTTTCGCTACACCGGTGTAGTGCAATTTAAAAACGAAAACGACATATGCCATATTTCAATTTCAATTTAAATTTTAACTAGTTCATTCGGCTTCACTGTACAGTGGTTTGACTATTGCCGAATAAACATTCATTTCATCCGAGTAATGGAAACACGCTCCATCAGTAAATTAGTATAATTTTGCACTAATCATCAAGCATGAATGGAACATGATGGCATTATTCGAACAAACACGGAGGTACGACCGATCAGTAGCCGACCCGAAATACCAGCATCGCGGTTCTCTTTCTATATTACTATCTATTTCGCACGCATGAAAACCTCAAAATGTTGTGGTGCGGTTAGCAGCGGTGTGTGTGTGAATCGGAACATGGTGTTCTCATTTATTTGAACCGATTCCGGTCGTGGCAGTCGTAGCTTACGATTCACTCTAAACCACCCTTTCATACCGGAATCGCGAAATACAATAGTAACTTCCAGTGCTTCCGAATGCCATTGTTCGTATCCATGGGGGAAAACAAGCAAAAACAGTAATTTACGAAAATCGATTTACCGCTGCCGCAACAAACGAGAAGGGTTCGGCTTCCACGTGTTTGTTCTTCTTTTTGGCTATGCAACCCGACAGCGTTGGAGCGGGAAGCCCAGTAGCGCCGGTAGGAAACAGTGATAAAATAGTTACAGTGTTGTCCTGCCTGAAGCGTTTCCATCATACCGATGCTGGAATGGAGGTCGTTCATCCTGGCTCACGACACGTTTCTGGCATCTATCCAAATGTGGGAAATCTGCTAGTTCACGTGATTTGAGTCTAAGGCTTCGCGAAAATGTGCCTCCACTGGTACACTAAAATCATGGCCCCTTCTTTCGCATTTTTGTACTCTGCATCTATCGTTTGATAGTCTTCAGAGAATAAGCGTTTGCAATACTGGCCGGTTTTTTCACAATCGGTAAGCGTTTTGAATTATTGTCGATTCATTTGCATATTGTATGCCGGAGTAATGTTTTTTTTTTTCGTCGTGAAGATGTTACGAGTCTCATCCATGTTGAACGCAAATAATATTGTTAGTAATACTTCTTGAACGCAGTTCACGATAATATATTAGCAACATTAAGGTTTCACAATTATTTGCCTATTTTTCGAATTTAAATCTGTTTATGAGAGAGTTTCAAAATTGCATTTTCAATGTAATCATGTACGGTCGCGTCTCGCACAAAACCCTGTAATTTTTGTCGTTCAAAAAAATCGGTAGACAGAGGTTCCTCGCCGAGTTTTTCGCACTGTCGGCGCCGGGAAAAACTCGGTGAGAAATGTTGGTGGTAACCAAATGGATTTTATCCCGGATTTGGGATTCCAACACATGCACACGCCGGCAGCTCAGTTATCGCCGATGAGGAAAAAAATGTCCCGGGTAGTCCCGGATGGTCCCGTCCCGGTCGTCCCGGAATAGTGCGCATAGGCTTTTACTGTAGAATTTTGGAAGTTTCTTCCAACAATTTTTTTTAAAATAAATATTTCTACATCGCGTAGAATAACAACACGTTTTCTTTTTATATGAAGAAAACACCCAACACCGCTATAAGCGAGAAAATCTTTTGTAAGAGCATTTATATTATAAATTTAATAACTAAATTGATGGTCTTGAACAACATGCACAAATATATCACTATATCTCTGAAAATTTTCCGTATTTCTATGTGTCGGTTTTACACGAAACGCTTTGTGCGATGATTCGTTCAATTCATTTGTTTGGAATTTCGCGCGCCTTATTTTGGCACTGAATTTCACCTTAATGTTCGTTCATACAAAGCATTTCAGAAAACTTCAATTTTTCAATATTTCCGATTAGTAGGCGTAATAAAATTAGTGTTGTTCAAAACCTGACCACATTTCTACATGTGTTTTTCCTTGCTCAAAGATATGTTCCACATCAAAGTTTCTTTATTATTTCGCCAACTCATTATGTCCACATAAATAGTCATTTTTTTATCCAATTATATTTCTTAATGGTCTATATACCGTGCTAAATTTAGCAGAATAAATGTTTGATTTTGCATTGTGATGTTTTGCTTTTTGCTGTCTCCGGCATTTGGCAGCATTCAAAACAACACACTGTTCTACACCCGGCGATCAACCAAAATTAGGTTAAAGCCGGGTATAAATAAACGATATATAAAAAAATAACAAACTGTTCAACTATTTGAATATATGCAAATAAAAAAACATATTGGTTGGATAAAAAGATAGTTGAAACAATTACCGCAAATATAAAAAACTGCGATATCGTAATTTCATAATCGAAGGATTATCCGTCTATGACTGTACAAGCTCTTATGGATGGGGTGAAAGTGTCGAGACCTTCACCTAATAACCTCCAATTATTATTACGTTTTTTCTGCATTTCCATTTTAATTTCAAATATCCGTATTTCTTCGTGTTTATACTTCCGAGTAACTAAAGATTTTAATAGCACTGCTGCAAGGGGCACAGATAGTGGCACCGCTTTATGCGATTTTTTATTTATCTCCTGTGTATTAATATCGAATTTGCATTAGATTCGTCCTAGAATTTTATATAATTGTAAAAATAGATCACATTTTCTAGTCCTTGGTAACGTCGGAATAGTACTAGGATAACCATAAATAAATCGGCTCAAAGTAGCAATCAATAGATATTACCATAACTTATCCATAAATGGCTTGAGCACGTAATCATGTCATCATGATTATCAGGGATTTGAGAAAAATGCATTGATTCTTCAATCGTACTTGCGTAAAAACTACCGAGTCGTCTGAAGTCGCACAGTCTTCGACGCTTGGAAAATGCAGTTTTTATTGCGGCCACCACAATATCGGTTCAGCAGCCATGACTGCATTCTCCAAGGATCCGCAGACATCTTTCAAGCGCAACAGCCAACATTGGCGAACAAGGTACGGAAGAGGATAAAATAAGCTGATCTGGGATTTAAATAAAATATTAAACGATATGAATATTGCATTGCTACAAACTTCAGCCGGTTCCGGTTCTGCTACCGCTCTAACTGCTGTTATTGCTGTTGCCGTCTGCGTTCAGTTTGTTATCATCTGCTATAGCAAGCCATGTTGGGTAAGTGGTTGGGAAGAAGAAAAAACTACTCCATAATACTCCATAAATAGCTTGCCTTTACTGTTGCTAGGTACTTTCTTACAACAACCCAAAGGCGGTTTGAAATTGGTGAAAAAGGGATTGCTGAATGGTTCATTGAAATTGTGGGATATTGAATGGTAAATTTTTGACTTTCTCATATAGAAAGGCTATGCAATCGCTGTGAAAACCAACTTTACAACCGAGGCCTAGAGGGCCGAGTGTCATATACTACTCGAATCAGCTCGTCGAGATCACAAAATGTATGTGTATATGTGACAAATAATGGCACTCGATTTGCTCAGAGATGACTGAACCGATTTTCACAAACTCAGATTCAAATGAAAGGTCTTATGGTTACATAGACTGCTGTTGATCTTTATCCGGATCCGAATTACGGTTCCCAAATAACAGGGTGATATGCAACAAAAAATTAAAAAAAACTACAAGAATCAGCCCCATGGGGTTGTTCGAGCCATTGATGTGGAACAAGGTAACCAAATTTTCTAATGATCGACATTATTAATTAATCGTCATACTTTTGAATCCATAAATGCACGAGAGTGCCTAGATTGATTGTTAGGAACCAACACCGAACACGCGAACCCAGAATATAGACTCTATTTGTCGTTATTTGTATTTGTTAGCCGTATTATTGTATTAGCCGACGAAGCCTAAATGTATGCAATTATATGTTTGTACATGTTTGTGATACGGATATCGATATTTCCCAGCTTGTGTTCAAGTTTTGTATGCAAACGGTTATTTTTATAGCGTTTCTCTACCATTACTACCATTCTGCGATTTCGTTGAAGCGATAAACTTTTTCTCATTATCAATCAATATAAATTAGAAACTAATCATATGCACTCAAAATTAACCCTGGGGTAGTTGTCAATTTCTCAGGTGGAACGACATAACATGTAATTTCCTCCGATCTTGCATGACACAAGATCAAAGCATACCAATTAAAGCTTCAAATCGTTTTATGGCACTTTTTATCTTGCTGTCTAGCAACAACCTACCTAGCTATTAATCAATTAAATCAATTAAAAATACATGGCTATGAACATTCAAATCAATATGTAGAAATATTTCCAATCAAATGGTGACATAATATTAATAATTGATACAAAATTGACTCGCATCCATGCGAGTTTGTTTATTTTTTCTTTTTTTCATGAGTAGTTGTTTGGGAGGCGTACCACGTGTTTGTTTTACTCGGAGTCAGAGTCGTCCGCGTTCAGGTTCAAAATTGAAGCGGTATAAGCAACGATTAAACCGATTTTCACAGATTTTTATTCAAGTTAAAGCACTCATTGTCTTCATCCGAATCAGTTCTTTGTATTAAACTGATACAAATTTCAACTTCGAATTAGAATTAATTCTACAGAATGCTGTGACATCACCGAAGCTGCTACAAAAAACGTAACCCATTAGTTTTTCTGTATTAAATTGATACAATTCATAAAGGCAGTATACAACGTTGCTCTATATGAATGTGAGCCTATCAGAGCACTTTGAACTTGTTTGTGAATGATTGCGTGCTCGTTTAGTGGAAATCAAACACTCTATGTACACCGAAACCTCCATTTACGAACTAAACGGGGGTTCGTAAAAAGAAGTAGTTCGTAAAAAAAGTTTACGTTATTTGGGATTTGGTTCGTAAAAAAAGTTTACGTTATTTGGGATTTGATTCGTAAAAAAAGTTTACGTTATTTGGAATTTACTTCGTAAAAAAAGTTTTGTGTGATTATTGTGGAAACCGCGCATCATATGTTTATTTTCGGAACGGATGTGAAGAGTAAGTGCAAGAAAATGATGTTTGGGTTCGTTTCAAAATCCAAGATGGCGGCTTCCGGTTTATTGAGATTGCCTAAAACCCCTTACAATATGGGTATCTTCGGAACGGAATTGATGAGATTGATGAGTAGATGTCGGAAAACGATGTTTGAAGTGGTTCTGAAATCCAAGATGGCGACTTCCGGTTTCTTGATATTCCTTGAAAACCCTTACAATATGGATATTTTCGGAACGGAATTGATAAGTAGATGTCATAAAACGATGTTTGAAGTAGTTTTGAAATTCAAGATGGCGACTTCCGGTTTGTTGATATTCCTTAAAAAATCCTTACAATATGGGTATTTTCGGAACGGGGTTAAGGTGTACATAACACAAAAGGATGTTTGAGGTGGTTCTGAAATCCAAGATGGCGACTTCCGGTTTCTTGATATTCCTTGAAAACCCTTACAATATGGATATTTTCGAAACGGAATTGATGAGTAGATGTCAGAAAACGATGTTTGAGGTAGTTTTGAAATTCAATATGGCGATTTCCGGTTTGTTGATATTCCTTGAAAACCCTTGCAATATGGGTATTTTCGGAACGGAATTGATGAGTAGATGTCAGAAAACGATGTTTGAGGTAGTTTTGAAATTCAAGATGGCGACTTCCGGTTTGTTGATATATCTTGAAAACCCTTGCAATATGGGTATTTTCGGAACGGGGTTAATGAGTAGGTATCAGAAAACGATGTTTGAGGTAGTTTTGAAATTCAAGATGGCGACTTTCGTTTTGTTGATATTCCTTGAAAACTCTTGCAATATGGGTATTTCCCGAACGGGGTTAATGAGTAGATATCAGAAAACAATTTTTGAAGTAGTTTTGAAATTCAAGATGGCGACTTCCGGTTTGTTGATATTCCTTGAAAACCCTTACAATATGAGTATTTTTGAAACGGGGTTAAAGAGTAGATGTCGGAAAATGATGTTTGAAGTGGTTCTGAAATCCAAGATGGCTACTTCCGGTTTGTTGATATTCCTTGAAAACCCTTGCAATATGGGTATTTTCTGAACGGAATTGATGAGTAGATGTCGGAAAATGATGTTTGAAGTGATTCTGAAATCCAAAATGGCTACTTCCGGTTTGTTGATATTCCTTGAAAACCCTTACAATATGGATATTTTCGGAACGGGATTGATGAGTAGATATCAGAAAACGATGTTTGAGGTGGTTCTGACATCCAATATGGTGTCATCCAGTTTCTTGATATTCCTTGAAAACCCTTACATAATGAGTATTTTCAGAACGGGATTGATGAGTAGATGTCAGAAAACAATGTTTGAGGTGGTTCTTAGTTCCAAGATGGCAACTTCCGGTTTCTTGATATTCCTTGAAAACCCTTACAATATGGGTATTTTCGAAACGGGATTGATGATTATTTGTCAGAACACGATGTTTGAAGTGGTTCTTGAATCCAAGATGGTGACGATTTGTTGATATTCCTTGAAACCCCTTACAATATGGGTACTTTCGGAAAGAGATTTAAAAGTAGACTTCCGGTTGATTATTATCTTTTGAAAGTTTTTGCCATTTTCCTTTAACTCTTTATTCCTTTAAATCACTATACCGTTCCGAAAATACCCATATTGTATGGGTTATCAAGAAATATTAGCAAATCGGAAGTCGCCATCTTGAATTTCAAAACTACCTCAAACATCGTTTTCTGACATCTACTCATCAATTCCGTTCCGAAAATATACATATTGTATGGGTTTTCAAGGAATATCAACACACCGGAAGTCGCCATCTTGGATTTGTGAACCACTTCAAACATAATTTTCCGACATCTACTCATCAATTCCGTTCAGAAAATACCCATATTGCAAGGGTTTTCAAGGAATATCGATAAACCGGAAGTCGACATCTTGGATTTCAGAACCACCTCAAACATCATTTTCCGACATCTACTCATTAACCCCGTTCCGAAAATACCCATATTGTATGGGTTTTCAAGGAATATCCACAAACCGGAAGTCGCCATCTTGGATTTCCAAAATACCTCAAACATCATTTTCCGGAATCTACTCTTTAAACCCGTTCCAAAAATACCAATATTGTAGTAGTTTCCATGGAGTCGGAAATCACTTTCGATGAATGACAAAACCTCTTTTTACGAAGTAGGTTCGTAAAAAAATTTTACGTTATTTGGGATTTGATTCGTAAAAAAAGTTTACGTTATTTGGGATTTGGTTCGTAAAAAGAGGTACGTAAAAAGAGGTTACGTATAAAAAGTGTTCGTAAACGGAGGTTTGGGTGTATTGGTAATGTGATACATTAGTGTGTTTTGCGTCTCTTGGTCTAAAAAAAACGTTTGCATAACTCCGGATAAACCCAACATATTTCAACCAAACTTGGCTCAGCTACTTATTGCATTTAGAAAGTAGACATAAGGGTATTTTCATGAAGTAGTCAGGCGTGGCAAGTGTATTTTGCAGGAGGATGTCAGATGAAACTGATTATATTTTGACGAGAATTGAAACTTCTTGCCCAGTACAGATAATTACAGGTTACAGTTTCCTTTGCCGTCGTATTGTAGAAATGTTATACCACCTCAATGTTATTTATTATTTCATCTCAAAGTAATACAACAGCTGAAGATAGTGCAGGATATCACTTATGAGTAATTAGTTATATATTTTAGTTATAAATAATCTCACTATTCATATCATTATTTCTTTTGTCGCTTTCATTTAAAGAAACTGAAACTGACCCAGGGCAGTTTCACCAAACAAACATTTTTCACGAAGCTGTGTTGGTTTCGCACTCCAACGGGGTTTTTAGCAAACCTGATCAACAACGTTAAAACTAGGGCCATTGTTGTTGAATTTATTTGATGCGTGTGCGACCAGTTAATGTTGTTTTAAATAAGGAGATGGCTTTTTGGCCAATTGGTTTCTCGTCAAAACATTTATTTTTCGTTAAAGGCCAACGTTACGAAGGTTATACCTTCATCTTCAAAATTTTTTTCACAAAATACAATAATTTTACAAAATGTACTCACAACGACTACAAATATTTTTCGTCAAGTATGGTGTAACATTTATAATAGTTGGTTGAAAAACGGTTACTCTACACTAAAACACAAATTTGTTTAGAAATGTCAATTCGAATTATTTGTTTTGCCAAGAACTTACACAAGCACTCCCCACGCACATCGACTTCGATTGAGCACTGAAACTGGTCGTTAAAACTAGGTTCGAAACCAGCTTCAAACAAACGATTTGACAGCAGTTAGGGTGGAAACTGGGTAAGGTTTGGCATCAAGCGGAAACGACATTAAACTAGGTAGGCGGTCCTTATAACGATATTTCGATGTGTGATATGTTATACTCTATTTTGATGTTATGATTGGTTGATTTTGCAGACTGAAGGCTTGGATACGATTGTTTGCAATCTGTATTATTGATGAGATCTCTGAAATTTTAGAAATCATTTGATATAAACATTGCATTGAGATGGGGTTATTCGATGGAATGACAATCTCGGAATAAGATTTGTTCTCTATCGGGTCTTCGGAATTCAGCTAATATCTGCTAAAATGTTATCCCTATTATGTTCCTACCATTTCCTGAGTTCTGTGGTTCTCAACTCACCATTTAATACTATATTCAACAGGCGGAATACGGGTCCTCAATAGTATAGGGGTTTTCGGAGAACTGCAATTTCAACTCGAGAATATAAGAAATATGAAAAAGGCTTCATTACACCAGTAGGTGGATTAAAACAGGTTTTTTTTGCTACGTTTGAATGTTTATGTTAGAGAGTTGGTTTACAGTTACGTGATCAGACGAAGTACTGATTCTGATAGTGCTGAACTCAGGAAACGAGTTTACCGGGAGAGCAGCTGGTTGTTTTCCAGCGATTATAAAACTTTAGTTTTTTTTTCGCTCCTTTCACAACCCCAGATCCTGTTAAAATAAATTCTTAAAGTTAGCATTAAAAAAAGTTTGATAAAACTTTGTTCTATTGAATTCGAATGCCATGCTGGCTTACGCATTTATCAGTTAATGCTAAAAGTTGATACAGAGTTTTTTATAAAGTTAAGAAGGTGAAAATTCGAGATCATAATGTAACATCTTTTCTACAGTTCATAAAAATTATGTTTTGATGTCGATTATAAATGTATCCAAGCGCAATCCAAACCTTTCGATTGGAGACGTGGAAGATCAATTCTTCAGTCTGGTTCATCCTGCAGACAACGAAGCGGGCCGGATTTATGTCTTCAAGCTTCAAGGTGATAGAGGCGACTTACTGAACCGCTAAACAGAATACGGTGACAAAATCCCGTGTACCACGAATGTTTGGTGCAGCCTTACTTTTCACTATACGGAGCCAGGTGTCAATTAAAAGTGTCAAAAACAGCAGCGTAGATTTTTTTTGTAATAATTTTGAACGATAATAACTCAGTATTTCAGTAGTATACCATGGAAAAATTGGATTGAATTAACCTAAGTTTTTACGATTTGTGCTGTATGAACTGTCGCACAAAAGGGAATCTTTACATATAACACATGGATCAACAAGTCCCGAGACTAACAATGTAAACTACATTATTTTTGAAAATTTTTTTTTTATTCATCAACATAATCACCTTTTAGGGTGATATAATGGTTCCAACGTTTTTCCAATTTTTCAATAAAATGTTTATAAAAAAAATTATCTTTCGCTTCAAAATTAGCTTCAGTTTCAGCGATGACCTCCTCATTTGAGCCAAATCTTTTTTCCTGGAGCCTTTTTTAAGATCAGCAAAGAGCCAGTAGTCACTGGGGGCTAAATCTGGCGAGTATGGGGGGTGGGGAAGCAGATCAAAGCTCAATTCGTTCAATTTCGCCATTGTTTTCATCGACTTGTGGCAGGGTGCATTTTGTTCCATCGAAAGCAATCGCGGCACCCACTTGGAAAAAACCTTTTTCATGCTTAATTTTTCATGAAGGATAGTAAATACACTTCCATATGATATCTGTGTCATCTCAGAAATCTCACGGAGCTTCACTTTACGATCTTTCATTATAATTTTTGTCACTTTACTCACATTTTCCGGTGTAACGGCTTCCACAGGTCTACCCGAGCGTTCCGCGTCATTTGTGTCGGTACGGCCACGTTTAAACTCGGCGAACCACCGACAAATCGTTGCTTTTGATGGACAAGAGTCCGGATAACATTTTTCAATCCATTGTTTCGCTTGCACGGTGTTTTTACCCATTACAAAACAATGTTTTATCAAAACACGAAACTCGGTTTTTTCCATTTTTTAAACAAACTACAAAACGACTTTACTCCAACCTCGATAACTCAGCTGTTTCTGGTAGGATCGACTTAAAATTTTGACCCGTTTCAAGCAAAGGTTAGTACTCTAGAAAGACGTGGTTACTGGTTTACTACGAGCGCCATCTCTGCTTTAGTCTCGGGACTTATTGATCCATGTGTTATGTTTGAAAACATTTCTGCTTTAGTTAACCCCGGCTGCGAACAAGGAAGGTGTTTTAGTAGTGAGTGGATGACAAAACTGAAAATTACATCCATTCGCTCACTGGATAGACGCTTTTGTATATGTGTGGTGTGTTGATACCATGTTCGCTTGAGTATATTGAATACCAGTTAGCTGTTTATTTTTTAGCGGGCCACTTTAGAACTATCGGTGATAGATTTCTCGAATCTAATTTGAAGCGCTGCACAGTGGGGAAAAATGGACCAAAAACGAGACGATTTTTAGAGGCATGATACATCTGACCACAAAGCACTTTTTTGGTGAACAATTGTCAGTAATATCGATTCCACGTATTTAGAAGGACCGCACGAAACGCTATCATGATCATTTTACCCTAACTTCTCTTTTTGTACTGCTTTGTATTAAAGCTTAACTATATAACATAATACCGAAGAACTTGCAGAAGAGCGAATAGAGTTTTTCTGATGTAAAAAAGTCTAACAAATCGATTGCATATAGTTCTAATAACAGCAGCAAACTCATTTTACCGTTTCACCCCATATCTTTTCTAGTTATAATATTCAGTTGAAATATGATTTACAATCCAAAAGCAGATTCAATACGATCTATCAATATTGGTTCATATTACGTACAAAACATATGTGATAGAATCAAACACAATGGGAATGACAGTACTAGCCTGTTTAACCCGTTTTAGCCAAATTTATACCGAAAGTCTTATTTATGGTTAAACTTTCTTTCGCATGCCGATAGTAGGCTGATTACGGTTGATGAAAATCGATTGATGTTACGAAGAAAGGCCTAAAAATAAGATTACAAATGGATTCAATGACTGCACGAATCTTGTTATACCGTTTCACCCCAATTTATTTCATAAGCCCTATTTCTGGCTAAACTTTTTTGGCATACCGAAAGCAGGCAGATTATGGTTGATGAAAATAAATTTATATTACGGAGAAATACCTAAAAATAAGATTACAAATGAATTCAATGACCGCACGTCCGTTCACTCTATTTTTTTTAATTGAGCCTTAATATTTTTTAATTCAGCCTTTTGATCTACCATTCGGAAGCAGATCCAATACAAACTATCAATATTGGTCCATATTACTGATTCAACATTTTTCAATCAGAATATAAAACCCTCTCTTGAATCGCTGTTTATAAAATTAATAAGTTTGTACGTTGTCCTTCTTAGAAATTATCATTATGATATAAAATCGTTTCAGTTGTCCAGGTTTATATCTTGAGATTGTTCGTATCCAAACTGGATATTTTAAGTAACTTTGAATTAAAATTAATTGACTTCAATTTAAAGGATATTTTTCAAGACTTGAAAATATAAAAATACAATGTGGAAGGCATCAAAATAGAATAGAGTCAATAACTTTGAAAAAATCTTATATGATTTCGAATAGTCAATTTTATCAGTCGCTAAAAAGTAGAGTAAGTTTGTAATTTGTAACAGTTTAATGCCAATTTGTTCTGGTCGTGTCCTGCATACAACCCTTTAATTTTTTTTTGTTGAAACTTCACTTTTGCATGGAAGTCATATCGATAACCACTTCCTAGATTGTAACGAAATGTTGCACATGTGAAAATTACACTCTACACACTGGTTTCTCCTAAAATTTCATAAATTTTTACCCATTACCCATTTATCACCAATAAAAAATTATACATTAAATAATGTGTTGCAATTTTTCGACAACAGTCTTTAACGCTACCCTTCTACAGAAACTGAGAATCCTCTCTGGTTAAAGCACGAATATATGACAAATGGTTCGAAAGACCAACGCTCTGTACATTGAGAATACGGAATAAACTGACTAAGAGGCATTGCATTTATGGTCTATTAATAGAAATGAGTAATTTCAGAAACTGTCAATAGAAAAGGTCACTAAAATTTATGCACAACTGCTCTTTTTGAGTTACCATGATTATAAATATCTTTTTAGAACGTGAACTTCATCATCCATCTTGGTTGACATTGTTCGCTGTACACATAGATTGGCAAATGATTACTTCTTGAAAACCACTCCTGAAAAGCTTACCAATATGCACTAGTTTAAGCGTGTTACGACTTATCAATTTTAAAATATATACGAACAACCCTAATGTTAGATATTTTCATCAAGTTACCATTTAACATCTTTACTACTACTTTACCTTGGATGTTCTATTATTAGAACCAACATAATCTGAGGCAGTTTATTTGAGATCATTATATTTGAAAATATATTTATGGTCATGTAACGACGGTTCGAGCTAATCTGGGATGAATCAGTTTACCTACCCTATCTTTTTACCAATAAATAAAAATTTAGTGCTAGCAGTAGTCTCAGCCACGGGTGTTTTGCTATCGTTTTAATCTACTTAGTATCAGAATCTAATAAATTTTTCGATATTTTTACGTTTACGAAATTTCCGAAAATAAACCTGATTTAAAATGATAAACTTGTCCGCATATAAAAATCCCTATTTTCGATTATATATTTATTATATATTTACTAACATTGAAATATTTTGAAAAATTTAGCAAAAAACGCAGCCTTCTGGAATTGCTTGGCAACGTTATACCGTTACCGATAAATAGCTTTACATTATACCAACGTAAAACCGGAGACCCCTGACCCCTTAGGCTACTAGGGGTGATGCTGATGAGAATTCATAAAGCCAGCGGCAACGACACATTGCCAAAGCGACAAAAACTGTTCGGCTATTCAATAACGTAAGAGCCGGAAATGTGATGTTTTCGATAATCCCACGTATGATGAGCCCCTCATATGCTTTCGCCGTATACTTTCGATTAGAAGGTTTTTCACCACGAAAAGGATACGCTCTTGCTCTTTTTGGGTGTATGTAGCTAAATGGTGTCAGCCGACAAGGTGATGGCAGCAATTTTGGGCGATATAAATAATCGACTATACAATGAAGCCACTTGCCTTAATGAGTTTCAAGAGGGAGTAATTTGGGTGTCGTTTGGTCTTATATCGATTGAAATGACTATTAGGCATTATTTATTTTCAACCCACGATGATAGCTCTGACTTACTATGACGTTAGTATGCGTATCTATATTCATACTCTTCATCGAAATTAGTTTTTATATGTTTGTAAAGAATGAAGAACTGTCCGAAATTAAAATGTTTGTTGGTGATACAATCCATTTCGGAAACCGTAGCTACTGGATATAATCTATACTTCCAAGTTCATACAATTTAGCTACCTACAGATTTCAGTACGTTAAGACAAATATGAACTATTTAAATGGAAAAATAGTGCAAGCTCAAATGCATTCTTTATATTGAGAATAATAACGGCACGTCTTATCCAAACCATGTTCTGTAGATTCTTGGTTTCCTGCTGAGCCAGGAACAACAATTCCCCCTAGTTGAAAATAACGTGTTACTCGTCCTCTCCCGTGTTTGTCCGATAGCGTTAGACTCCTCACCAGTCACGATTGCAGTATGCATCTGGTTCTTTTACGCAGCAGTTTCCTACCAGCTTTCCAACTCACCGAAAATGTCCCTCGTGATTCTATCTCAGTAACGATTTTCATTTTACGCCATTCGGAAAATTTTCACTCGACAGTAACAGTGGAATATTTTTACATCCTGCTACAACGATGCTAGCTTTCTTTGACACAGCAGAATCAGCTTTTCTGTCGCTGGCTAGTCAGTATGCAATCTTAGTTTTGGTTTTCCCAACCATCATCTGCCTTCGTATTTGAATGTTTCAGTATTTTTTATTTTTCATTCCAATGGCAACCAAACGAAAACTCTTTTCAAAGTCACTTTCCTTCTCTTTTTAACAAATTTTCATTGCATTCTTTATGGTATTGCTGTTTCCTTCTGATTTCATGCGGAGTACAGTAAGGAAATGTGCAACGTGTGCATAAATCATCATATACACCATCATCAACATCAACGCCATCGTCATCGTTTCACAATTTGGAGTCTCATTCCGTTCTTGTTATCATGGATGGGTACGTGGTTGACTGCGGGTTAGGAGATAGGAACCTGATCCTGAGGTCTGTTCTGAAGCCATCCTGTAGATTGTCAAAGAGAATTTATCTCAAAGACGAGTTGTGTCATTATGGAAGTGGAATAAAAGCATACCAGTGTTATTATTCAATTGGAATCTTTTACAGTATGTACTTTATTACAGCATGAATCATGATTACCAACATTGGGTTTCACGTGCCCAATAGATTCAGGCATAGCTCTCATGCAGTTTTCGTATTACATTGATACGAAAGAACAAATTAAAATAAAAGGCTAGTAATGCGATATACTAAATAACATATTACTTATGTTTGTGACATTTTTCTCATTGCTGTAAAATTAAAGGAGAAAAAATAACCAGGATAAGTTGTAGATGTTGTTGTGAAATTGAGCATTCAAGAACAAAATGATGATAAATGATAAAAAACATAATTTTGGCGATTTTTTTCAGAATTACCGTTCAACAAAATAAATTCAAATGTTGTCAATCTTTCGTGGGAAAATATATTCAAATGTCGCTGAAGATGTATTTTTGAGGACACTTCTTAAAAATCATGATTTGCGGTGTCCACTGTATCTCAGCGTAGACTAATCAGAAGTGAACAAATCAAAGCAGTATAGTTAAAGCAGAAGGTTTTTTAGACCCCAACGTTTTTGTTTGATTTTTTTTAAGTCTTTTTTTTAATTTTTGGTGGTTGTTCAAAGTGAAAACTACAATTTCCACGAAAAAATCCGACATTTAACAAAGTAACAAACAACATTTCCCCAAAGTAACAAACAACGAAAAGCAAAAAGTTGGGCTCTGGTTTTTTATATGTAGAAAGTGTGTGCAAAATTTGAAAAAACTTGATGCAGTAGTTTTTGAATGACGATGTACACGGACTTTCAAAATCTGCTTTCGAGAAAAACGCGTTTAAACTTTTTTGTCTATAAAATCGATAGAAACATTTTATTACTCAAGGGAGACCGTTGGGTCTAACATTTTCAAAAAATCATATTTTTATAATTTGTTATAATGAAACATTTTGAAAATGTTTTGTCAAATTTTTGGCCTCTTCGCCGAGCTCTTACTTCTTCGCTGCTTGAGAGAGGCAAATATAAAGGTCCATAACTTGCCGAATTTTGTTCCGATAGGCTTAAAAATTTCACATAATATTCTTGAAATGTTTCACCATAAGAAGATACAAAGAAAAAAATAAATGATTTTTGAAAAGTGTTAGACCCTACCCGCCCCTTAAGAAGCTTTTCGAAATGTCTTTCTATACTGCCAAGCAACGGAGCGGCGTAGAGGAGCGTTTCAGGACGAATAGAAAGGGTGTTTCTCATAAAAAAATATTTGATTTGTCAGGCAATATGAAGCTGTGGTCGAGCAAGCCAAAGCTCCATCACTACCGGAATGGTAAACAAGGACTGGACTAACTGACCGGAGTTACGATCTATCGAGCGGTGTTGGGCTCTCATGAAAAGAGAACTCTCTTAATATAACCAACAAGCTACAACTATAGAAAAAATCAAAAATCTTGGACATAAGCGGCTGAATCGGTTGCAGGAAAGTCTGTACAGTACACCAACGGCTGGAGTAAACAAGGCTTGTAATGATATATTTTGAATATATTCTGAGATCATCTACATGCAATACTTTGAATGACGGTCCCGGTTTGGCGGTTCAATACGAAGGGCGATGGTCTTACAAGCTAGTTGTCGTATGTTCGCGTTCGTAATGCCGTGGCTTTGCTTTGCTTTGAATGATGACAAATCATGGTAAAGATCGCTCACGAATCATCCGAAAAGAAGAGGTCCGAAATGGCTTCCTTCGGGTACACTTAATGTAACGTTTTAGAAATGAGAGACCACAGTTTCGACTCGTACAGAGGCATTGTGAGATATGACAGAATCCAATTGGTTTAGCCAGTCAGGGAATCAAATATTTTTGGTGAATAGCCCGGGACAGAGAACCCCCTGTTATTGGTGAAGTCACGTTAAGATCCAGTTTATTGAACAGCTTCTTTCCATCTCGCTGGGAAATAGTGCTCAGCAAGAAAGCGGTTTTAAAGCCAAAGCAGAAACAGATCTTCGCATAAAGATACTGATTACAGTTAAGTGGACACCCGCCAGAGGACTGGTGGAAGTACAAACAAATCAAATCATAGATTTCAAATCACTTCTCAGCTGATTCTTATATTTATGTGAGTTCAGAATCACGATATATGAACGATGTTCTCACTATTCATCTATAATTACCGGGATTACCTAAGAAAACACTTTTTTTGCAAAACTAAACTTTATTCATAATCAAAGTCCAATATCTTTCTAATATCTTTCTTGTAGAACAGTTTATGTTTTGAGGCGAAATAATCGTTTTTTCTGCAATGGCCTTTTTGTTAGAGTAGTATCTTCTTTCTTTTTTAAGGCCTGCAAACAGTCGCAGGAACCAATTTTACCATAGTTGCCGATGTTGTTTTTGGTCCATCGTAAGCAAACGCTACAGCCAAGTTGAAAACAGCTTCCTCATAAACAAACGTTCCTGAGTGGTCCCACCGGAAATCACGATTTTTTTCTTAAAATTCAAATTTCAATTAAATTTGGTATTTTTTGATTTGGCACAAATTTTGCCTAAGAATTTTGCTGCATCGAGAAGGTTGCCTGTTTAACTCTAGCCTTACTTTTGAGAAGGGCCCAAGCCAAAATATCTTGAAAATTTTTCAAAAAGCTATATCTCCTATACATTTGGTATTTTCTGCGATGTTAAAAAAAGTTGTATTTATACTTTATTCTGAAAATTAAAAAAAGCAAAATTTAATTCGCTCAAAAATGGAATTTTTTATATATTTTTATTTTTTTATATGTTTTTGCTGACAACTGACGAAAATTTATTGTAGCTCAAGATGGAAAAATAATGAACCAAAAAGTTTAAGTCGTCTAAATATAACTAACTTAAGAAAAAGCTGTTTCAAACCACAAATTGGTGTTATGCTGCATTTCTTATATCACTCATGTTTTCGTGAATATTTAAAAATTTAATAGGAACGAAAGAGTTTTTTCGGACATACCTACATTAGCATAACCTTTTCAATTTTTAACAGTTTTAGCCCGAGTTAATAGTAATTTTTCGTTTTTTGCCTTTTCACTCTGAATGGCGGTTTGAATTTTTAAACACGATTCACCCTGTTGCTCCGAGACCGGAAGTGAGATCCGAACAAAGGTTAAAAACAGTATATTTTTATAGACGTGGATTTTTTTATTTGAGTCTAAGTTTGTGAAGATTGACTCAGCTTTTTTGAGATAATGAAAAGAGTTCCGTTTTTGCGTTTTCGACCATTCCAAAACCGAGAGCTGTGAATAGTCTTAGCTGAAATCGGTTCGTTTAGTCAGCAACTATAGCAACCTATAAGCTGACACAATTTTGAACCAAATTTAAAAGAATTTTTACGTTTTTGCATTATCGCTCTGTATGACAGGTTGTGTAATTTCATGCACATTACCCTGTATTTATGGAATTGGAAGCCAGGAAGAATTGGAATCTGAATGCCAGGAAGAATTCGAATCTGAATGAAATTCTGCATCAACTTATGAAAACATAAAATACTTTTCATTTAAATCTGGGTTTACGAAGATCGGTCTGGCAGTTTATTGAGAAATCGGTGTGATTTCCGGTTTGGAGCACACGAGCACTTTCCCGGTACTTCCGAAACTTGGAACGCTCATCCGGCATACCCAAAATAAAGAATAAGAATAATACCGCTATTTGAATGTATTAGGCTTGATTTTCCGTTTTATGTGTGAAAACATGCTCCTGAAAATGATTTTTTTTATTTATTAGCCTGTAATTCCGGAACCAGAAGTCAAATTCGGATGAAATTCGGTAGGATTATATGGAGTTGTAAAAGCAAAGTCTTGGCATTATATTCGTTTTGTTTCCTTGGCCTTTCTGACTTCGACAGACTTCGCAGCCGATTCTTCTAGTATTCTAGTACTACGATCCTACTGACACTATAAATCCTTCCAGGTCGGGGCTCGAACATATGGCAACTGGCTTGTAAGACCAGCGTCGTATGCATTGAACCACCAACCCGGGAGGGTGTTGTAAGACCTTTCATTTGAACCTAAGCCTTGGATGAGCATTGTTCGAGAAATCGAGTGCACTTTTATAGTTCATTTTGTATATTTTACTCCGTAACTCCGGAACCGGAAGTCAGATCCCGATGAAATTTAATAGCAGCCTATGAAACTATAAGGCCTTTAATTTGAATTCCAGTGTGACACCTTCAGACACCTTCACAAAAATCGGTTGAGCGGTATCTGGGTGCACTTTTTCTTCATTTTTTGCACATTTTACCCCATAACTCTCGAGCCGAAAGTTCTTTCCGGGTAAAATTCAATAGAAACCTATTGGACCAAGAGTCCTTTCATTTTAGTCTATGTGTGTGAGAATCGGTTCAGTCATCCCCGAGAAAATTGAAGGCACATTTTTGTTACATATACACATATACACACAGACATTTTGCGTACCCGACACACTGAGTCGAATGTTGTATGACAATCAGCCTTCGGGACCTTGGTTGTTCGAATATTTTTAAAAAGGTTTTTCGACACGATTTTGTGGAAGGTCGCAGAGTTTTCAATCGATATGGTGCTAAACAAAATTTTAATTTACAATTACTAGAAATTTTTCAGTGGTTTATCGAGGTCTTGTTAACTTAGAAGATTTTTTTCTTTCTGAATGTGTTGATTTTTTTTGCTTTTATACAATATAGTATATAATTCTCCTCCTGCTTCTATTTTGTTTTTCTGCTTGAATATCATATTTCTTGATATGAATTTGATTAATACATATTTCGAAATAGATTGCTAATAATTCGTGATTTAATTATTTTGTGAACTTATTATATTTTTTCTTTTTTTTTGCCTTTTGGCCTATCCCGGAAAAAGTAATACGCTTTGTCATATAATTAAAGAATTACTACAAGCAAAGAATTAAAAAATTATCTACTATCGAAAACACTTAAAAAAATATTTGAACAATTTTAAAAAATTCAGCCATATTTGAAAGATTATAACTATAGTGCGATAAAATTAGTGGTATAATAATGGTGGTGTAATTATGGCTTTTTTCATATATACCAATCCATCTCCGGACCAGAAGTGTCAGCCAGTGTCAGTCAGAAGATCAATTAACTCGATTCACAACCCAATAAGAGCTTTCAAATTAGCCTAAGCTTGTTTGAAATAGGTTCAGTCGATAGAATAACTCTTCGAAAGGTTAACACGCTCACACCCACACATACAAACATACACACACATACACATTCACACGTACACACACACACACGCACCCATACACACACACACGCGCGCGCGTATTCATACAGAGACATTTTCCGCCCTCGCCCTGAACCGAATGGTATGCATTACTAGAGGTCTCCGAGATATCGATCGAAAGGTGAGATTTTCAGCATTTCTAATTTATATAGAAAAATGCAAAAATTCAGACACCTGTTTTAACAAAAATGATTTTAAGGTTTTATTTTTAGATCAAAATATAAACAATCTTTTTTTCACAGTGTATACTTTCTCTATAAACGTATGATGCGTATTGCGGAGGGCCTCGTGTCATATACCATTCAAATCAGTTTGTCGAGTATGTGTGTATCTGTGTGTATGTTTGTGTATGTGTGTATGTATGTATGTAACATATTTTTGCACTCACTTTTCTCAGAGATGGCTGAACCGATTTTCACAAACTTAGATTCAAAAGAAAGGTCTTGTAGCCCCATACCAAGTTCCCGAATTTTATTCAAATCCCACTTCCGGTTCCGGTTCCGGTTCGGAAGCGGCGGCCCTTTTGCATACAAACCTGTAACCGCCTCGTTTGCCCAGTCTACTCAAAGCTAGGATTCTTTGCTTTAGTTAGGTCCGAACGAGCGGAAGCGAGGTCGGACCGCATATGAACCAAAACGATGTGGCGTAGCCGCATTAGATATTTTTTTCATTTTCACTTAATCAACGAAAAAATTTCACATACATTTGCCCTTGATACATCTAGGCAATTGATTTGATGCTTAGTAGCTAATAGTCAACAAGTTTTCTTGGGAACTCCGTTCTGAGGTTCACGAATCAATCTTTATTGAAGAGTACAAGAATCAATCTTTATTCAAGAAGTACAATTGTAGGTCAACAAAACGGGCGTTAACGCCCTTTCATTTGTCTTCATTTTAAATCAATTCTAATTACGATTTTAAGACGATTTCAGGATTCGGCGAAATGACCCTTTCGGCGAAATGGCTTTCGGTGAAACGGCTCTCGGCGAAATTACCCTGATCCCCTGATTTCCGATTTCCGATTCCGGGAGCATCGGAACTAGTGGTCATATATTCCAAAATAGATCTCACTCACTTATCTCAGCGATGGATCGACCGACTTTCACAATTCCCATATTGAATTCCTGAATTTCATTCGGATCCGACATCCGGTTACGGAATTACAGGGTGAAGATGTTAAAATATTCATACCGTCATTTAAAGCGGTGAGTAAAACACTAATTTCTAAGCTTCCCTTAAAACTATTCCAATCGATATTCCATGCTAGTAGACGGCCAAATAAATTAATGTCGGTTTTTCTGATTCCCGATTTTCGATTAACGACCGGAGGTTCGGTTCGTGCTCGCATCTCATCTAAAACAGTCGAAAATTGCTTACGGTCGAGACGATAGAAACAACGACAATACAGTGCAGTGGACAAACGAGTGTTCGAAATGGGCAAATACGATTTAACAAAGCCTGAAACTTGGCGTACAAGACCAAATTCAATTTGTATTGATTTCAAGCACTGCAAAGTTAGACCAGCAGCAACCGAAATTGAAATCTTGCTTAAGGAACGAATGCATCTAAATGTTAATGATGTAAATGAGATTCAATTCAACAAGGTGTCTAACTGTGTGTACATTATGGTCGAACGTGAAAGAGATGCAATTGCATTTGCTTCGGTTAATAACGGGGTGCACAGTGTTGATCATGATAATGTTAAATATAAAATCCCCGTGTACTTGGTTGGCAATGCCATAGAAGTCATTTGTGATCAAGATGGGATACATCCGTTTAAAACGCTGATTACATATGAAAATCAACTGGTTACATGTCAGTTTTGTGAACAACCTGCATACTACGGCAAACCTTGCACTGAAACTACGAAAAGGACATCTGACATGATCTGACATGAAGTGATCTTTATCATTGCAAATGTTAAGGACAAAGATATTTGAAAAGAACATATCTCACCTGCAGACGATCCCAGCGAGTAATTTAACCACGTTGTGAAAGCTCTTTTGAAGTAGTTTAATATGTAAGTTGTCTCATCTGGACCTTTCTGCGCCTTTCGATAATAGACAAATTGAAATTTTGTAAAAAAAAAACATGAAAAATGGCTCTAATTCATTAAACTGAAATGATTGCAGCATAGTATGTTTGAGAAAGTTGTGTAGTTTTAATGATGAAAAACTTTGTATAACATGAAAAACTCACATAAATTGAAAATATATGTGTTTTCTTACAAATACTGGTTTTAGGACACCCTTTTCAGAAAATACATTATATCAAGTTAACAAATTCAAGTTACGGGAATAGTACCTTCAGCAAATTTGTTTGAAATAACTTTCAGAACAATTTTGTCGAAGTAACTTAGCTCCTATGTTGGCTCTGAACTAAAATAATATTTTTATCTCACTTTTAGAGGGATTAATTACAACATGCTAATCTATCATTCTGAGCAACTTTGCTTAAAATACTGTACCTGAAAAACCACGTTCTTATGAGTTATCAATTAAGAGCGTGAAATTGCGCTTTTGAATCACTGTGCATTGCTGAGCTTGCATTGTGACTTTTGTTTATCGAAAAGCATAAACCAACACACGTTTCAAATCCACTGTTTCGAGAATATCAAGACTGTCACTTAAATTAGTGTACCTCACGGACATTATCAAAAGTCAGAATATCATGAAATTTTGTTTTGAAGGCTGGCAGTCATGAAATATAATACGGACATTTTTGTTGACAACATCATCTATGTATCGGTCCCGGGACTCATTGATCCCCGTGTTATGTACCATTTCTCAAATCGTTCAGTAAGAAAGTTGAACTTATTGATTAAGAAGAACAACAATGATGATTGTCACCCTTGGTCTAGTTTGGGACAGACATTTTGAAATTCGGACAAGACTTTTGGGAGCATTAAAGTGCAAACTGTTGATGCTTATATTTCAACATTCCAGATTATGTGCTGCGACAGCTTCAGTACGTAGTTAGAACGTAATATTTGAATATTAATAATTACAAATGTACATTCTCAAAGCTAAAATAAAACTTTCGCCTCATCTACAGCACTGATAGTACACTTTGTAAAAGTGCAGGCAGCTATTCTGAAGAAATAACTATCCTACTGTGACTGATACTATCGTCGGGAGTACTGTACATTTTCCTTTTTCGTTATTACTTATTTTGGGTCACGAAAGAAAAAGTTTTTTTGTCACAAATTTATATTTGATTTGAAGTTACCAGCCATCTGTAAACATGAGCAAAAAGCAAAACGTAAAAATAAGAAAAAATTCTTCAGCTTCCCATGCATTATTCATTATTTTTTGATAATCCTGATTCCCGGACATTCAAACTTCAATATGAGTAACGTCGTCAATTCGAGCCTGGCCAAGTTCAATGAGATTTATGTAATCAGATGAAAAGGTTCCACAACTGAACAGAGAAAAAATCGAATAAAAATTCACCCAACGTGGAAATTATGCACAGTAATATATTTGACTTTTCCACTTTTCTGCTGTGCCGAAGAAAAAAATGCAACGAACTACCGGCCGAATGCGATTACCCCACCGCCTGCGCGACCTCAGTTGTTTCCACCCACTGTTTATTTTGGATGAGTGGCGGAAAGTAGAAGCGATAACAAAATTTCCAAACTTTCTCGTAATTTTGGCGTCCGTTTTCTCTTACGACGGGACTGCGAATCATCACACCACCGGGGCGGAACGGTATGCCACGACTCTGATTGGGTTTTCCTTTCGTCTTGATTCGTTTGAAGCACTATGGGTGGTTTGGTTTGTTTGGCACGAGAAAATTTTTTTTTTTGTTTTATATTAGGTTTTTCTTTAGGAATGATGGATTAAATTGCGCCTGAGATTTGTACTTTTCGCCTAGTTTGCTGTGAAAGGTACATGATAAGGTATCACATATGTTTTGTGCCCTAGCCGTTTTGAAGCTCCTAAATTATATAAATTTAATTCATAGTTAATCACTGTTCTCAGGAATTATGTAACAATTATCAGTTGCTATATCGAGAGAACCAAATTTACACAAAGATTACTACCATTATTGCGTTTACTGTCCGCGAATTAATTCCCAAGCGCATTTATTTCAAGCACGATGATCGAATACGGCTGGGATGAGGAAAATCCCTACAATATTGCTGTGCTGGTCACCGTTCAAATATCCAAAAAAAAGAGAAAAAGTTCAGAATGCAACAATCTGATTACAGTGTTTATCCGTATCGTAAACTGACCGGCTCAATCTCATCACCCATAGTCAGCACTTAACACGACCACAAGCGGGAAAGGAGCGGTTAATTCAGCGATGCGAACCCAATCGTTTAATTACATTCAAAACGAACACACTGCGCATACCTAATTAGCATGCTTAAATTATCCCACATTACCGCTTCAACAGTCATCAATAATTTTGTTATGTTGGGTTGCATTTTATGACTTCGTACTGAATTTTTCCAATCGATTTCGGTGTATGTTTGAATGTTTTTTGTAAACCTGAAGAGAAAACATTTTAAGCACTTTCTCGCATGCATTGAAAATTTAAAACTTCAGTAATACTTGCTTATTAATAATAATTTTGTAAAAATTCCTCACATATTACGTTTTACGTTTAATGATGAAAAATGTTAATAAATTCATGTACGGATTCTTTCATTCTTGCACACTCACATCTTCTAATTTTTCTACAACGAAGGAGGACCCTCAAATTAGTTTAAAATTATCGATCAAAAAAAGTTTTAACCGTCAAGTTTAGGAATAATTGTTTGCTCTATCTTAATTGCTCGGTTTTCATGGAGTCTAAAACTATAATGCTCGTGAGTGTGAGTTTAAATGCATGGGCAATTCCAGAGATTAATAGCAGAACAAGTGGCAAAACGGATGTACACGTCTTGAGTATGGCGAATTTTACGCGGAATTCGCTCAAACTTTAGAAAAAGTTTCCGAGGCCGAGAGTCATATACCAATTGATTCAGCTCGACGACAACAGCGCTTGTGTGTGTGTGTGTGTGTGTGTGTGTGTGTGTGTGTGTGTGTGTGTGTGTCCGTTATCCTGAACGCTATTGAATGGTTTGTGAATGAATTAACATGTAGAATAAATTGGAATGGTTTTGAATCCAATTTTGGAAATCTTCTATAACGGTTTGAATTTTAAAAACTCAAAATCAAACCCTGTAATTCTAGAATCGGTAGACGGAATCGGATAAAATTGACCAATAAGTATTTTAAACTTTGCATTTTTGCTTATGAAACTTGTTTTAGCCTTCTTTGAAGAAATGATTCAGCTTCTCTATTTTCGATAGTTTACGTTGTTATACGAGAATCATTACTGTCATGTTGAAAAGCAAATATTTTATAGCATGAGCGTTTTACCCTTGTCTCCCCCATATCCTGGGATCTTGGTGTAATGCTCGATTAAGAAATAAGATTTAAACATCATTATTCTCACGCTATTTTTAAACCAATAAGAACTTAGGATTCATCATGAAAATAGCCAAAGAGTTTACCGACCCTTATTGCTTACGAGTGCTATATTTCTCACTTGTGCGTTTTGTTTTGGAAAATGCAGCTATCATCTGGTGTCCTTACGTGGGTTTTTGGATTAAGCGAGTAGAAAGCATTTAAGCCAGGTTACTGTGTCATGTTCTCAAGGCCCTTTCATGACGCAATCCTACTGATTTACCAAGATATGAAAATTTATGTCGGCTACTATTGATATTGACACACTTTCAAAAAGACGGAACACATCTAGAACTGTCTTCATTGCTAAAATACTTACTGGTAAAAAAATGCATGTATGTATGTATGTATGTGTGAAGCCAACATCAGTTCAAGGCATTACCAGTGTATGCGGGTAGACTTACAGTAGGTCCGAATTTGATTATCAGATAGCTTTCATATAACTGCTGTTAAGAAGGCCAAAATGAGTTTTGAGGACCCGGCGTCTTCCAGCAAGAACATTCTTGCAGATCAACATAAATGCTCCCCCTAGAAACTTACGATAAGGGGATATTTTTTTAAATCTTGGCTATAGGCGTACTGAGTATGGACAAAACGAACCGATAAGAGCTATGTGTAATGTATTTAATAGGGCTTATGAACACTTCGATTTTAATATACCATGTGATGTTTTAAAAAATAGGCACAAGAGACTGATGTAGATTGTAAGACTTTTTAGCTGTATAGCCTTATGAATATGTAATTTTCTAATTATTTTGTATGTGAAAAGAAACGATGGGGTTTTTACACCCATTTGAGATATGTCCTAGATGACCCTGATCTGCATATATGTGTATATATTTAAACATATAAATGATCTCTTTTATTTCACCAATATTAATATGTTTTAAGAAATACAAATATTTGCATACATGCGTACGTATATGAATACATATATACATATATAATGTACGTAAATGGAGGTTTGGGTGTACTTGAAAGCAAATTAAAATAGAATATATGCAACAGAATGACACAATTAGACTCAAAATAACATTAAATTTTTTCATCAAACTTACATGAAAACCTTAGTTTAGTCCGAACTTACATAACTTACGAACTTACAAACTTACATGAAAACCTTAGTTAAAGTTGTTGCTAAATTTCTAAATATGATTCAGTTTTGATTTATATAACAGCGGCTCTTAAACCAAACCTCTGTGACACAACAGTTTATAGTTTCTAAAAGCACCTGCTCCTGACTAGTTGGGCAGATAAAATAGATGTCGGCAGTGAGGCAACAAATGAACGCTCGGTGGTCTCACTATCTAGCGATCTGGATCAGGAAGCGCAATGATTATATTTTGTGTACGGCATGTGGTGGTAATGGCCTTATCGGTTTTGGCAATGACCTTCGATCGTTTTGTATCATACATCGAATCTGGGTGTGTAGTCGGTTCAAAAGGATAATACTCTTTTAAACCATATGTCGTATGTCGATATCCCTGACCTGGAAGGATCCATAGAGCTAGCAGCGTTGTAGCGTTTGTCATGGAACCGTCTTGAATCGGCATTGAAGTGAGTCGAAACAAGCGGTCAAGTGCAACATCGGAATGTAATACCTAGGCTTTGAAATTTTCTGCGTCGAAGCTAGGCTTTCCCTTTAATTTTAATTCGTGATGTGGTTGGCAACCGCAACCGATTTTTATTGGTTTGCTGTACGGAAAAATCCGAGCTCGAAACAAAATAAAACCTTTTGATAGTATAGCAAAACCGGTTGATTCTCACATTCCGGGTTTTTTTTAACACGATAATTCCTATCCCTTTTCTCCACTTTTTGATTCGGTTTGAATATTTGGAATTCACATTCCCTTGACAGCGATCAATGCTGCGACAATAAACGGAGCCGGGTGCAATCGAAAAGAAAGTTTCCATCCATAGTTTTCCATCTCATTAAAAGTTATTTTCCTCTAATTAGAGCCGCACACGCCAAGATGCCATTCCCGGCATCAGCTAGCGATCCTGGCTGAAAACTATGGATATAATGCAGTCGTTATAAATTACTTCTCGTTGCTTATTTGCATTTGCCTGTTCAGTGATGAAAATTGACGAGCGGTTAGTACTGACAATGAAAGCTCGATTTCATCGCAGTGTGCAGTAATTTGCATTCACGTTCGGTGGGTAACTGCCGAGTTTATCCACTTTTGTTCAGTTGGGGTTCTGAAGTTGTTCAACCGTTCAGCTTATATTTAAGTAGTCAAATGTTACTTCAGTCGCTTTATTGGTCAGGAACTGAACATCAAGGGGTTTTCAAACAAATCCAGTTGAAGTTTCGTTCAAAGCCCCAATTTGAAAAGTCCTTATTTGAATTCCACTGAACATCAAACCATAGCAACTGTAGTGTACAAATTATCTTGACCATTCAAATGAAACACATTTCTTTTCTGTATCCCGAAAGTTCAAGGGAAAGGATTAGTTGTTATCAGCATTGGCAAATCAAAGGAGATTCAATAGAAACTCACGTACGATAAACAAACGAGATTCGTTCCAAAGCGTTTAAACCCCACAAAGTCTGCACGAGGTTTTTTCTGTCTGTACTATACGAAACGATGTTCAGTAAGCGGCAATACAGACTAGGCTCAACCTGCAGGTAGAGCAAAGGTCTCATTGTACGATTCAATATAAAAAAAAATCGAAGTTAGGTCAGGATACAATGTGTTTTATGTTCTATGCGGATGCCGATGAAAGGCGAATAACGAATGGCTCATAGCACGTGTAAAAATGTTGCAGAAGTGTAAGTAAATATCTAACCACGAAAAAAATAGAGAGGTAGAAAACAATGATTGAAATGTTTGAAGAAACTGTTGTACTCCGTGAATCCGAGATACGTGTTACTACCGACAACTAGACTACTTGATTGGGGGCAGTATGGATTACTTTCCAAAACATTACCTCAAACTATCTATTTACTTGGTCTTAAGCATTATCATAGGTCAACATTTTATACTGGTCAACATATGGAAGCTGTTTCATCTATAAGAAAAAAAGGTAAATTTAAAAACAACTGCAAAAAATCCATAGTAAAAACGTAATTAATCCACCTAGCAGTGAGATGATACCTTTTTTATCAATACGCATGTGTTTTTGCATGGATATTCTTAGGTGTTTTAGTTCTCATGACATTATTTTAATTATCGTCGTTTTAAACGGCAAATTGAGATTTTAATCACTCATTACCCTGTAATGCCGAAACTGCAAAACATATCGAATTTCAATCTTAGCGTGTGACAATCGATTGAACATTTCATGAGATGTCGAAGAAAGTTTCACTTTAGAGTTTTTCGTCATTATTTATGGTACTTCCAGAGCCGGTATTCAGGAATTAGCATAGCCGTAAATGATTCGAATGGCCATAAATTATTACGCCAAACAATTTACATGAAATTTATAAACTCATCATCTGTAATTCCAGAATCGGATAAAATTCACCAATTTTGTATGGGACCTTAAGTCCTGTAATATTTGTTTTTGAAGTTCGTCTTTTTTGAGAAAATGATTGAGCTTTGAGAATCGATTCGATACTGGAACCGGAATTCTAAAATCGGTGTAGCCGAAATCAGTTAAATTTACCTGAGGAGTGTGTAGACATTTTTGAGAAATTGTAGTGCGAATTGAAATTTGGGGGTACATTCCGAATCCAAAAACGAATACCGCTCAAACTGAAATAAATTTTTTGGTAATCGACTATCCAAATCTGCAAACCCGATAAACCTGATTAATTTATGTGAAATGGACATTTTTATACTAATCACCCTGCATTTTCTAAACCAGAAGTCGGATCTGACTAAAAAGTAAGAGGTTTTATAGGATTTTAAGACCTCTCATTTGAATCATAGATGATTCTTAGATTTCATTTGAATCTTAGATTGGTTCAGCCATCTACGAGAAAAATTAATTGCATTATTTTAATTTCGTTTCACATATCATCCTGTGGTTCCGCCATCAGAAGTCGGATCCAAACGTAATTCAGGAACCTTGTTTGGGAGTATACTACTTTTCATATGAATCTGAGTTTGTAGAAAACGGTTTAACCATCTCCGAGAAAATTGAGTGAAATTATTTGTCACACACGCATTTGCTGATCTCGACGAACTGAGTCGTATGGTATTTGGAAGTCATGTTCTTCCAGCATTTATTGCTGTAAATAGTTTAAATCAATATAATTATGGAATTACTTCCAACTCGATAATGCTGGTATCATCTGGTTTACATATGCCATATTCGAAAGATTATGTTGCCAAAAATGAACCGTGCTAAAATTGGTCCAAGGCAAATTGTCATAAAAAAGGATGCTGTACACAGTCTTTTTGGTACTTAGAAACAATTATATGTAACAGTATAAACAATCGTGTTTCATGTTGCTCCCAAGCATTGCTTTTTCATACAGCGCTCAGAATTCCTTCTACTGGAATAAGGCTTACACAAAAATATCGATATCTCCGTTAAAAATGGACGGATTTTAACAATCTATGGTTTGTTGGATAGGTATTTCCGAGCGAAATCTAAGTCTGGAAACATATTCTGTTTTCAAGGTCAAATGTGACAGATACTGTCAAAAAACTGAAAATTTTGACATAAAACTTCGTATAACTCAAAAAGTAAACATCTGATCTCAAAACCATTCAATAGCGTTCTGGGTGACGGGGAGATCTTTCATTTGCGACTAGTTTGATCAAAATCGGTCCAGCCATCTCTGAGATCTCGACCTCTTAGTTGACAACACACATACAGACACACACACACATACACACACAGACATTTGCTCAGTTCGTCGAGCTGAATCGATTGGTATATGACATTCGGCCCTCCGGGCCTCGGAAAATTTTTCGAAAGTTTGAGCGAATTCTATACCTATTTTTTATATATAAGAAAAAGGTAAAAACGTGCTTAATCCACCTAGCAGTGAGATGATGATTTAATGACCGTTGTCTTAAGACGCAGTTTGAGATCTCAGTCATTCCTACATTACAGTGTAATGTCGAAACTGCAAATCGGATCGAATTTGAATTTAAGCGAGTGACAATCGATTGAACATTCCATGAGATGTCGAAGTAAGTTCCACTTTAGAGTTTACGGTTATTTACGGTACTTCCATAGCCGGTATTCAGGAACCAGCATAACCTAAAAGGATTCGTATAGCCATAAATTAATATGACGAATGAATTGCAATAGTTTTGAGTCCATATTTGAAGCTTTTTTGGGATGGTAATCTTCTATATCGGTTAGAATTTTAAAAACTCATCACTTTGTAATTCCAGAATCGGAATTCAGAGTTGGATAAAATTCATTAATTTTGTATGGGACCATATTTTTTTTAATTTGAATTTTTGTTTTTCGAAATTCGATTTGGCTTTTTTTGAGAAAACGATTGAGCTTTGAGAAACGATTCGATACTGTAACCATCCTATCATCCTATAGTTCCGGAACCAGAAGTCGGATCCAAACATAATTCAAGGACCTTGTTTCATATGAATCTAAGTTTGTAGAAAACGGTTGAGTCATCTCCGTGAAAATTGTTTGTCACACACGTATTTGCAGATCTCGACGAACTGATTCGAATGGTATAACATATGTGTGTTATGTTCTTCCAGCATTTATTGCTGTAAGTAGTATAAATAAATATAATTATGGAATTACTTTCAACTTAAAAATGCTGCCATCATCTGGTTTACATGTAAAATTCGAACGACTATGTTGCCAAAAATGAACCATGCTAAAATCGGTCCGAGATTAACAGATCGGCTGAGAAGTTCGTATCGTTTCTATGAGAGGGCGCCACTAGAATTGAATCCATACCATTTCCAGTTAGTACCAACCTTCAAAAGATACGTGTATAAATTTGACAGCTGTCTGATTATTAGTTTGTGAGATATTGCATTTTGAGTGAAGCTACTTTTGTTATTGTGAAAAAAATGGAAAAAAGGAATTTCGTGTGTTGATGAAACACTACTTTTTGATGAAAAAAAGTGCCGCCGATACCAAAAAATGGCTTGATGAGTGTTATCCAGACTCTGCACCGGGCGAAGCAACAATTCGTAAGTGGTTTGCAAAATTTCGTACTGGTCATATGAGCACCGAAGACGATGAACGCAGTGGACGTCCAAAAGAGGCTGTTACCGATGAAAACGTGAAAAAAATCCACAAAATGATTTTCAATGACCGTAAAGTGAAGTTGATCGAGATAGCTGACACCCTAAAGATATCAAAGGAACGTGTTGGACATATTATTCACGAATATTTGGATATGAGAAAGCTTTGTGCAAAATGGGTGCCGCGTGAGCTCACAATCGATCAAAAACAACAACGAAAAACCATGCTGAAATTGAACGAATTGGGCTTCGAATTGCTCCCTCATCCACCGTATTTTCCAGATTTGGCCCCCAGTGACTTTTTCCTGTTCTCAGACCTCAAGAGAATGCTCGCTGGTAAAAAATTTAGAAGCAATGAAGAGGTAATCGCTAAAACTGAGGCCTATTTTTAGGCAAAGGACAAATCGTACTACAAAAATGGTATCGAAAAGTTGGAAGATTGCTATAATCGCTGTATCGCCTCTGATGGCAATTATGTTGAATAATAAAAACGAATTTTGGCAAAAAAGTGTGTGTTTCTATTAAACGATACGAACTTTTCAGTCGAACTGTTAAAAGTCATGAAAAAAGATGCTGTACACAGTATTTTTGGTACTTAGAAATATTTGTATGTTACAGTATAAAAATTGTGTTTCACGTTGCTCCCAAGCATTGCTTTGTCATACAGAGCTCAAAACTCCTACTGCTGGAATAGGGCAAAAAGTCGCTTACACAAAAATATCGATATTTCCGTTACAAATGGACGGATTTCAACAATCTATGGCTTGTTGGATAGCTATTACCGTGCGGAATCTAAGTATAAAAACATAATCTCTTTTCATTGTCAATTGTGAAATATATTATCAAAAACTGAAAATTTTGACATAAAAATTTGTATAACTCAAAAAGTAAACATCCTTAGCATTAGCATTAGCATTAGAGACCGCCCGTGTGTTGCTACTCCGTTATTGATCTGGACCAATTGAGATTGCAAAATGATTTTTTGAAGTAACATGTTTGGGAATAACACATTGTTTCACACTGTGCAAACTGTATTGAACCATGCATGCTGATCAATACCGACGCCGGCCACGTCCGAATGCAGATCTACTTGGGAGGGAAAGGATTGTTAGTTCGATGCATGTTGCTACTAAGAACCGAGGAATCCTCTGCATTCCCACATGCATCACAGGAGATGATACTTTGTTAGTAAATGTTTTAATAATGTTATCATGTGTTTATTGCTCTGGGTAGCCGGCTACCAAGAATGTTTTAAAGTATTATCGTTTTATGTGTTACTTTGTGCTGGCAATATAATGCACGAAACAGTCAATCTCCGAAATTGACAAAACTCCGGACAGCCAGCTGTCGAGTATGCAGTCACCCGTTTATGCATCTACCTTTCGTGTTTTTTTTAGTCATGCAAAAAAACACATTCGGATTGATAAAAAAAAAGGTATCATCTCACTGCTAGGTGGATTAAGCACGTTTTTATAAATGAAACTACGTGATACAAAATAAACGAGCGAATAGGATTTAGACAAAAAAGTTGATTCATTGCATTGAAATATTCTCAACAGTTATTATAAAATCATTTTAAATCACCAAACAAAGGTCAACAGATTTCACACGCGTCTTGATTCTTTATTATTTCCGCTTTATTATTTTAATTATTTATTAAAATTAATAATTGGTTATATTAGTTGATCTGGGCAGCCGGCTACCGAGAAAAATATTAATTTACTGTTTGAAATATTAATATCAAGTGTTTTTTACTATGTATTCAATATACCGATACATGTCATCTCTGTTATCAACTTTGTAATATCAACGGATTTGCGCAATGGTTGATTTTTATCATTCATTTTATAATCCTGAAAGACAATCAATAACATGGAAGAAAAAATCATTCCTAATAAAACTTTTCTACGATGCTAGACGGAAATTGATAGGTTGAATAAAGAGATGATTTAGTAAAATACAGTAATCAGAAGTAAAACATTGAAAATATCTGATAACTGAAAGGAAAAAGAAACTCCTGCAATTGTCGCCTTTTACGACATGGAAGCAGGAACCCAGTGGATCTATTCTTGGTTCATTTTTTTCCGCCGGATTCCACACGGCATCTAGGCTGGTACAGTCCGGAGAGAGCTAATAGGTACTATCAATCTCCTAGTGGACCCCAGCCCCTTATAACTCAAAAAGTAAACATCCTATCTAAAAACCATTCAATAGCATTCTGGGTGACGGGGAGGCCTTTCATTTGCGACTAGTTTGATCAAATTCGGTCCAGCCATCTCGTGAATTTTTTTGTCGCTTAGTAGTTCAGTAAACGTGAAGTTTATGCTTCTTGTAAAGCACTTATTTTCTGTAAAATTTATTCTGTAACATTTATCAACTCATTTTATTCCACATTTGATTGACGAATAAATAAATCTATGAAGTGAAATACGCAGAAAATGAAAATTATTAACTATTTGTTTTACTGATTGATGAATATAATGTTTCGCTACGTTTCGATTCACAATTAAATTTTAGGAGGACCTTTGCTTACGTACACTTTTTCAACGTTACCTATTTTGACGTAATTTTTTTTACGAACCAAATCCCAAATAACGTAATCTTCTTTCACAAACCAAATCCCAAATAACCTAAATTTTTTTAAGAAATCTATTTCGTAAAAAGAGATTTATGTATACAATGAAAATTATTTCCGGCTCATTTCTAGGAAACTAATACAATATGTATATTTTTTTAATGGGTTTAAAGACAAGATTCCGGAAAATGATGATGAGTTATTTTTTAAATCCAAGACGGCGACTTCCGGTTTATTGATATTCCTAGAAAACCCTAACAATACCAGTATTTTCGGAACGTTTTTTTTTTTTTTTTTTTTTCATGATGTTTAATAAGCAACTTATTTTTTTTTTATTCAATAATATAATATAATATCAAGGCACACTGCTTAAGCTCCCATTTTTCGGAACGTGTTTGATGTGTAGGTACCAAAAAACGATGTGTGAGCAATCCATAATGGCGACCTCCGGTGTATTGATATTCCTCGAAAACCCTTGCAATATAGATATTTTCAGAACTGATTGAATGTGCAGGTATCGAGAAACGATGTTTGAGGTCGTTTCAAAATCCAAGATGGCGACTTTCTACTTCGTATTTTCGGAACGGATTGGGTGTTTTCGAAACGAATATGATGAATAGAATAGATCAGAACCCTTGAATGCAATTACAGTATGGTGATTTTTTTGAAGTGATTTCAAATTTCAAGATGGCAACTTTAGATGTATCGAAATTACTTGAAAACCCTTTACAACATGGGTATTTAGAATTGGTTGAACATCAGAAAACCATGTTCGAGCCCGTTTCGAAATTTAATATAGTGACTTCCGCTATATCGATATTTCTTGAAAACCATCTTGAAACATCGTTTTTCGGCACCTGTTGCACACGCTGGAAAAAAATCTGGAACTTGTTGTAAAGATCAGCTTATCAACTATTGAACATTTATAGTTTGCTAATATTGGGCCGATATACTGGTAACTGTCTTGCCGGTTCACGTTTTTGATCGACAGGCTCAGCGCGATTCTATTGCGGTGTTGTGGGCAGTGCAGTAAAACTTCATTCAATTCAATTGAAACTGAATGTGGAACACATTGACGATCTCTCCACTACAGTAGACTTCACTCTTTGGCACACACAATGTTTGCTGACGGTCCGAACGAGCAGCATTCAATTCATCACTCGTTTCTCTTCAATCGAGGCTCAGTTTAATTACCGTCAGTTGATCTCTCTAAGTAACAAAATATCTCTTTCAATAGTCTGAGAGCGGCCTTCAAATGAGGTTCATGTAAACATTCGAATTGGTTCAAGATAATAGATGAAAGACTAATCAGATAGCTGAAATATCAATCACAGAATACACATAAATTATTTGTTTCCTCCTTCAGTTTTCATTTTTAATACTTTACTCCATTTATAATTCTATTCGTTCGAATCTGCTTACTACCAAGAGCGAATACAATGAAGCAGCTATACTACTTGGCACTTGAAACTGAGCAAGCAAAACTTCAAATGACTAGGTACGATTATTCAACTGACGATCAATTCTGGGAGCTTCACTTGAAAATGGCAGCAAAAGTCAAATGAATTAGTAGGGATACAATGACAGTCAGCGGCCATAAATTTCATTTTCATCTTATGTTATTCGATTGAAAATGAAATTTTACCGCACTGATTGTGGTTGGTTGGGCGCACCTCTGGCTGTGCGATTGATCAAGGTAGGTCTGCTCCATTAATCTTGTCGACAATTTGGCCAGTGCCGGTTGCCGTGCTTTGGTCATTTGTTTGCAGTTCGGCGATTTTCTCTAACAATAAATATTAGTTTAATTAGTTGGTTTTTTCCCCTCCTGGGGTTTTTACCATATTGGTGTACATTTCGTTCAAAATTTTTTTATTGTTGTAATCAAATATATCGTCCTATACTTCTACAGATGTTATAGTAATCGGAGAAACATGGTTTAAAGATGAAAATTGTGCTCTCTTTGAAATACCGCATTATAAAGCCTTTTATGCTTGAAGAGGAGGCCTAGCAATATATGCCAAACAAGAAATTAAACATAGACTGATTAAGAATTACACGTTCGATGGATTTCACCATATAAACATCGAGCTTTGTATCAAATGACACTTTTATAATATTCATGGTGTGTGTCGTCCCCCTAGCTTTGATTTTAACGAATTTTCTGTTTACCTAGAAAGCTTGATGTGTTCAATACAACCGAAGCATACGTGTTTTATTGTAGATGATATAAATGTTTCTATAAGTCTCATTCATAACAACATTGTGACAAGATATAAGGCTCTGCTAGAATCCTATGACTTTTTGTGTACAAATTGTTTTACTACAAGACCAATTAGAGACAATATACTTGATCATATTATTTGTAAACTTGACGATGTTAGTGACCACTCTCAAATCTTAACAACTTTCAAAAAACTGGCTGATATAGAACCCATGACGTTAACGAAAAAAATCATAAACAATCGTCAGGTAAATCTTGATTTTTCTAATTTTATTAGTAGTATTGATGTCATTGAGGACGCTGAAACAGTTCTTCAATCTAAAATTTTCGTATATAACACTCTACTCGAACAACAAACAAGAATAATAACTAAAACAGTCACAGTGAAAGGTAATTATTGCCCATGAATGACGTTTGATTTATGGACACTAGTGAAAATAAAAAGCAATTACCTCAAACGTATTAAGGCAAGCCCCCACGATCAGCATCTCAAACAAATGCTATCACATATCTCTAAAAAGGTCGATTCAATGAAAAAAGTGAATAAAAAAATTATTACGAAAATCTTCTCACTAAATAACCTTATTCGAAATTTTGGACAAATCTTAGATACGCTTGATTGATAGGGGCAACAACATTAATGACAACAAGGAAGTTTATGATATTTTCAACAAATTCTTTTCAAGTATCGGTAACAAATTAGCTAAAGCTATTCCTGTAAACTCATCTTTTTGTCCAATAAGTAACGTTCGTCGTGTTTGTGATTCTATTTTTTTACGTCCTTCATCTATAAATGAAGTGATACTGTTAATACAAGGTTTGGATAGTAAGAAGAGTAACGGCCTTGATAACGTCTCTGTCAGTGTACTAAAACATAATTCATTTGCATTCGCTAAAATACTTTCTCAGTGCTTTAACGTAATTATTCAGACCGGTTACTACCCTGATTGCCTCAAGGTGGCTAAAGTCATTCCTGTGTTCAAATCGGGTGACCGTTGTGATTGTAATAATTACCGTCCTATATCAACATTGTCCGTTTTTAACAAAATATTTGAAAAACTTCTAGTCACTAGACTTATCGAATTCCTAAGTAAGCATAATATCCTCTTTAAATTCCAATACGGCTACAGACAAGGTTCTAGCACAATTTACATCTATTTTCAAGCACATATTTAGAGCAGGTAATCTATATACATATATATATATATATATATATATATATATATATATATATATATATATATATATATATATATATATATATATATATATATATATATATATATATATATATATATATATATATATATATATATATATATATATATATATATATATATATATATATAATGAATGTAAGTTTGTATGTTTGTAACGCGATAACTTCGGAACTACTGAACGGATTGCCACCAAACTTGGCACAGGTCAGGCGCGTACACAGGGGGGGGGGGGGGGGGTGATTAATTAAAAAATGTGTCTAATTTGACGAGAATCGATACTTTTTGAAAACCATATAGAAACATTTTGCATTCCGTAGGTATGATTATATGGGGGCTGGATGAACCTCTTTAGAGATGATCATTAGGACATTCTCATGGGAGAGAGTGAGAAGCAAGCGTTCTCAATTTGAGGAGGCTATGTCGAAATTTATCTTATTTAAAGAGAATTGATACTTTTTAAAACCATACATAAATTTTGAAAAACTCAAATACGGTATTAAGGATATTTGTGGGGGGTGGATATAATGAGTGCCTCCAAAAAAGGAAGTTTAATGTGAAGTTTATAGAATTTTCCATAAAACGATACTTCTTGCTGAGTACAGATATTATTTGCGCTTCAGATGGTCCTAAGAGCATTTTTAAGAAGAGAGTGGGAGCGGGTGGATAAAGTAAGGGTCTCATCCAAGGGAGGAGCAAAGTTCAAATAGTTAATATAATCGAACGTAACTCCAAAACAACTCAAACTCACCACACCTAACTAGGTTGGATATTTTTGGAGTGGGGGGAAGCATAGTTCCATAACAACTCAGTAAATTATCACCAAACTTGGCACAAGTACTTTTTACTATTCAGTGGTGGTCACGACAAGCTTAGATATTCATGACAAAGGTTTATTGTAACATTTTCTTATTCGTCGTCCAACAAGATAGGGGGCGGATTCAGACTAGGAGAAGGGGATCTTGAAAATCAATTGTCATCTTGAGTTTTTTATAAAATAAGAGAGGGGCAAGAATGTCAAGATTGTGCTAGATAGTATTGCTATCGTTAATTTGAATTAAGTAGTAACATACTGCTATTGTTAATTTTAATGAATCAATCGATACTTTTTGAAGAGCACAGATACTTCGTACACTACTAAGAGGTGGTCCTAAGGGTTATCATGGAGGAGAGCTGTAGTAAGTTCACTAAAAAAAGGGGAGATCAATATAAAATTTATTCTACGAGAAACGATGCATCTTGACAAATACAGATACTACTTTTATGTCAATGTAGATTAAAAGGTTATTTTAAGGGAGAGGGAGTGCAGTAAGTGCCCCAAACATGGGAAGTGTAAGGTAAAATTGATTGACTAGCAACATAAAACTGCTCAGAGCATTACACTTCTCCCCGAAACATTTCCGAGCAACTTCGGGTCATTCAGCTAGTTAAACATAAATTTACTTTACATTTCTGTGCACAGAAAGAAACAATGAAATTTACACGAGAAAAAAATCGATGGAAGGAGAGTATTTTTGCAGTGTTCTTGGATCTTAAGAAAGCATTCGGAACAATTTCTAGACCTTTATTGTTGCAGACATTACAACGTTTTGGCATCGGGGGAATGGCATATAAATTAAAGTTTCATTTTCAAAATCTTAAATGACATACTGCCTCGATATTTGTGTGATCGAAATGAAAGAGGAACTGATTTGCATCGGTACAATACTAGAAATGCATCTGATGCTAGAACACCAAGCTTTTTGTTAGCCAGATCGCAAAACTCATTATTATACAAGGGAATAATTTTTTTTCAATTCGATGCCAAGACAGATCGAACACGCGACAACATGGTGAGTTATGTATTTCACCCATAAAATATGTTTTGTAAGTAGTTATTTAGTTATTTAACACAATTTTATATTTTCTTTTCTTTTTGTTTAATTTATTATTGCAAAATGTTGCTACTGTGTTCGATATGATGATGATGGATTTTTATTATATTTTGAGAGTTGGGATCGACAGTTGTTGATGGAATGGGCTTTGCTCTGCTCATTTACAGTCTCGTTACTCCATCGTAGATGATGTTTGTAGTGATGAACTGATCCGGCGGGAAGAGCCAGGTGAATTACTGTCTTACATTCTTAAAGATATCGGGTTCGATTCCTAAGGTGATCAAGGACCTTCCTGGGCTGGACATTTTCTTGATTAATCCTGGATAGTAAATCCGAGAATCGTTCATTTGAAGAATAATCTATACCTGCTAGACTAACCAGATCGTTTTTTGGTGTTTGTTAACTGATTAAGATATGTGCTAAAATATCAATCGTCATCTAGATAACTCGTTCTGTTCACACCTTTATACGGGTATGAGGTGGGACCATCATCATCATTATCATCATCATCATCATCAACATAATTTTCTTGCACCTACTCTTCACATCCGTTCCGAAAAAAGCCACATGATAAGGGGGTTTCAACATTCATTACACAAAACTTTTTTAAGAACCAAATCCCAAATAACGTCAACTTTTTTTACGAATCACCTCGATTTTCGAGCCCCCGTTTAGTTCGTAAATGGAGGTTTCGGTGTATTCGTATCCCGTTTCAACGTACCATTGCGGTTATACATCTCAACATGTATAATGATTATGCCACATAGTGCCAACCAACAAGTACACTTCAATTAATGGACTTTTTTCACCCACAACATACATATCACACCATGTTAAAACGGTTACAACTTCCGATCATGGTTGCACATTAAGTGCTAGCACGGAGTGCTGAAATTTATCGTTAATGTATCAGTGCCCGAAGATCTCACATTTCAATTATTTGGTACGTATAATGGTAGAGCAATTATCGATAGAAATCGTCATTCCGGGAGCCGGTGTAGGAAATAGCGATAAAAACTAGCAGTAATAATTACAAGGACTGGTGTAGGAATCATTGAATTTCGATGATACCGATGAAAGGAGGTAGTGGGTAGCTGGGTGAAAATGCAGTTGGTGACCGATAATTTGCCGCACGAGCGTATTGCTTTAACTACACATAAAAAATGTGAATTTTACAGGTGGCCTAATCCCACATATGATGTAATTCATAAATACCTAACTATGACGGAAAGTTCCGTTTGTAATGACTTTATGTTGGATAATTAATAATTTTTTCCGACTGTAATTTGCATTTGGCTAGCAGTTGCGATTGGATGAACGTATAAGCACCATTTTCTTGTTCATGTGCTTCTGTGGCTCAGTCGCTATAAGTTTTTTTTATTTCATTGAATTACATGCCAAGGAATTCTCAAATCACACAATATTACATGTTCTTGCACGTATATTTGCGTGAACTGCGACGTTTCATTTATGTGCATCTAAGAAGATGTAAAATCACAAGGTTTTTTCGAGCTGTGTACGAATGTAATATTTGCGTTATAGAAGTACATAGAGAATCGTGTACAACCTCTGAACGTGATGAAGGAGAACACAATGCATAGACACGAGGTTCAAAAGGGTTCGATTATATTGATTATCAATGATTTGATTCTTAATAAATATTTCGTTACCCATTAGATGGAAATGGTTATGTGGAGTGTGGAGAATGTTAATCGACTAATTGACAATTTTCTGATGGATTGCCTCGCGTTCATCCGAGCTTTATTTGATAACCATGCCCTCATTAAATTGTTTGTATAAATTATGTTAATATGATACACGAGCTACCACGCGGCTACCTCTGATCGCATTGGAATTATGGAGGGAAGTGGTTTAAGGTTCAATATGAAAACGAAACAATATACGGATATGGTAGTCTTCGCACGAAAGCAATTTCTACCGATTCGACCCAATGACACTTTCATATGGCCACGTTTTTCCAGTTCGTTCAACCACGGATCTCCGCTTCGGTGTGGCTTGGAAAGCCTCAGCTTAACTAGCTGACAAGTCATGCACGTTTTGGCTTTACTTTCATTCCTCTATTCAACCAGATATCCAACCAACAGTTTCCTCTGTGCACGTTCTGGATTAGCGACAAAGCCGTGTAACGTAAATGGATTACCGGAATAATGAAATAGATTATCTTATTCGGAGCGGAACGTGCCTGACCAGGTACGGCCTCGGTGCCGTTGGCACGCCGGTAACTGCGTAGTGCAACGTGTGGGCAATGGATATCGCTACTGGTTTTAGTTCGATGTACGTTAAACGTATTAGTCGGTATACAAATGTACTTGAACTTTTTAAATTAAAAGCATGGTTAATTCTACTACAATCCATCGGATTCCTCAGAGCACTTTTGATACATAAAACTACATAAACAATATGTCTTTGGACCAGAATGTTATTTCTGAATGGCTAGACACTGCGTTGTGGATCAGAAATCAACTAATTCTGAAAAAAATATGCATCGTTTGACTCGCAAACGGTCTGAAATTGATTGTGTGCAACGCCCATCGCACAACTTTATTTTTTTTTCTGCAATCATTCAAGCAACAATGGATCGTGGGAAACAGAGCATGTTTGTTCATTTCACCTAAGAGACATGCTTCGTAGAGATTGTTGCCGGAATGCCGAGAAAGCAATCGTTTTTCATAGCTTGAGTGAAGAAAAATGAAACAACGTAGATCCATACGAACGTTTAGCCAGAAAAAAGGGAAACTCTCACTCGGTACAAGGGCACCCTTGAAAAGGCGAACACTGAATGCTAACCAGCACACACTTGGTACATTCCAGGGACAGGTATGTATGAGCATACAGAGGAAAAATGACAGGTGGAACGAAGAAAAAGCAAACGAGCTTTTGAATTTTTCAAACCCATTTTCGTTGCTTTGGTTTTCCGAAACGTAAGTGGAACGCTAGCTTACTTTGGCGAGATTTTCACTGATGAAAGCGAAAATTTGACAATGCTGTATAACTGTAATAGGTAAACGAGGGTATTATGTTTGCTTTGTAGCTGGATGATTTCTTTTTGTTGTACGTGACATACTGTTCCAGGTTCTTTTTTATCCGTAGCCGACATGTCTCGGTTATCTGTCACTTCTCTGGTCGGTTGTAAACCCGGGTTTTGAGAAGTGTGTCAGAAGCCTAATCATGTTAACCTTAAATATTTGTCTTTAAAGTAGGTCAAAAGCTAAAACGAAATTGTTGTTAAAACCGAAGTTAATCGTTCTTCTCTATTACGAATTTTGACAAAAATCATATTTCGTATACAACCAGTTACACAAGCGTGTGATAATTGTTGAGTAATAACAATAATAGATATAAAAAATGTCAAAATTCAATCTCCTCTTCTTAGTAGAAAATCCATATTTACGTATATGTATGTGTGACATTGCACTTATTTTTTTTTTTTTTGATATTTATATGTGCTGGTTCTGGAATTATCATAAACAATTTTAATACACCAAATGGTATCAAATTCAAAATCTTAAAGAGTGTTTAGCTAATGTTCATAAATTTATTTTCAAATGAAAAGTTTTTGATCTCATTGAATGCTAATGAATTGTATCTGCATCGTATTATCGTTGACATCGTACTTGAGCATTTAGAATTTCCAGCCAAATTGACGACGCAAAACACGTAACAAATATTCTGAATTGGACTTACAACAGCTACAATGGGATTTTTTCAGTTAATGGCCAAACCAACAGATTTGGCCTACGGGTTTTAGAAGTGCCATACATAGTGCAAAAAAAATCCAAAATGCAGCATGCCTCGACCTATATTAATTATTCATATAAACGGTTATGAAAAATATATTTTTGAGAAATCATCCATCTACATGATTTGGACGGTTTGTTCAACAACCAGTCTATTAATGGATGTGATTGATGATCAGATATCAGACTATGCAACATACTTTCTGACGTCACTGGCGTAAACGAGCGGTGACCGAATACTGGTCGACGCAGAATTTGAACATTCAGGAATTTTTTTTAGTACAATAAGTACATTTTTTGGTTCGATTTCTTTGCGTTTCGTCGATTCTTTGGTTGAGCCGATTTTCATAAACTTCAAATGAAAATGAAAGGTGTTTTGGTTGTATTGAAGGCAGATCCAAAGGAAAGGTATCCCCTACAAAATTTCTGAATTTCATTCGGATCTGAATTCCGGTTCCGGAATTGCAATGTGATGAAAGATTAAACTTCCAATCCGACGTTGAGAGCAACGATGGTATAAACGAAAATGATTTTTAAAATTGAGCTAAAAATTAGCTTCATTTATGAATCATTCTAGTGGTAGGCCATTAGAACGGACTTCGGCTATACCGGTCGCCGGGTTCTGGTTCCGAATGATGTACCGGAAATAAGTGATGTCGACTGACTATACTACTGTTGATTTTTTTCCTGGCCCAACTATCGATTTCGGAATCACAGGTTGATTCATGCTTCAAATCTAAAGCCGTGATTTAGAGCGACGAATTAAAAAAGCCCTAAAATTTTGGTGCAAAACTAGTCCAATTTGTAGGTTATGTAAGTTGATTGCTAAACAGACTTCGGTTATACCGGACCCAGATTCGTACTCCAGAAGTACCGGATATAATGAATTTCGCTTCGTTTACTCAGAGATGGCTTAACCAAACTGAAAACTGTATAAATTTGTGAGTTATACTAGTTATTGTGAAGAAAACTGTAGTATAGATGAATAAAGAGACGTTCTTTCATTTATTATAAATTTAAAAACTATAGAATTCGCTCAAACTTTGGAAAAAAATACTTTTTTCATTTACCATTCGATTCAGGTGGACTAATTGAGTAACTCTGCTTGTATGACTATAGTTATCCATATGTGATATTTTTGCAATTCCAATTGTACAAATGGAAAATAGTTCATCCATCATATAAAGGCGAATAATGACGTTCAATTCATATAGACGGAACCTGATAGATCGTCAAAATCATACTTAAAAGACACATAGTAGAACCCATAATTTTCTATAAAATTTTTATTTCTTTCCATTGTTTTCTTTTTTTTTATAATCAAGTTTACACATCGAATATAATTGTGTGCGAAAAGTTATAACAGAGTAATGAAGATTTTTTCTAGCAAACTTTTTCCGAGCTATACCATCTCAACGCATCCTTTGAGCAGGATGAGCAGTAATGAGTTTGACTGCTGAACTCCTTGGCACAATCACATGTCACATCAGTGAACCTAATTGTATCCGCCCATGAACCTATTACAAGAATGATAAATTGATGGCAAAAGTGGAGAATCGTCTTTCAGATTGTTATTAGATTCCTATACTAAATCCAAGCTGGGCTAAGAGTAACTGAAAGGGTTTGTTCATACAGACATGTTCGATTCAAGCAATAAATGGCGTTGAAATACTGTAACGCATAAAATAGTAGACCATGACCAAAAATTCGAAAACAAATTCCTTTCGTTTACGATGAGCTTCCAAGAAACCCGAACATGTAAGGATAATAATCGTGCGTGATCTGTACTCCCGAGATTATTCTAGTATACCGACACAGATCAGTAAAATAACAACATCCTTATGTAAACATAACGATGGATGTGGCTTTTCCTGATGGGAGTAGAATAAAATGAATTTTCTTGGGAATATGTATACGCCGGCTACTTTTTCCCCCAACTCGGACCGGAAGTCAGTGTGACATGAGAAATGATTAGAACAGAATCGTTGTTACGTTGGTCATTCTCATTGATATATCTCATCCGAATAAAGCGATATGTAATTATATACTGCTACGCCCGTCTATGAAAACGATATCTTTTCATCAACAGAGAAAACTGTTTTGGTTAGGTAATTGACCTTGTTTACGTCCGACAAAATGGCTAAATTAGTCATTCACAGCATGGTTTATCTAGTTACATACGGAACTGCTTATCTTCAATTGCCACTGACCACGAGGCAGCTGTTTTCGATTTGCTGATTCAATTTCCTCAGCTACCGGCTTTAGCCAATGGCCTATAGCGGTACGTGGTAAAGCCGATGAGTTTCGCAGTTATATTTCGAGGAGTTCTGATGGATGACGTCGATCAACTGGAAGAGTCTGTTTTTCTGTATTGCAACTAAATTGGACCGTTTTCATTTTAGCTTTGTTTACGCAAGATCCGAACGAAAGCATTTGCTGCTAAATCATCCCCTCACGGGAATACAGTGCCCTCAAGGAGTGATGTGTTAATAATACGTTCGGGTTGGGCACGTCCGTTGAAGAAATGCTGTTGGCTTGTGTTGTGTTCCACGTATGTTGCGATGAACTTGTGAAAATATAATTAGGTTTTGACGGATGAACGTCTCCGAACGCGGTCATGAGGCTTTCCTACCACCCATTTTTGCTCTTCTTACAATCTTCTTACAGTTAAATACAACCAGCAATGATTGATCAATTTGTGTTGGATGACCAGTCCTTTGCTATGAACGATTCTTCTTCAGCCATGGGTGATAGTAACACGTCATTATCAACATCATCATCATCATTATGACGGTCCTCGAAGGGCACTGATTGAACGGATAGAAAGTTTTTATATTTTAGGTGATTCCTGACATTTATTTGCCAAAGGTTCTAAAGTCTGGTGGTTAATCATAGATTTGCATTGAAATTTTAGTTGTAATACCGGAAACAGTGTTTACTGGTTCCATAGGAAATATAGCTTAGGATCAACTTCGGGCCCAGCTTACTCGTTGTTACCATTCTTTTTTTTGATTTCCAACGAGTCGGATTACAAGCAGGTTTGGTGTAATTTTAAACCGACCTTTGTCCGGAACAAAACATTCGTCCTTTTATCGTCCATAAAGAAGCCAGCTTCAATGTGGGTGTAGAGCATGAATAGCATGACAGAATGAGCCAAATGTTTGCTGCTGGATAATACATAAAAGAATGTGTTGGAACATTACGCTACGGTCGGCTACATGCTGTTTTATTTCCGAGATGGTCGTATCATGGCGACACATTTTCTAACTTTGCTTTTTCGGTTGTTGCGGTTTGTTCCGATGCACCCCGCTTGTATCGGGACAAAACATGACCACAAATGCATTGTTAGGATCATGATGCATCCTGGTAGCTACCGTGACTCGTTTTTGCACGGTTCTCCTTCAAATAGTTAGACTAAACATGAAAATTTATAGCAAAATTTAAGCCATGGTACGATGAAAATGGCAAAAGGTGTTTAGCTTGTGTAAAACAATATTGACGAATTTCGCGTCAGTTCGAACAAATGTTCGCAATACCCTCTCAGATTTTAGTAAAACTTTCTGGACATGTGAACATTATCTCAAAAAGCCACTATGCATACTTCGTTATTCCTAAATTGATCTAGACTGTCTTTTAAAAAGGGCCAAACATTTTCACCAAATTTTCTTGACGGATTATAGTCGGAAAATGACAAATCTTACAAAAAAAAAGCGTTGAACAAGTGATTTTCACAAAATAAGTCAAATTTTCGAATTTTTGAACTTTTGGAGAAAATTCTAGTCGATTCCTAGGGGTATTTTTGGTAATTGAAAAAAGCATTCATTACAACTAGGTTTTTATTCAATTTATTTGTACAGTTGTGCGGCTTCTACTTTCAGCCTAAATTTCCAATTTGTGACTTGAAAAAACATGCACTTGTTTTTGTAATCACGGTGAAGTGATCCACCAAAAAACGGAACAATTCGAATGAATTGTCTGTTGGTTTCACCCTTGCGTAAGACATAATCCTGCTCACTGGGAATATAGGTATTGTCTCAAAACTCCACGCCCTACCATACCTAATAATTGATGTTGAAACTGACTTTAAAGTCTTAAGTCTTCAGACTATTTGATTGTTTCGCTAAATATAATAAACGTTTTACTTAAATTTATTGTAAATCTAGTTTTTATTAGCGATAAGAAGTAGTAATGGGATACAGATACTAATCTTAAAGTATGTTTCAAGAATCTGTTAAGAATATCAAATCGAAAATTATGTGTCCGGTTGAGCCCCACTTTATCTGTCCGGTTTAGCCCCTCACAGCCAATTCTTTTTCGAGAAGCAATAATAATTTTTTTTCACGTATTTGAATAAACTCAACGATCTCTGGATTCAGCATGAACACTTGAAAATACTACAAATATACCCAGAATATCAGAAATTTAAAAAAAACAAAAATTCAGTAAAAACGTACCCGTTTTGACACGAACACGACTAATGCCAAACTGAATTGACTCAGCGTCATCCAGCTAACTGACGTCTGTCTGTCATATGAAATCGCGTTTACAAAGTCAATCCATGGATCTAAATAATTGCTGGTTTAGAAGATAGTTAATTCCGTGTGCGGTCTAGTCCGGTATCTCCTACCCTTGAAAAATCGGTTTAAAAATTAAAGGCCCCCTCTGATTTGGATTTGGATGGAATTTTGTCCCAAGATATTGGTTAGAAACCATCCATACAAATTACTAATACAACACATTTTCATAGGACTTATCATTTTTCGAATATAACCATTTGACAAAAATTGGCAAAAAATGTTTAGCCATTGTTAAGACAGTTTAGATCAATTCTGGTAACACAAAGTATGCAAAGTATTGCCAGTTCGATTTGGTGAGAAATTCGCCTATTGACACGATTTTCAGGCTATGAAAATTCCGATAAATCAGGGAATCTGCTTGAAGTACAATTTAAATTACAATCTGCTATGTCAAGTGAACGCAACCTAACCCTAAAGTCATTTAGTTTAAGACCATTGAATGATCAAATCGTAGTGATATAAACTCAACCGCAACTCCCACTGCAATTATTATCGGTTGAAACCTTCGAGGACGTAAAAGGTACGGATAAGTTGTTTTAATTTCTAGACAACGTTATTCGTAGGCGAAACCGTATAAAAAGCATTATCCAAGTTGATGCTCATCAGAGTTAAACTTTTTCAATTACTGGTTTCGCTAGATTAAATGTTGTCACCGGTACATGATTATCCCGACCAATCTAATTGTTGGTATCTTTCTGTTAAGTACCACAACCAGGGTCGCCGCTGGGAAATATAGCATCTGATGGCGCTTGCACTGACTCGGTTTAGCTGCTATTGGCATAGTAAATAAAACTTTTTCTGTTTGCTTTGCTTCCACAGCTCAGTCCGCAAACAGTGGTGCTGCCACCTGAACTGTTAACAATAATGCATTGATCATTGGAAAGAGTAATAGGGTGAAACTAGTTATGTACTTCAAAAATTTAACCCTTCGATAAGATGTAGTGAGAGCTTCTAGATTTTTTACATCTTAGCAAAATCAAATTCGAATGAGCTTGGTAGTATGACCGGTTTTTCGTTGTCACTCATCCTGTCAGGTATCATTTACAAATCATGTCATGCTAAATTTCAAATAACTTGGCACAAACAGCTTTCTTGTCTTGTAACAATAACACTCCTGGGTTGGACAGAATTAAATTCAACTTGGTAAAGAATTTACTTGATTTCGCAAGAAGATACTTGTTGAAATTGTTCAACAAGTTTCTTGAACAAAATATTGTACCACCTGAATGGAGACAAATGAATGTTATCACGAACATATTTCAGACCCTCTTAGAAGCATTTTAATTGCTTTCATGCCAACAGTAAAAACATATTTGAAGCAGTTGACTGCAAATTGGCCCCTTCTTTCAGCGATTGTATCTTTCGATGGCTAAATCATCCACCGAGGTCACGGATCTAATCACTGTTTTACAGTGGAATTGCAGAAGTATTATCCCAAAAATAGATTCATTTAAATTTCTAGTAAACAATCTGAAATGTGACGCATTTGCATTGTGCGAAACTTGGCTAACTTCTGAAATACCCTTAAACTTTCACGATTTTAACATTATTCGTCTGGATCGAGATAATCCCTATGGAGGAGTACTTTTGGGGATCAAAAAGTGCTATTCTTTCTATCGCATTAACCTCCCCTCGATACCAGGTATTGAAGTTGTCGCATGTCATGTTACAATCAAAGGTAAGGACCTTTGCATTGCTTCCATCTACATTCCCCCAAGAGCCTCGGTTGGGCATCGGTGGCTCAGTGATATCGTAGAGCTCCTTCCTGCACCGACGTTGGTTTTAGGAGACTTTAACTCACACGGTACGGGATGGGGCTGTCTTCACGATGATAACAGATCAACTATGATCCATGATATTTGCGACAACTTCAATATGACAATCTTGAATACGGGAGAAATGACACGGATTCCTGCACCACCAGCAAGACCAAGTGCGCTGGATTTATCCCTTTGCTCGACATCGCTACGGTTGGATTGCACGTGGGAGGTAATTCCTGATCCCCACGGTAGCGATCATCTACCGATCGTAATATCAATCACCAGCGGCTCAAAACCATCGAAGACAATCAATGTTTCGTATGACCTCACACGAAATATTGATTGGAATAGCTATGCGACCTCGATATCTGAGAAACTTGAAAGAACTCAACAACTTCCTCCGGAGGAAGAGTACACGTTTTTGGCTGGCTTGATTCTCGACTCCGCGACTCAAGCTCAGACGAAACGTGTACCCGGCGCGAAAACTAACATCCGTCCTCCCAACCCGTGGTGGGACAAAGAGTGCACAAATTTAAACGCGGAGAGAGCCTCCGCGTATAAAATATTCAGAAAAAATGGAACACCTGATAATTACCGGAATTACGCGACGTTAGACGTTAAAACTAAGAACTTGATTAGAGCCAAGAAACGCGGTTACTGGCGTCGGTTTATAGACGGCTTAACGAAAGAAACATCTATGAGTACTCTTTGGAACACAGCCCGACGAATGCGCAATCATAACACCACGAATGAAAGCGAGGAATATTCCAACCGCTGGATATTCGATTTCGCTAAAAAAGTATGCCCAGACTCTGTTCCGGAACAGAAGATCACCCGCGCCGCGACACCAAATACAAACGAAACACCGTTTTCGATGGTAGAGCTCTCACTTGCACTCTTGTCATGTAACAATAAAGCCCCGGGATTAGACAGAATAAAATTCAACTTGTTGAAAAATCTGCCAGACCCCGCCAAAAGGCGCTTGTTGAGTTTATTCAATAAGTTCCTTGAGGACAACATTGTTCCACATGACTGGAGACAAGTGAAAGTGATCGCCATTCAAAAACCAGGAAAATCAGCCTCCGATCACAATTCGTATCGGCCGATTGCTATGCTTTCCTGTATCCGGAAATTGTTCGAAAAAATGATTCTCTTCCGTCTAGACAATTGGGTCGAAACTAATGGCTTACTTTCAGATACACAATTTGGTTTCCGCAGGGGTAAAGGAACGAACGATTGTCTTGCGTTGTCTCTCAACAGAAATTGTCTCTCAACAGAAATTCAAATGGCATTTGCTCGTAAAGAACAAATGGCGTCAGTTTTCCTAGACATTAAGGGGGCTTTTGACTCAGTTTCTATAAATATCCTATCTGAGAAGCTGCATCAGCATGGTCTTTCGCCAGTTTTGAACAACTTTTTACATAATCTATTGTCTGAGAAACACATGTATTTCGCGCATGGTGATTTGTCGACAATACGATTCAGTTACATGGGTCTTCCTCAGGGCTCATGCTTAAGCCCCCTTCTATACAATTTTTACGTAAACGACATCGATAAATGTATCAACACATCTTGCACGCTAAGACAACTTGCCGACGACAGCGTTGTGTCTATTATAGGACCCAAAGCTGGCGATCTGCAAGGGCCGTTACAAGATACTCTTGTCAACTTATCCACATGGGCTCTTCAAATGGGTATCGAATTCTCTACGGAGAAAACTGAGCTGGTTGTATTTTCGAGAAAGCGAGAACCAGCACAATTACAGCTTCAACTAGGGGGTGAAACCATAGCTCAGGTCTTCACATTTAAATATCTCGGGGTCTGGTTCGACTCCAAAGGCACCTGGGGATGTCACATTAGGTATCTGAAAAGAAAATGCCAACAAAGAATCAACTTTCTTCGTACAATAACCGGGTCGTGGTGGGGTGCCCATCCAGGAGACCTGATCAGGCTGTACCAAACAACGATATTGTCCGTGATGGAATACGGATGCTTTTGCTTCCGATCCGCGGCGAACACTCATTTCATCATTCTGGAAAGAATTCAGTATCGTTGTTTGCGTATTGCCTTGGGTTGCATGCAATCGACTCATACGATGAGCCTCGAAGTGCTGGCGGGTGTTCTCCCATTGAAAAACCGGTTCTGGGATCTCTCATATCGTTTGCTCATTCGATGCGACATTTTGAATCCTCTGGTGATTGAAAATTTCGAAAGGTTAGTTGAGCTTAATTCTCAAACCCATTTTATGTCCTTGTATTTTGATTACATGGCTCAGAATATTAATCCTTCTTCGTTTGTTTCCAACCGTGCTCATTTCTTGGATACTTCTGATTCTACTGTGTTTTTCGACACATCCATGAGAGAAGAAATTCGTGGAATTCCGGCTCACGTGCGCCCTCAAGTGGCCCCAAATACTTTTTATAATAAATTTAGAACAGTCAACTGTGAAAAGGTGTTTTACACTGACGGATCAAACATTAACAAGTCCACAGGCTTCGGCATCTTCAATCAAAACATCACCGCTTCTTACAAACTCAGTGATCCGGCTTCAGTTTACGTCGCAGAATTAGCTGCTATTCAGTACACCCTCGAGATCATTGAAACCTTGCCCAAAGACCATTACTTCATTGTCACGGACAGTCTAAGCTCAATAGAAGTTCTCCGGGCAATGAAGCCAGGAAAGTATCCCCCATATTTCCTGGGGAAAATACGGGAACATTTGAGTACTTTATCTGAACGGTCTTATTTAATATCGTTAGTCTGGGTCCCTTCGCATTGTTCCATTCCGGGCAATGAAAAGGCAGACTCATTGGCTAAAGTGGGCGCATTAGAAGGTGATATTTATGAAAGACCAATCTGCTTCAATGAATTTTTCAGTATTTCTCGTCAGAAAACTCTCGAAAGTTGGCAAACTTCATGGAGCAATGACGAACTGGGACGATGGCTACACTCCATTATCCCTAAGGTATCGACGAAACCTTGGTTCAAGGGGATGAACGTGAGTCGTGATTTCATTCGCGTTATGTCACGACTCATGTCAAATCACTATACATTCAACGCACATCTCCGGCGTATCGGGATCGTGGAGAACGGGCTCTGCACCTGTGGCGACGGTTATCAGGACATCGAGCATGTCGTGTGGTCGTGCGTAGTGTATCGCGACGCCAGGTCGAAGCTACTGGAATCCCTCAGGGCCCGAGGTAGACCGCCTGAGGTTCCGGTTCGGGATGTGTTGGCGAGTCGGGATAGTTCATATATGCTTCTCATATACCAGTTTCTCAAACACATTAATATACAAGTGTAATCTGTTACATCTGGCTTAGAAAGTTCCTCCAATTTATCGACGTTGTTTCAACTGTGGCTAAGAATTATTTCTCAACTGCAGGTTCGACACTAACTTCCGCCGATTATCCCGATTCCTCATCTGTCCACCATCTTCATCGGAACTAACAAGATCTTTTTGCTGTCACTAACCTTCGCTTCCCCCCTCCCCGTCTCTTCACCATCTCGATGTCAACTAATTAGATCTCTGTCGTTTTAGTCATTTCATTCCCATATCCCCTTTTTACTCCGTTTTCCGCAATATTTACTTCGCTATATTTTTTTTTCATTTTCTTCTGTAAGAACACCATCATCGCCCACGGAAACTTATCAACAGCATGCGGGCCACCCGCCGGGTATTCGTAACCTGGGGGTGTTTCCCGCGGACCCACACGGACCGAAGAATGCGGCCAACATGAATATTCACCAACGCCATATGGAAGACTCTCATGAAATATTCAATTCACCGGCCGATCACCACATGAAGGCTGGATCTGCCAAAGTCAACCACTGCGACCCAAATATGACATTACTTAATGATACAACCCTAGTTTTAAGTTAGTCGTAAATTTTAAATTAGTAAAAGCCCTTGGCATCTTAGAGCTTAAGCAGTGTGCCTTAAACATTATATTCTTGAATAAAAAAAAAAATCACGAACATATCGCCACAGTTTGTTATCAGATACTCCGTTTGGCATCCGTTGAAATAAAGGGACGAATGATTACTTTGCATGGCTTTCAACTGACAACCAAACGGCTTTCGCTCAAAAACAACAAATGGTATCTGTATTTTAGACATGAAAGGAGCTTTTTATCTAGGATCCATTGATGTACTCTCAGACAAGCTCCACCAACATGGAATTGCAGCGGTTTTGAATAATTATTTTCACAACCCTCTGCTAAAAAAGTGCATGCATTTTTCATAGACGATTAGACACTTTTAGCCCTAGCTGGATGAATTTTTCGCAAAGGCAATTGAAACTAAGAGAGAACTGATGCAAACCCACGGATCAACATAATCCGCTGAGCAGACCTAAAGTGTATGTATTTTGCAAAACACTTGTTGTGCCGAAGAAACGAAACAAATTTGACGGCATACTGACCACTAATAGATTTTTTTGTCGTTCAGGGGTTTTGGTACCACGTGAGTATTCAGTTTGTGCATGTGTACTTTGACTTGTTTCTAAGTTTAAGGTTTCGTCTTCGACTCATCGGAGCATCAGCAGATTATGTTGAACTGCTGATGTAAGGCCACGTATGATGCACTGATGAGTCGAAGACTAAACTTAAAACTAAGAAGCAAGTCATGTGCACTTTGCACAAACTGGATACCCACATGGTACCAAAACCCCTGAATGACTAATAGAGAACTGTCCAGAACTCAAACCCGTTAGAGTATTTCGTGATGAAAACAAAAATCATAGGCTATTCGACTAAAGTATGATTCACCTGTCATATCAGGTAACCGTTACCGTCATGGAATGGCAATGAAAAGGAGCTGTTTGTAACACTTATTAATGTGCTATGTCAACATTACGGAACGTTTTTACGTTAGGAACGTATACAGGTTGTGATAATGAAAGCCTTAAACTTATCTAAACTACCGGCGTTAACGTTGACTGATCGTTTGAATTGTACTTAAAACAGTTTGATGGAAACAAATACATTTCAAAATGGCGCCCTAATATTTGCGGTTGTAAATAAGCTGTCTAAAAACCTAATGCCTAAGTCTCCTCCTCTATAAATTTTACTTTAACGATATTGATAGTTGTCTATTAACCCCTTGCACACTTAGCCAACTGGCAGATGATGGCAAGGTTTCACTTACTGGACCCGAATCTTATAAACTTTTTTGTTTAGATTATAGAGGTTTTAACCTTTTCGGGCCAGAAAAACTTTCTGACCCTATGTGTAGGGTTGGGAATCGAACCCAGGTGGGCTTCTTAAAAGGCATCGACTTACCCATTACGCTATACCCGTCCCTTAACTTGAAGTACTCAAGTTATTAAAAACTTCGAATAATATGTCACAGGAAATCAACTCTTCAAGATACATTCCTTTCCGTGACAGAATCCTAAATGTCCTAGACTCAATTTTATTTTTCTACACATCCATGTTGCGCGAAGTGTGTGGAAAAACTTCGGTCACGAATTGAAGTTACTATTGGGTTTGGTATGTTTAACAATAATGTTTCGGTTCCATTTGATGTTCAAGAGCCTGCATATGTTTATATAGTAGAGTTAGTAGCAGGTTGAGTGAAATGAACACTTTGTCTACAAACTATTATTTCGTTCTCAGAGATAACCTCAGCGCAGTTATTCGTTTAAACATGTTTGGCAAGAAAAAGGCGTTTTTCTTGGGCATAATAAGACAGTATCTGAGTGACATATTGAATAATAAATATCTATTCGCTATAGTCCCGGTCTCTGCCTTTTTTCCATTGCAGGCAATGAGAGAGCAGACAATTTAGCCAAATGTGGTACTTTTGAGGGTGAAATTTATGAGCGACCAATTTCCTTTAACGAATACTATACCGCGTCTCACCAAAAGACACTTGCTAGCTGGTGATCAAGGTCGGTGGTTGCACTGATTTTTTTCATAAATATCGATAAATATATGGTTATGAGACAGGAGATGAGTAGGAATTTCATTCGTTTGATATCCAGACTCATGTCCAATCGGTACACGTTAGACGCACATTACCATTGTATCGGACTTTCTGAGACTAATCATTGTCCTAGTGGCGAAGGTTACATTGATCATGTCGTTTGGACACGCGTGGAGTGATGTCTGATTTCAACCAATAAATCCGTTGCGTATCCAAGGAAGACTATTTAACGTCCCTGTTCTTGACATTTTTGCTTCCGTACATGAAACTTTTTTTATCATTTTATAAATACAATTGGAATTTCAATTTTCATATTTCCCCCTGTTAGTCTTATGTTTGTCCCTATAACTTATCTGATACAAACCTGGGATAGTTATAAGATCATGAAAAATATATGCAAAAATTAATGTTTTTTGCACACAGTAAAAAATTATGTGTTTTACAGGTGACATAATTCTACAAACGATACAATTACTAACTACTTAACTTTTCAAAAGATGCAATATTCCACTCGTGCGGAATTTTACAGGCTCTGAATGAAATTTGCACTCGTCTATCAAGTGCCGCTATATGAATTTATATGGATCAATTATTCATCAAGCGGATATAGGCTTTTTTGGTTCTGTCGATTAACTGACGAGCGTTGTGATCTAATGTTTCTCGGTTCAAGTCGCGCTGTTGTTTTCGATATCTTGTTTTTCATTTCATTCGAATTCAAACTCCTGCAATTTTCAAATCACGCAATTAACATGTTCTTGAATATAAATCTGTTTTAAATACGACGCTCCATTTATGTGCATTTATAAGAAGTAAAATCACAAGACCTTTTCTAACTGTGTAGCAACTAATCGCTCGATTAATAGGGAGAGTGTTGGATTACCGACACCCTTTTCTTTCAAGCTTATAACTTCTGACTAAGTGCACATTATGTGGACATATATACATCAATGTAAAGGTAAAGTCCCTTGCTAACAACTGAATAAGAAACTAAGTTGATTCAAACGATTGAAAAAACTTTATTAGGGGTAGATGGGGTAAAATACACCCCTAACGAAATGTAGCTATATCTTAACTATATAAAATAACACGGATGAGTTTCATGCATGACTATCTTCCGTAATCATTGTTTCTCAAAATTAAGTACAAATACTCACTGAATGCATTGAAAATACATGAAATATCTTATCTTCCAGAACCCTTAAAAATTGTCAATTAAAATATATGCTTGGCATGACGCCCGATCGTGGAAAACATTAACAATATACATTTTAAATTACGCAAAGTGACGAGGCAGGATGATCTTAAACAACTAACACAATTCGGGTCGTTAAACTCATTTGGGTCGTTTTGCCCCCAAAAATATGAGACGATAAATTTGACGATTTTTCTATAAAATTGCAAATATATAGTCTGTACTAGAACTAATTTTAGAAACCCGAATGATTGGCAAAGAAGTTTCCTGGTTAAATAATTAAAATCATCTTCGTCACCCTAGAAAATTACTATGGAACGAACATAAAAAAATACTTATAGCAGAGACATAATTGGTTTTTTAATTTTTTTTTCAGATATGATTGAACCATCGCTACCAAAATTTTATAGTAATCTGTTGTTACGGCGGACTTTCAGCTTCATTAAAATTTCAGTGAAAAAAATTGGTAACTTTTGAGAAAAGCAAAAGGTGCATTATGTCTCAGGGGTGCGTTTTACCCCATCTTCCCCTATCAAATTAGTAAAGTGATAAATTTTGGTCATTTCCCAAAAGGTGTTCGGTTAACGGCACCCCAAGAAATTTCACTAAAAATGGAAAAATGTAAGTGAAGACTACAATTATTCAAAGAAAAAACGGAATTTATTCTTTTTGGAGGCGTTTTGCACAAAAGTCTTCATCAGAGCTGCAAATTGTCAGTCATGTCAAATGACTTTGACAGACTGACTAAAATCATCGTCAACTGTAATCGGTACGGTCAAAGTGTCAAAGTGTCAAATGAGATACTCGATAGTTCAATGACCAAGTAGAAGTATACTCAGTTAAAGACAGGTGACGCATTTTGTTCTCTCTCTCATTCTCCTATTTCCTGTTGAAGTAAAAAAATTCCATGAGAGTACTAATATAAACATAAATTGATAAAGTTAATTGTTCTTTGTAAAAAGTCATCGGATTTCGGAGTTTATTGGTGTACATGAATTTAATTCAATGTTTATGCTGCTTGATTAATATTTAGTCACATCGTAATCAAACAGTGACAGGAGAAATGAAGATAATATCAATCGCATCGGCAATCAATGAGCGTCCTGGTGAGTATAATATCAAGAGAATTTAAGTTATGACAGATCGGCTCTCAGACATTCAATATATGATGATTGGTTGAGCCTGGTTGGTAGCAGTGCAGTGACATAAACTTTTCAATCTTCGTCGTGCAAAGCTGCTCGTTGATAGTGACATTTAGCAGCTCTGGTCTTCATTGCCTGATGGAGACTTCGCCTTGGTTTTCTTGGCCGATGATTTGGATGGTGGCGCCTTTGGTGTTGATTTGACCGGTCTTCTACCGGCATTGGATACGTTACTGCAGTCAAATTTATTGGTTTCTTATCCACTAGGTAACGTTTTATGGCATTAATCAGTGAATTAAAGTTCATTTTCCTTGCCTTGGACGATTTGTTTGAAGTCGCCATTACTAATAGAACCAGAGAACCACAGTTTTTACTTATATGACGGATGTATTGAAACCGTCAAGTTGTCCACGTGTTGCATATCACCAGAGATGCCAGGTAATACAATGAGTTTAACTAGCAAATACGAAAAGATCGCGTAAATTTTCAAAACTTCCAGTTCCGGAGTTACAGTGTGATTAGTGAAAAAAAATCTTATTTCAAATTACTTTCTCACTTTTCTCAGAGATGGCATCACCGATTTCAACAAACTTAGATCCAAATGAAAGGTTTCATGGTCTCAAACAAAACTTCCGAATTTCATCCGGATCCGACTTCCGGTTCCGGAATTATAGGGTGAAGTGTGTTAAAAATTGGATACCGTCACTTGAAGCGGCGAAGCAAAACACATAAAAAAATGTCTTAACTTGCCTCGAAACTATTCTAATCGGTAGCCATTGTCAATAGACCACCAAACATTAATTTGGCTTTCCTTGTTCTTGGGTTTTTGATGGATGACCGAAGATTGTTGCCATAGACTTGAGAATAGATCCGAGTCGCTTTTCTCGAACCAACTTCCGGTTACCGGTTCCCAGATTCCGGTTTCGGAATTATCTCTTTTCGTTTCTCAGAGATGGTCTAACCGACCTGAATGAAAAAACCTTTTTGTTTTTTAAGAATCAAAGAAAATTATTTTGAAGAATACCACACTTATATATATATATATATATATATATATATATATATATATATATATATATATATATATATATATATATATATATATATATATATATATATATATATATATATATATATATATATATATATATATATATATATATATATATATATGAATATGTGAGATATGAGAAAGGCTTCATTACACCACTAGGTGGATTTAAACAGGTTTTTTGAGTATATTGAGTAATAAATACCGAAATACTAATTTTAATTCGATTTCGAAAAGGCAAAGCAAAACCTTGAAATTACATTCCTGTAGTGGAGAATTTAACCTTCTGTTTCAACAGACTTCGCAGCCGATTCAAAGTGTTCAGAACCATTGCATGGCTGGTACTACGTTTCTACTGACACTACGAATCCTTCCAGGTCGAACATGCGACAACTGGTTTTTAAGACCAGTGCCCTATGCATTGAACCGTCAACCCGGGACGAAAAGGCGCGAAACGCAAAAAGTTCTTATTTATCTCAAGTAACCCTTCAGTTGATTTTATAATATATGTCGATCGATCGGAAGACAAGTGTAAAATTAGTAACCGCATAAGAAAACTTCGCTACTGCTAAAACATGCACTCCATGTTTTTTATCTCATCAATTGACAATAACCCAGCAGCATTTTTTCATAAACTTGCGTAAGATTTTTTGGTTGTCCATTTGTTATCCTTCGATTGTTCTAACTTCTTCATATTCATCTGTACATGCCGGTGAAATTCAGGTGTAGATCGGTCTAGAAAAACACCATCACCATCAGCGGTCATGCGCAGTTCAGAATAGCTCATGAATTCGGAATGAACAGAAATGTTCGTCGTTCGGCTACTGATCGAATTGTACTAAAATTTGCCGACCGCTACCACTCCCAAACAGCTGACGGAAACGGAATCAGTCGGTTTTCAAAAGCCACTGTAACAACGTGACCGCATACGATTCCTAGCACTAAGAACTCACGGAATTGTGATTATTGGTAACGTTCAAACTAAATTGCAACTCTGTTTGCAATATATCACGCGGTGAAGTCCAATATTCAGCGGAAGACAGCGAGCCTAAATCAGAAGCCGGAAGGAAACACAGAAAAATGCTCAACGAACCGCAGAACTAAAATTGCTTTGGGTGGGTAGAGTTCCAGTCGTTCGCCATTCACAGTCCGGTGGGTTGAGGATTTATACCTCGACACCCACAAAAAAGGCCCAAAAAAAACGCGGAATGAAGTGAGCGGCGGTGCATAGAACGGGGGAATGCTTAAGGCGGCGCCAATCGATGAAAGGGTGGATATAATACTAGTTGAAGCATAGAAAATGAGAGTGTCGTTCGGCGTGACACACATCTTCCAAAGTTATGAGCGAGACGAAGTGGTGGTAAAGAAGTCCGAGACTGAAGGCTGTAGCAGTGAATTTGTTGGCTTCGTACGGAAAGTAGCTACACAATCGCAAATGGAAACAAATAACATGGGAAATAGTGGGAAGACTGCCCAGTTGGGATTAGACAAGAAATTTAGATCCGAATAGGAGGATGTTCTACGCTCACCTTGATTTTGAGCTATATTATTCATTTTAGCCCAGTCTTAATACATTAACATTGTTTCAATAAGATCATTTTATCCACATGATCACATTTCAGTTTACCGAGCCATCTTTTAAAACAGTATGTTGTTATATACGAAAAAGTGCTTAGACGTTAGGAGACGCAATTGAAAAATTGTTATTGTCTTGTACAAGTATTCAGCTTTTTTCGTTGTACATTGATTTTCTGTATCGCCTTATTCATTTTTTGTTGTCTCAATTATGCAGGTTTTAACCTTAAGGTCTTTCTCCCTTTCGGACCAGTAAAACTTTCTAACCCTATATGCGGGGCTGGGAGTCGAACTTATATTTTCTTGTGGTCCAATACAAATTCCAAAATTTTATCCGAATCCGATATTTATTTTCGGAATTACAGGGTGAAAAGCGAGGGGAACGACAGATCCGGATTATATCAATAACATGATAAAAAGTCGTCAAAATATAATGAAATTGCATTTGTCTCTAAGAAGACATCTAATCGTTCAAAAGCGTATCTAACCGTTCAGAAGCGTGTCTAACCGTTAGTAAGAATGTCTAAACACATGCGATCTCTTGAAGAGTTTTTTTATATTTATTAGTGACATTAAACGAGTTGTCAAGGTGGATCAATAAATCAAGAAAAGTGATGGTTGAAAATTATGTTTTTAATGTGTTGTATTCATTAAGTGAATAGTTTGATTTGTTTAACATGAATTCGGAACTGCATGTTCCTTAGGGGCATAGGATAACCTGATCATGAGCAAGGATCTATTAAAGAAATGAATTGGTTTCCTTTATTTGAAAACATGGAAAATCCGAACCATTTCGTTTGTCCCATTTGGAGAGGTATTCTTGTGATACGATAGTGAAAGTCACTATGAAAATATTTGCATACATGATTCTTCTATGAACTGCATCCATCCTTATCGAAAATTATTAACATTAATTATTATTTATTAATAAAATTATTAAATTATTGATATTTGTTTTGTATTACTTTTATATCGCAACCATTATATTCTTGAGATCCACAGTATTAAATGAAAATGACTGAACTTCAATCAATAGTTTCTTAGATCAATTTGTGGTATGAACATTCCCTTTTTATAAGATCTCTATCACTGCTTCCTTAATTAGCAACGTTTCACAGATTAAAACCCTGCGATGAATACTGCGACAAAAATGTTATTAGACATAAAAATAGTAATGCCTGAATTGTTCACAAAATAAAACTATAGCATGTTTCGTGTAATTTAATATTTTAACAATATAAGGACAGGCACAAAATGTTATTGTTGATGTATGTAGCATTTTCCAGGCATTGCTAGGGGCATTCATCCCTGGCACAACGTTTAAGGGGCGGCGAACCTTGGGACCTTTTTTTTTTAAATAACTATTTATTGGAATATGAGTTAAAATTAAATTATTAAGATTTAAATTGGGTGTTCAGCCACAAGTGGTGACTTTTCAGCCCTATTATATATATATATGATTTGGTTATTACCATGAGGAACACCGGCTCGTACGGGTAGCAATTCAGATTTACAATTCTGATAGCTAACCTGAAGAGTACGATCAGTTAAATAATTTTGAATCATTTTGATCAAATAAATAGGAAACTGGAAATCAGACATTTTTGCTTTTAAACCTTTGTGCCAAACACTGTCGAATGCTTTTTCTATGTCTAGAAGAGCAACTCCAGTGGATAACCCAGAAGATTTATTTGCTTTTATCATGTTCGTTACTCTGACAAGTTGATAAGTAGTTGAATGTTCATGACGAAATCCAAACTGCTCTGGTAAAAATAAATTGAATTCTCATTTATATGGAACATCATTCTCAACAAGATAATTTTTTCAAAAAGTTTACTGATAGAAGAAGGTAAGCTATTTGGTCGATAACTTGATGTTTCTGCTGGATTTTTATCAGGATTCGGGATAGGAATTACTTTAGCGTTTTTCCATCTTTTTGGAAAGTAAGCTAATGAAAAACACTTGTTGAAAATTTTAACCAGGAGTCTTCATTTTCAATAGGACTCACAACGTTCAAATTAAAATTGTGTACACTCTCAAACTGCTGAGCAAGTTTTTGAGCTTTTTCGCCATTTGTAAGAAGTATTTGATTTCCTTCCTTGAGAGCAGGAATTGGTTTCTGAGGTTTCTTAAGAACCTTAGAAAGTTTCCAGAAAGGTTTAGAATATGGTTTAATTTGTTCAAGTTCTTTAGCGAAATTTTCATTTCGCAAAAGAGTAAATCTATGTTTAATTTCTTTTTGTAAAACCTTAACTATGTTTTTCATAGCAGGATCACGAGAACGTTGATATTGTAGTCGACGAACATTCTTCAACCGAATGAGCAGTTGAAGATTGTCATCGATGATTGGAGAATTTAATTTAGTTGGAGCTTTGGGAACTGAAAGATTTCTAGCTTCGATAATGTAATGATTCAAATTATCAATTGCTGTGTCGATGTCCGCAGAATTTTCTAAAATAGTTTCATGATCCACATGATTTTCAATGTGAGATCTGTTATACAACCAATTAGCTCTATGATAGTTGAATATAGAACTAATTGGATTAATTATAGCTTCGTTAGAAAGTCTGAATGTATCCTTGGGACCTTTTGTTTTGTTCATCCAAGTGATCTCTCCTGAGATGCAGCTCAGTTTCATTACACCAACGATGGGGGCAGCAAAACTTATTTTCCCACGGGTGTCAAATTTCCTCGGTAACACACTGACCATAATAATTGCTGTTTGGCTGAAAGTAAAAGCTTATTTACTTTCGAAATATCTCAACATCCAGTTCTTTTCGTGACTGTAATAAGAAAATAGTTATCGACATTCACGATTATGAAAAAGAGAAATTACATCTCACGAGTGTGCTGTGTTTAATTTCCTAGAGCTGCGTTGAATTTTCTGTTGAGACAGGATCTGTATTGAATGCTTCCGTATATATTTAAAATTTACTAAATCCTCTAGAAAACTTTTACTTCAAAGATCACTGGTTGACTAGAACACATAGTCAACATTATCGTAATTCGTACGTTCTCCTTGTCCACGTCGAAAAATAATCATACAAATTATTGATTTCAGTACGCTATTCAGAAAACCTCAATTATAAATTATTATATATATATATATATATATATATATATATATATATATATATATATATATATATATATATATATATATATATATATATATATATATATATATATATATATATATATATATATATATATATATATATATATATACCGTGACCACTTGGGAGTTACCCTGGGTTCTGTGGCTCAATTTTGGAAATACACGATTTTCTTCTAGTTATAGTGTCAGTTTTATTTACATATGCAAATACTGGTATCAATAAGATATAAAATCATCATAGTTATACTTTCAACCAGCAAAAACTCAGAAAAAGACGTTCGATCCGTCTCCAACCGTTACTATGTGTAACAAAGATGAACAAGTGTCTGCAAGGATATGCATAACTTTCGGATCTGAATTGCATTTGTTAAGTGTCGTCCCCCTCGGTGAAAAGTGTAGTTGATTATTTTGTTTTTCTTTTTTTTCAATATAGGTAATAGAATTGCTGGAAAAACCGACTTTTGAACGGAGCCTCGGAGAGCCATAATGTTATGTTAAAATGTCTGTGTGTGTATGTGGTTTCGCCTTTCAGCGGTTTTTTTCACGCTCAATTTTCTCGAAGATGGCTGAACCGATTTCAATAAACTCGATTGAAAGAAGCTTGGACCATTAATCGAATGAAGCTCAAATGACTGTCACTTAAGGTTCCGGTGATACAATGGCATAAGTGACGTAAACGTGAAAACTCATTACCGCTCTATTTCTTAGATTTGGATTAACCGATATCAATAATTTTTGGGCTGGTTCGAAACGAAAATTTGGCTGGGGGTTGATTTCGAAGATCATATGGCTGACATTTCAAGTTTCGGCGTTATAATCGTACAAGTGATTATTTTCTGTCCACATAATTTTTTCAGATATTATGATGATCTCATTCAAATATATTAATGCTAATACATTTGGTCTGATAAATGTTTCCGAATTTGTGACATAAACGCTGAAGCATGCTTTTGTAAACTAACCGAATCAAGCTGAATGAATTAATGTCAGAAAAGAGCTCAAATTAGTATCAGTTAGTTATCTCAGTTTGGTTCCTTACAATTTTTGTGAACTTTTTTTGAAAACAATATCATGTAAGTGGCCACCTTTATTAGCAATTACATAATGACTCCTTTTTGCTGCGTTTGCCATTATTTTTTCGAGCTTCTCGGGTGTTATAGCACGAATGTTTGCCTTGAACTAGTCAATAGTTTGAGGCTGGTTGGCGTTAACTTTGCTTTGCAGATAACCCCACAAAAAGAGGTCCGGAAATAAACGTCGAATAGTATTGGCAGATGGTGCCTTTTGAACGTGAAATTTTTATTCGATATGCACTTTGAGTTGACATTGAAACGCGTTGTTTCGGTGTGAAGCGATCCATGGCACACATTGTACTGAATTGACGTTTCCAAGACATAACTGATGTAATCGCTCGGGTGGTAAATGTAAAAGTTATTCAGTGTATACATACTGACATAAAAGATGGAGCAGCCTGTAGTGAACTGCAATGCAGTGAACACTCGTCCAAACGAACACGATGTGCAGTAAACGAGAACATGCTTGACATATTTGGAATACCCGCATACTGCAAACCAAATATTTCATCTATTTCATCATTCATTTCATTACCAGGCGTTCACTGAACAGAAAATGTGACAGATCGCATACTTAGAGATTCCGTTTTGTGCGGATGTTCGCACTGTGAAACCACGGTGCGGTATTTTTTCATGCAGAAAATAAAGCTTCCCTATACCAGGCTTCCCAAATGTACCGCCGCGCGACATTATTATTGAGGCTGTCTTGCTACTCTTTCCATGACAGCCTTGTGATAGGTTTCATCACGACAGCCCTTAGACAAATAGTTCTGTACAGCCAACGTTGCCGTCATTCCCTTCGTTCGACAGTTCATTCCATCTCAAGACATTTTGTCATGGTCCACGACAGCCGAAGAAGCATGAAGTTCTCGCTGATGCGACAGTAAACTTCGGGTATCAGTCACTGCGTTGTTTCTGTCGAGAGCAAAATATTACTCTCCCTTGACCAGGTCTGCGACAGTAGCCGGTGCGGTTCAAATCTGTTGCTCTTGGTTTGCTATGAAGATTCGAGGCAAGCATGTGGGTTTTAGTTTTGCCTTTGGTGATTGCTTTGCGCAGCGGTTGATCATTGCGCATAGCAATCACCGTTGTTAAGGCATTGATAACAATATTATTGATAATTAATAATATACGAAACTACTAATACGAAATGGATTGAAGAACGGACTTTGGTTTAAATGAATAGTCAATTTTTTTATTTTGGTCGATCTTCTATGAATCGATCGATCAGTGAAATTCTATAGAAAGAAAAGTTTGTTTTCAAGAAATTATATTCATAATTAAAGAGCTGAGACAGTTCGGCGTGCTCGTTTCAGGCAGTTTACGTTCGGTTTGTGGGCAGTAACATTCATAGTGTAGGCGCGTACTGATGTGCTTGAAGCATTATTTCCATCCTCTTTATCTCTTCCTTCAGAATATCAAGGCGCGATCGTTTCTTATACAAGTGTATAAGTCAATTGAATCAGATTTTAGATGTAAACGGTGAATGAATGTTTGTAGCAAAAGATATATTCAAATTAAAGATTCTGTATTCGATACTAGTTAGCGTGATTCTGAATAGCATTCAACTTTGCGGTCGACTTGTAAGTCTACGGGACTATTGCATGGTCAGTGTTGCAATACTACGGACACTAAGAATCTTTCCAAGTCAGAACTGAAACATACAAAATCTGACTCGTTAAGTTCGTTATATGTACATTGACCAATCGAATAAAAACCTTGAGTGCAAAATTTGGAGTCGGAATTAGCAATGCAAAAATCATTTAGAAACTTATTTGCAGGTACCGTACAACAAAGCTTTGAATGCAAAAACTGAATGAAAAATTGCGGTTCTTCCAAAAAACATGTTTCCAAGCGTGGAATGCAGCATGGTTGCCCGTAACAGATTCGAATGTTTATTTCGTTTTATTTAGAAAAAAGTTTTAGTTCACCAAGTTATTTAATAATGTCTTTCTTGAGTAATATGGTCTCAAGCCTTCCCGACATATCCAGTTATCTTCTATATATGAATAGTATAGTGTTTCTATTAACCTGGAATATATTCCAAAATACATATGTATGTGCTGATAATCTGGAATTCATTTTTTTCCTGTTATGCATTGAATTATCTTATCTCTAGAAACGGCATATTAACTATTATGTTATTTTGGTCATAGCTACCAGAAGTTCACGACTTTTACACACATTAAAACTGTCACTTTACATTGTAAAATTTAAAACTCGGTTAAAGCGCATCTTTCATCAAGTAGAAGCTTGTGTTCAGTATATTTTGAATTCTTTAGCTTAATGTCGTTGTTTACCACAAAACTTGATATAAAAGTAACTGAGCTGCAGTTAAAAGGACAATTTCATGTAAACTTTGAGAAGTATCTTAATCATTTCCTCTATGTGCTTTTACGCTCAATCCAATTTTGGAAATGTAGATGTTGCAATCACGAGCGCACGCAGAAGAAGATGCGATGCCTTGAAATTTCAAACAGCACATCCAGTTTCTATGCGCTTGCTACAATTCTCGTACACATTTTTGGTTCTCTGTTTCAGTCGGCCCTCACGCCCTCACATTTCGATGCACTATAGATTCATCGTATTGAATTTCATTGCCGGTTCTGGTTAGGAAATTTGGGGATAAGTACGATTACCTATAAAGTACACTTATATTTCTAAAAATGGTAAGTAACAAAAACTACCTAAACATGAATTCAAGCTCAATTTGGTTTTGAAGAATCTTATATCTGCCATTGGAATTATAAAAATTTCATAGTGTGTATACATAGATTTTGATTTTGTCATGAAAAAAGGTTTTGAAATTACTTGAAAATTCGACTGGTGAAAGTTGACATTCGACTAGGATAAGTTAAGCAATTCCTCCGTGTGTATGTATGTGTATTGTATGTGTCAAACAACGTCACTCAATTTCTCAGGCATGACTGCACCTATTTTCCCAAATCAGGCTGAAATGAAAAGGCTGCATAGGTTACTATTGAATTTAATTCGGATCCGACTTCCGCAGTTACAAGTCTAAGAATGTCGAAAATTTTCTACTCTAATTGGCTAAGTAGCTTGTGTCCGCATTAAAAAAAAAACAAACGTTTGGAACTTTAAATATTGTAAATGAATAGTGAAACATTCTGAGAGCCGAGTTCATTGCATATATAAGTTTTCTTTCTGAAAAGAAATTATGTTAAAAAAATGAAAAATGATATATTGAAAAATGTAGGTGTGATTCCCCGGTGAACGACCACAATTAAGTTTGAAAGCGGGAATAAATAAATATAATAATAATAATAATAATAATAATAATAATAATAATAATAATAATAATAATAATAATAATAATAATAATAATAATAATAATAATAATATTAATAATATTAATAATAATAATAATAACAATAATAATAATAATAATAATAATAATAATAATAATAATAATAATAATATTACTCAGCACGATGAATAGTAGCCATGTGATCATTGAGTTTGCTATGTCCAGTCAGAGCTCTGACCAGAATACTGCAATGATGCTTGGAAAAATACAGTAGACACTTTGACATTTTCAGATTTAAATCTGGTAGACATGCTTTTGTCTGAGCGCAAGTTTGCAAGCTGCGCTAGTAGCTGGCATGTTTGGATGCAGCCCAAGAACGAATCTTGTGCTTTTTCCAACTAGTTGAAAGTGGTAAAGCTGGTTCAGGACCAACGAAATCATTCGTTTCACCAGCTCTAGCCAACTCATCAAATAATAATAATAATAATAATAATATTGTGGCTGTCATTTCCGACCCTAAAAAATTCATTGGTTTAGTTATCCTAGGAGAAACAGAAAAATCAAAACGTCGTTATTCAGAATAAGGGTGCATAAGATATTTTCGGAGTATTATCAATGAATGCTAGTGTATCTGTTTCTTAAGGAATAAGAAGGAAGCACTAAGGATGAATACTTCAGTAATTCAGATATATGAGCCGTTACACAAAACTCTTTGTTTATCTTTTAATTTTCGTTAGTTATTAAAATTCATTGCCTTCGCCGACAGTATATATAAATCTAAAACAATTTCTTTATTTCACAATGGTAATGTAATGAAACCCTAAAGTTTCCTGCAAAGGTAATCCCAACAACGCAATCGTATGTACTAGTACCATTTCATTGAGGCAGCCGAAATAGTGCGAGCGCACTATGAACCACAGCTCGTCTCCAGAAACAGCCGGTTTATTGCTTCAAGAGACATTGATGAGACAGCTGGCTTGCGACAGCCCTTCGTAACAGTAATTCCCTAAAAATCAAAGGATGTCTTCGATTTTCTAAGGCTGTCCCCGTAACATTTTATGCGAATGAGCGAACAGAAAGAAACAGGATACAAACAGCCCGTTCGGTTTGACTACTCGCCGGATAGAATACTCTCATCAATCTGGTGAGTAGAAACTGTCTCAGTGACAGCATTCATTTAGGCATGCGAGCGCTGTTGCCATTACAGTTCGGCATATGCTTGCACACATATTGTAGACTGGGCTTTCGACTTTGCGCTCCGACAGTTCAAGCTATCTCGTGGCGGATGTCATTGAAAAGCAGTACTGCTGGGAAGCCTGCCCTATACCGACCAAAACAGAACTGCTACATAATGAAATGCGAGGTTTAAGCAATGAACAAAACTATCGGCCATGTTAGAGGAATCAAGAGAAGGACATCACTATGGTTTTTTTGTGATTGGTTCTTAAAAATATAGGTCGATTCAAACCGGTTCTTCAACAGTGTACTATTCAAATACTAAATCAACGTTGCAATAAGTGTTTAGGTTAAATGTGTTTGAATCTATTTATAGTTAAATTTTATAAACCCATCAACAAATAACTGGGTTCTAAGCGTTAAAAATTATGACAGAAAAAGGTTATGTGACAATTTTTGTCGTGAATACGACTTACTTTACTATGGGGTGCCTTTTGAAAATTTACGCTCTGAGAGAGTGATAAGTTTTTGATCGTGAATATCTCTTGTTGTATCTAACGAATCAACATAATTTTTGCTACATGTCATCGAAAATATGATCACAATTTTATGATAAAATATTCAGTTGTGTGACATAATCTCAAATAATTCAAAATTAAACTTTTCTGAAATGTTTGGTATGAACGAGTATCAAAGAGGATAATTCATAAGGTGCGTTTGTCTTTCTCGTATTTTGAAAGGTCATAGCTCAGTGATCTGTAGAAGGATTTATACAATCTAACTACCAATAGAATCGAAACTTTCCAACTTAAGCGTGTATAGAAAAAGCATTGGAGTATTTCAATAGTACACGATTGAAAAACCTTTCTCATTTGACCCATGTCAACACCAGCCAATCAGAACGCGTTTTGAGGAAGAGAACAAAATATCTGCTGCTGTACAACAAATCGCTCGAGAAAATGTTCCGAACAGTGTTTAATATCGTAGTGAGTTCCACAATTTGGCAAAAATTAAAGGAAGGAATGAATCCCGTACAGCATCCGAATTGTTTCTTTCAATGAAATGCAAATCCGAAATTAAATAATCGACATTAAAATTCTGTATGCGGCTATTTTTATAGCCGTTAGGACCGCCCATTAGTGAAAAAGCTACAAACAAAATCAGGTAAAAGCAAACCTCTCTGTAAAAATTGGATTAGTTTGGATTCTATCGCCACTGCGAGCAGATGTATTTTGTGTCGTTTGCAAAGCTAGTTTCGTTTCCGACAAGAGCGATTACATCACAGCTGGCAGTCATTTGCATTGGTGAAAAAGCAACGGTGGAGAGCATTACCCAAAATCAGCCTTTCTAATGGCTCTAAAAGTTTTCTAAAGAACTATTAGGATTTGTTGTTCGCAAATCGAAAGGAAATATCCTCAGTTTAGTGCAAATCTAGAACAGTTTGGTTAGATTTGTGCACTGTCCGCTGTGTGAAATTCACAGTAGTCTAGATCAAGTGCACGGAAAAGCCAGCGATCGCAAAACAACTAAAATATTAGCTGTTTTTCTGATTTTGATTGGTTAAAATTTGGTACAACTAATCGACTGTTGTTTTAACTAATCTGTCATTTTTGATTTATCGTGCTGGCAGCTTAGCAACGACACCCAACAAGTAATGAAACGTTTCAATTGAGCAATGCCAAACACCCTGAGTGAACAATGAAACGTGTCAATGAGATGTCACTCGTGCAATTGAGCAAAGACACAATCCCAGCAAAGTTACTTGTATGCATGAAAGCAAAAAAATGTCTCATTTGTTTCAACCAATTATTCAGTTATTTGAACTTAAAACGCCAATTGCAATAAATATTTTTTACTGTTAACCTCTTCAGGGGGCAGCTAATCGTTCACTGCTTGAACAACGAAATTTTACCTAATGAACTGCTTATATCTTTATCACTAAACTCACAAAGGATATGGAAATGAACCAAAAGATTACAATTCTCAAAAGGGAACTCACCAGAAAAATGGTCAGAGGGAATTAGAAAATTTTTCCTTCACTTGCAGAATGGCTCGCTGGTAAACCTAATGCTACAGATACACTTTCAAGAAAATACAAATAGTACCACTTCACTTTAGCAGCAAATTTTTAAGCGTTAAGCGGTTTTAATAACATTGACATGAGCTGTCCTAGAATACGTTACTATCAGATGAAATTAAAACATTTATACTGTAGGAATATCTATTCAACACATGGAAAACTTGTTTTACAATTAACTGTTATATTCTTCTGCATACTTTCACTTACATAAAACGACCACTACGTAACTATCATAAATGACGTTCATGTACCATTGAAAATTTTCAATATGAAACGCTTCTGGTAAAATGAAGAGGTTCTTTGTTCTGCGTTTTGCTGTCTTCGTTCTCCGCCAAGTGACAGCATTTGAATACAACAATTTCGGTTACCTGAATGGTTATGTCAAAATCAACAGATATGTTAATTAAATCAACAACATTTTAGTTGAAACAACCAGGGCAATATTGTTATTTTGTGATCTGCGGGTTCTCCGTGTGAAGTCTTTTTTATTTTTGCGAAAAATGTGGAAAAGGAGAATGCTTGCATAATTCATACAATTGTTCAACTAATTGATATTCGGAAGTGTTATGGAACATGTCAGTTGTTTTCGTATTCACGACATCCAGTTATGTCTCTGACATTACCCACCCGTCTTTTAAATCTTTTTATTGACACACGGTCATGGTTTGTAATAGTTTGTGACTATTTTACTAGCGAGCAAAACGTGTCGCAAGCCCACTGCACTCAATCACTGGAAACATTCCGCATTTCTGGGTGTCAGTTTTGCACGATACGCTAGTGCGATCATTCTTTCAAATCATGCGATTGAAATTTTGCCTTAATTTGGCACTTTTCGCACAATTTTGAAAACTTCAATTTTGAGCCATTTGACCTGCCTCAAATACAACTAGAGATATTCTTAATTAAGCTCTGCCCATTCTTGTAGAGCTATTGTACACATAGTCATCTTCAAGGGCGGCTAGTTCCATGAAATATTGGGGTGGGGGGTCACAAAAAATTATTACTACAGATCATTCAACTTTGCAAGGCATTTTATAAAGGAAACGGAGAGATTAGAGCAAATAAAAAGCAATCAAGTAAAAATCCCAAACATTTTCCCTACTATTCCAGTAATAACCAATATTCGAAAATGGTGAAGTATAGCACATTTCACATTGTAGTAAATAAGTTAGAAAATTTTAGTAACTTAGTTAAGATATATGAAGGATTACGGGAACGAACTACGAAGATAACAGAAAAAAGTGTTATATCATAAGATATTTCTAGCATATTTTCTAATATTTATTCCAGTTGAAAAATATTGGGGAGGCATGGGCATATCACGCAGGAGCTCATTTTCTCCCAAACGAAGAAGTGCATGAGCACAGCCTCCCCCGAAGTGTTGAGCTTAGCTTAGTTCCGGGGGATCGAGGCAAGATGTCCAAGGTGTTTTAGTGGGTAAGGTTCAGCCAGTCCCACTCGCTGATTCACAATAGCGGTAGCTTGACAACTACCGAGCGCGTGAGCTGGGAAAGTACATAAGGTATTTCACCTTATAAAAAACACACAGCTCAGCTCGATGAACTGAGTGAAATGGTCGGTTTTTCAAGTGATAGAATAACCTTCCTATATGAGAAAGGCAAAACTTACCGAATCACTTTTATTAAAAATTTTTATTAGTTGGGAATAGTTTCAATGAACTATTATAATACGACATTTAATTCTTATTGCATTTCGTCATAAATAGTTAAACATATCCAATCACTAAACTTTAAAAGCATGTTTTTGTTGTTTATGTAAGAAGCAAAACCTATCCCTGTTTCGAATTCGACTGCGTTCAAATGAATGGATTGTACAACACTTGAAGTTAGAACTGGATTAGTTTTGGTTTGAAGAGAGAACGGAATATGGTTAACAATTTGAACTAACACATTTTTTGTTCTAAAATATGCACATTTAAAAAAAAAAACAATTGAAAAAGACAAAGCATTTTCAGCACAATTTCAAAGATAACTGAAATTGTTTGAAAGTTATTTTATTTAACTAATTGAACTTATAATAATGTTTGAATTTACTTTCAAGACTGAGGTGTAAGTATACAGATTTCTGATAACTGCTTTGCATGTAAAATATTGTCAACTAAACCCACATTGTTTACGGCATTGTTATCAACCTGGGAACGGAAAATAATATCATATTAATATTGTTTATGTTTACCCGGAAAAACTTGGCGCCTACACCGGTAAATGTGTACTCAGAAAAGCACCACTGAATCCGAGTGTTGGAGTGCGCACAGTCTCTAACTTGATCAAATATAGAAATGTTGCTATCATTCCTATGGTGGAAAAACACTTCAACCCAGTGGAAACGGTGTATTGTCAATTAAAATCTACGAGTTCAAATGCTACGTTTCTCAATGCAGTGTTCTGTGGAATCTTTTGCCAGTTACGACCGGAACTGGCAAAAGACTCTTATTAGAATATGAGACACAGTTCAGTTCCGGTTGTCAATATGTACAATCGAAAACAATCCGAGTGTCTTGATTTCAATTTGTTTCCCTTCAATATAAAATACAAATAAAATACAAATGCTTACTTTTCAATTCATTGTAGAAAGCAAACGTTGACGAAAATTGGCAGGTAAATTGTATAAAAATGTAACCAACGATGAAAATTCAGGTATTGCATAACAAAGTTAAGCTTGAGCAGAACAAATATTGAAATTTAATCATTTCAAACGATTGCTATGGATACGAAATTGATAAGTAGTTGAGTTGATAAAATGCTGTAAATAAATTGGTAAATAAACAAGAGTCAAAACATAACGACCTATATTCCTGGTAGAAAGTGAAAGATAATGGGAGTTTCAATACAGTTTTCCATGAATGTTTTAGAAACACTGTGGTGATCGTAGTACCTACCATGCAAGGTATGCTAAGAATCGGTGCTGATAATGGCTACCAACTGGAATAGTCTCGAGGCCAGTTTAAAATTTTTGTTTCCTTTTTTTGTATCGCCGCTTTAATTTTTTTTCATAAATACGTTTATTTCATAGGTATATATATATATATATATATATATATATATATATATATATATATATATATATATATATATATATATATATATATATATATATATATATATATATATATATATATATATATATATATATATATATATATAGTTTTTCTTCGCCGTGGCATCCACAATATATAGTACTGTACACCTAATGCATTTCGAATATCATATTAATATATTGGTATCCATTAGTTGTATCAGTTCATAACTTTTATTCATTTAATATAGCTGTCTATTGGTTGAACTCATGAAAGAAAAAGGGGTCTAACATAAAATAATATTTAAATTGGAACTCCAATGAACTAAATGAAATGATAAAAAAGTCCCATGTAAGAAAGGTCACAACAAGCAAGAATGTCGCGAACTGGGACATTGGATAGTCTAGCTTTAGTACGCAAGGAATTTATTAGTTGATAATCAATCACGATACTCCACGCATGTCCAAAAGACATGATCAATATCGCGATAACCTTCGCCACAAGCACAATTATTAGTCTCGGAAGGACCAATTCGAAGGAGATGTGCATCTAACGTGTAGTGATTGGACATGAGTCTGGACATCACACGAATAAAGTCCCTACTCATATCCAGTCCCCTGAACCATGCCTTTGTCGATATTTTAGGAATAATTGAGTGCATCCACCGACCCAGATCATCATCAGCTGGCAAGTGTCCTTTGGCGAGACGCGCTATGGAATTCGTTGAAAATAATCGGTCTCTCATAAATTTCACCCTCAATAGCAGCATGTTTGGCTAAAATATCGGTTCTTTCATTGCCTGGAATGGAGCAATGAGCCGGATCCCAAACTATTGTGATTTGATAATTATTATTCAATATGTCGTTCAGGCACTGTTTTATTTTGCCCAAGAAAAACGGTTCATTTTTGCCAGCAGCGTTTGAGCAAATGGCTTCAATTGCACTCAGACTATCGGTGAAGAGAAAATAATGGTTTGGAGATAATGTGACGATTACACTCAAACTATAATGAACTGCTGCTAACTCTGCTATATAAACAAATGCAAGTTCTTGAAGCCTAAATGAAGCCGAAACATTATAGTTGAATATACCAAACCCAGTAGCCTCTTCAATTCGTGATCCGTCCGTGTAAAATATTTTCTCAGAGTCAATATGCTTGAACTTACTTGAAAATATTTTTGGGATTTCCATCGTGCGTAAGTGTTCCGGGATTCCACGCACTTCGCGCTGCATGGATGTGTCGAAAAATAAAGTTGAGTCAGGGACATTTAGGTCACGGATAATAATATATATTGAAGGGTCGATTTCCTGTGACATATGGTTCAAATATAATGTCGTGAATCTTGTTTGAGATTGAAGCTCAACTAGCCTTTCGAAGTTATTAATAACCAGGGGATTCATTACCTCACATCTAAATAGCAGTCGCGATGAAAGCTCCCAAAAATGATCTTTCAATGGAAGAACTCCCGCCAGAACTTCAAGACTCATTGTAAGTGTAGAATGCATGCAGCCTAAAGCAATTCACCATCAACGATACTGAATTCGCTCAAGTTTGATAATATGAGAATTTGCAGCGGAACGAAAGCATACGCATTCATATTCCATCACTGAAAGTATCGTTGTCTGATACAATTTTATTAGATCTTCCGGATGAGCACACCACCAAGATCCTGTTATTGTTCGAAGAAAATTTACTCTTTGTTGGCATTTTGTTATCAGATACCTAATGTGTCCTCCCCACGTGCATTTGGAATCAAACCACACCCCGAGGTATTTGAAAGTCAAAACCTGTTGGATCGTTCTTCCCATCATATGAAGCTTAAGCTGCGCAGGATCATGCTTTTTTGAAAAGACGACCAGCTCTGTTTTCTCCACAGAGAATTCGATACTCAAATGATCAGCCCAAACGGACAAGTTATCTACGGTATCTTGATATGGTTTTTGCAGATCAATAGCTGTGGGTCCAGTAACTGAAACCACGCCATCATCTGCCAATTGTATTAATATACATGGAGTTACTAGTCAATGTCATTCACGTTAAAAATATAGAGGAGCGGACGGAGGCATGAGCCTTGCGGGAGACCCATGTAGCTAATTCTGAATGTTTCCAAATCGTCATGTGCAAAATAAATGCAGTTCTCTGACAAAAGGTTGTGCAAATAATTATAATTATAATGGCTGGAAGTCCATGTTGATGGAGCTTGTCTGAAAGAACATCGATGGAAATTGAATCAAATGTTCCTTTAATGTCTAAAAATACAGAGGCCATTTGTTGTTTTTTGAGCGAAGGCAATTTGGCCTTTTCAAACGAAACTTTAAGCCCGAAACAAAGTACACTCGCTGCACTTAATGTTCCAGAGTCTAATAATTCATTAAATCTCATTCATATTGACGAGGATTCCATTCGGACAGCAATCGCTTGCATGAAGTCTTCTAGCTTCCTCTGGCCCTGACGGCTTACCGGCAGTTATATTTAAAAATCGACTGGTGTAATTGCTCCCCTTTGTCGACTATTTCATATGTCACTCTCTAAAGAAGTTTTTCTCAACTTATGGAAATATTCTTTTATGTTCCCAGTGTATCAGAAAGGTGACAAAAAAGACGTGAACTATTACCGTGGCATCACATCGCTTAGTGCAGTTCCTAAACTGTATGAAAAGGTTATTCTGACACCGATTTTCAACCACTGCAAGTAATATATTGTCGGCACTCAACATGGCTTTATGCCTAAGCGCTCCACAACCGCCAACCAATTGTCATTCATGTGCTACGTGACAGATGGTATGTCAAAAGGTTTACAAACAGACGCTGTTTACAACGTTCTCTCTTCTGCCTTTGATATAATAAACCACAATATAACAATTGATAAATTGGAAAGACTTGGATTTGTCTCTAACATCCTTCGATGGTTGCAATCATATCTTATGGATCGTCGTTTAGCAGTGATCACGTTTCCAATGACTTTATCGCTTCGTCCGGAATTCCGCAGGGTAGCCATCTCGGGCTTATAATATTTTTACTGTACTTCAACGACGTCAAACTTACTCTAGAAAGCCCTCGTGTATCGTTTGCCGATGACGTTAAGATCTACATTCGAGGCTCAGTAGATGCAGGTTTTCTACAACGACAGTTGTTGAGCTTCGTCGATTGGTGTAGAATAAACCGAATGAAATTGAATCCTGACAAATGCTTGACTATTACGTTCTCGAAGAAGAAAGAGCCATTTCATTTTGATTACTTTCTGGACGGATCCCCGATATTCAGAACGACGTGTGTTAAATACCTTGGTGTCTTTCTCGATGAGCAACTGACATTCAAGCAACACATTAGCTATATCGTTTCCAAAGCTTCTGGCAACCTAGGATTTGTAATGAGGGTGGCTTAACATTTTACAAGGTCAGTTCGCTTTCACATCTCATCCCTGTTAGTCGATAAAACAAAGCCCCCTACGTCCGGGATGGTAGAAACCAAGTACAGTATTGTGTAGTGAACAGTAGAACGACCTCGAAACGAGTGAACCAAACGAACAAAAGCTACCGCCGACACGAAAGAATACAATTGTCGTTGACTTCAGGCAGTGCAAAATTCGACCTTCGATACGAGAACCTGAAGGTTTGCTTAAGAAGCAAACGCATCTTGACATTAAACGTGTGCATTTACTTCAATGCAATAAGACAAATAATGTTGTTTACATCCAGTTTTATAAAGAGTTGAATGCAATTCAATACGCAAAAATAATAACAATGTGCACTATGTGGAGCATGAGAACATTAAGTACAACATTCCAGTATATATGGAAGATAGAGCTATAGAAGTGCATGTGCATGATCTTCCCTCAAGCGTCACCGATTCTTTTATTCGCAAAACTATGTCCCAAAACGGAGAGATTCTCTCTATCGAAAAAGAAAAGTGGAAGAACCTTTTCTCCGGTATTCTAAATGGCGTACATTTGTTACGCATGCGCTTGAAGAGGCCTATACATTCTTGTGTGACTTTCGATCAGGATACAAGATTCCGATGCAAATCATTTGTTACCTATGACAATCAGATGGCCACATGTCAATATTACCAAGAAGCTGTTCACTACGGTAATCCATGTGATAAACTAGACAAGGAGACAACTACATATAAGGACAACGGTGCTTCCTTCATACCAACCCCAAGCAAACCCAGTACATCTGTGACAGCCACCAACAACAATGCAGTATCCCCTTCAATGAAACGATCAGTATCCCATATAGAACAAAGTACACCAGCAGCAGTTGACAACTTACCCTACAACCAACTAGCAACTGCAACCAATGTACAACAAGGCGCATCGTCTTGGAAGCATTTTGTTTCTCGTGTTTAGCATCTGAGCACTCTTTGTTCCACCAAGGGTTTGGAGGCCTTCTTTTGGTCGATGAACCAAGAAATCGTTTGGCTTGGGCTTGCTATGCGGTCTCCAGAATCGAACAAACGAGGAAGTCATATTCTTCCATTGAGTTCAAGGTACTTGAGATACTACTTTGGTATTTAATCCAGTCAACATTGTTTGTCAGATCATATGGAATATTAACTGAATTAGCAATGCCTTTGTTACTGCTATTCGCGATGATGATTGGTAAATGATCGCTACCATGTAAATCAGGAAATACTTTCCAGATGCAATCTAGTCGAATTGAAGTCGAGCAAAGAGATAAATCTAATGCTTTTGGGCGTGCAGGAGGTCTTGGGATCCGTGTCATGCTATCCATATATAATACCGTAATGCTAAAGTTGTCGCAAATATTATATATTAAAGATGATCTGCTATCATTGTAAACGGAGCCCCACATCATTCCTTGCGAATTGAAATCTCCCAGAATCAAACGTGGAGCAGGATAGGCTTCGACCATTTCATGAAGCTGTCGCAGTCCAACTGGTGCACTTGGAGGAATATATACCGAAGCAATGCAAATGTTTTTTCCTTTAATGTTTATTTGACAAGCAACAACTTCTGTAGTAGGAGTCGAAGGAATGTTTAATCTATAAAAGGAATAACATTTCTTAATTCCTAAAAGCACTCCACCATACGGGGAGTCTCTATCAAGACGTATAATGTTAATGTCATTAAAATTTAAGGCTATGTTTGATGTAAGCCATGTTTCGCACAAAGCAAATACATCACATTTTTGACTATGCAACAAAACTTTAAATGAATCAAGTTTTTGCATGCGGTACAGGAAGACGAATTTTGTCGATATAGACATGGCTAGGCAACGCAGATCCGGCAAATGTTACTCAAAACGAATCTGAGGGACGATAAGACTTATTTCCATCGACAATAGATGCTGAGTACAATAGCTTGCACTCGAGTATTCTAACTCCCTCAAGCATGGAGTTTTTGAAACGACCAACTCCATTTTTAAGTAAATCATCGGCTGTCAGACTTGCTTCAGTGACAACACCGTCAATTTCCACTTCCTTCGATGGAATGTAAACTCTATATTCAAAAGCAAATAATTTACAGGTTACAATATTGTTTGCCTGTTTCAAATCGTCAACAACAACTCGAATTTTATCTCTATTAACTTTAAAGATTTCTACAACTTTTAAAAAATGTGATGTCAATTCCTTTGTAATTCGCATCAAATTTAATTCCTTTTCTTTTTTTCGAAAATAGACTATCCGTGGCCCAGTTTAGCCCTTGGAGTATTTAAGATCTTACCGGAATCTGATTCGGATGATCTTACATGAGATCATCCATTACATTAACTGTTCTTTTTGTAAATTAATAATATCAAAATGAAAACTTTTGTATAGTAAAAATTTCAGTTATAAAAGAAATTAAATTAAATCTACCTTGTTGCTGTTGTCTCTGTTCCTCTGTCGTAAAGAAAGACGTGAAGCTCATCCAACGATTTCCAATTGGCAGTCTTTCGGTATCGTTTTCTGCTATCTCAGTTGCTCTGCCGTCGTTGTGGTCACCACTGAACTTGGTGTGCTGCCTGTACCTGACCCCAGGTACAGTGCTATTGCTCTTGGTGGCGATCAAATGTGATAATTGCAGTATAGCACCTCGCGATATATGTCGTCTCTTCCGATCGGCACTGGGTTGCTTTAGCACCACCTCTGTGCCTTTGCACCCCTTCGTCATCGCATCTTTATGTGATGGCACCTCTGTGACTCGTCACTTCTATGCGCTCGCACCTCTGTGTTTCTACACATCTGTGCGTAACCCGCTTTAATTGATTGTATTAAATTTTTAACATACTTTAACCAATAAATCCGAAACCGGAAGTTTTGTATGGGACCATGATACTTTTCATGCTTGCACCAACCATTTGAAAGTACACCGATTACGTTGGGCTCTCGAGTTTTGGGCCCAAACACTGCAATGTTTTGATACTCATCGCGGCTCCCAAATTATGACAATTACTTCCACTTAATGTCCCAAATTACTATTTGCTGTATTTCAGGTAAACCGTTATTGTGAGAGAATCGACCCAAAAATCTCTAATTTTCGTGCATTATTGATTGCTTATTTACGTTGCAATTAGCTAATTTTGAAATTCCGATTTTGATCTCATCAAAATCTTCGTTTCGCGCTCACTCTGACAGCGACCTGAGTGAGTGAGTCAGTGTGAAGCCAAAGTGGGCGCGACACGCGTCGCGATGCGTAACGCGAAAATTTTCCGATGAGAAATAGTAGCAAGTGTCAAAGTGACAGTAGCAACAAAACAATATAATTTTAAATTATATTTCTATTAATTGAAGGAATATTCTGATCAATCACTGCAGCTCTATCCGAAGTTGTAGCTTTTTTGCAGAATGCAAATATTTCTCATGCGACAATGTTTTTTTTCTCCAGTAGTTTCAACTTTCAAAATTCTATTTCCAGAAGTAGTGCCGATATTTTATTCGGAGTACTCTTCCACTTTCTTGTTGAGAGGCGGAATAGAAGAGCAACTTGGCTAGTTCGCATATTTCAATCTGGCTAAATGCTATTTCAAATGAAAATGTATAAACTTTTTCCATCGAGATAACTCGAAATATTCTCAAAACTCATTGTACTTTCATTGACTGCACATTCCAGTAACTTTTAATATTTTCGAAATCTCTTTCCAACACTTGCGCATTCCGTTAAAACTGGTCCGATTAGAGCTTTGATAACAATAAAAGTATCTTCTTCCGCCATAAAGAAAAATAATTTGATAACCTTTGGTCGCTCGCTAATCGCATGAAAAACTGTGCACGTGCTGCTTCGTTGGTTGACGCACCGAAAATCGCTTGTCACTATGCAACGCCTCGTGTTTACTCTGAAATACATGTTGATTTTTTGCTGTAAACAAATGAACGAATTACAGAACATAATTGGTCGCATCGCATCGCTTCGCGTGTCGCGCCCATTCTGGCTTCACCCTTAAGTGAGCGCGTCATGCGTCGATGCGCTAACAGTGCAACGCATTGAACCGCTTCGCTCTGCGTTCCGCGCTCGCTCTGTTAGCAAAGGCGGTATTCGGTATACCGAAAGCATCGCCACTTGTGACATGTAGCAACATTCATGAACAAGTTACTTGGCTGATATGCTTATAGAATCAAGATTGTCAAATCGATTTCTGTTTAATTTTTATATATGTTACCTTGAATGTAGTTTTCGGTTTACCGTCAACCAGTTTTGATATTATTTATTATTTATTCTTTATAAAAAACAAGTACCACGTTATTGATAAAACACTTGTTTGAATGACTATCAAACGACAGAAAATTTAGGATGAACTTTGCAAAATTGCTGCTTACCAAATTGGAACCATTTCGTTGCGGGTTTTGGAAGAAAATTGTGCGTCGTTGCTTGTCTTTATCGCCAAGACAAGAGACAATACTCCTAATGAGCCTAAACTTTAAATGAGTCAAATTAAAGTGCGTATCAATGCCTCCGGGGTTGATTTCATCCTTGTCAGGTTCGGCTTGGTTTCGCCTTGTCAACTAAACAGTAACTTTCGTTTCAACCCGCAACCTTCAGCGGTTGCTACCTTCAGACGTGACAACAATGAAAGCTTTTAAAACGATTGACAATGGCGACGTCGCTCGAACTTAAAATCAGAGTACGAAAATGCGACAAGCGAATGGAAAAACGTTAAATCCGGTGGGAGTGGATTTTCCGACACTTTGTAACTCAACCTGTCAGATTTGTAACTGCTGGACGATCTGTTGTTCATTTCGATGGATTGTTCTGTTCGTAAATTTTGCTGTTTCCTGACAATAAATCAATTTCCAGTCAAGCTTGATGTGACACATGCAGGGTAGACACTTTTTTGGTCAATTTTTTTAATGTTCAGTTATTCTCAATTGTGTCGTTTTTGCTTGAAGTCAAACCTAACCCAGTTTTCACTCTAACTGCTGACAAACCGTTTGTTTGAAGCTAGTTTCGAACCTAGTTCCAACGTTGTTTAACTTAAAATCGAGTCAGTTTCGAATCTGGTTTTTATATCAGGTTTGTTCAATTCTCCGTTGCTAAGTGCGAGACCAACACATTTTCGTTTAAAGTGTTTGTTTGATTAAACAACCCTGGGTCAGTTTCAGTTTTCTCAAACTAAAACGACATTAGAAAGTTTTAACTCTGTGATGAACAATTTCTCGATATCACTTTTGGAGGATTAACATTTATCGGAATCCAACGATTTCAAGCTTGTTAAGCAAATTGTTTTCCTAATCCTCTCGACAGCTCTCAGTTGAAATGTTTTGGAATGAAATTCACACCGTCAGAATTCGGTTTTATTGATTTCATTGTTACTATAGTGAAAAGCTCAAAAGCCACAGATAAGCTCATTTTCACCATGTCTTCGATGTGAAAAAGTTTCCATTTCTCCGACAAAAGAAAACTCTACACGAGATCCTCTTTGTCATCAGCAAAGTAAAACGGCTCAGATTTTCCTTAAGCTAAACCAAAACCTTTCGGCGCCAAAGCTTCTATGCTAATGGAACCCTAATGTTTAGGCCATTTATTTGATCTGATAGAGCCTTTGAATAGGGGCTGGATATTTCTGATTCAATAAACCATTTATTTGTAAGACGTTCTTTCACCGGTGATCATCAATTTTAGCTCAGGGTTCCAAAGAGTGTGGAATTGGTTTTCTCGTATCAACGCGAACCTTTTCATGGCAATCGGAAAATAGGTACTGAACAAATGATTTTAGTTCATCATTCGTGTAACGGGACTGTCCGTGGGATCTGACATTGAGTTGGAAATGTTTCCAATCAATTCATTGTACCTCGCTCGGAAACTTTGTTTTTTCGGGGCAATATCACAAAAGAACTGGAAAATGTTCTTTCCGGATTCCATTCAAATCTTAGCTCTAATACACGTTTGTTGAATACATTAAATCACCAAAGCAGAACGAAGCCAAATGGTAAATTTTCGGAGCCCGAATTTCAACCACACAAATGTGGCATTGTCTCGGAGGAAAAAATACAGTTGATGTCACTCCGACTCGTTGGCAGTCCGTGAAGTACCAGATATCCAGAGTGCTGGACAGGAACAAGCAGTAAGTAAATTTCTGATAAGATGTGTGTATACCATGCTAGCAATGGGACCAGCGGAAAAATATCATCACCCGCCGCTTATTCAAGCAAAACTACGGCCAAGACAAACGGCGCTGCTAGGAATGCATTCTGTATACAACAACGGAAGCGATGATGCCATTTTCGAGATTAAAATGCGGTCATGTGCGAAATGTGTCCTATTTTTCGGATTGTTAGTAGCTTCGTAGTACATGCGGTGATCCGTTCATAGTATTTTATTTATTTTTGCCTAGGAACAAATGTGTACTTGGTAAGCTCTAGATAAATTTAGTAGTATTTTCAACAACATTTATTGTGCTTCGGCAGATGCTTTTGCAATATTTAGTAAAATCGAAACTGGCAACCAATGCTCTAGTTTCAAACGGTAATTCTTACTCAAGTAATTTTAACTGGTCACACATCCTTATTTCGCGTATCTATTTAAATTGGCCGAATAATTTTTTTCTATCGTTTTAGTATACAAATTGCTAGCTTTTCATTTCAGTTGCTAGTTGACTGTCGACTACAAGGGAATGAAAAACATTTCCCAGCTTGTCTAATGAAATCTATTTCCTGTTTTCACACGACTTGACATAATTTTGATCAAGTCTCATATAAATATTTTACACCAATGTTCGACAGTTTTCAATTAAACATGAATTTTAAATGAATTTTTTAAAGTATCTTGAGGGTTTAATAATATATATTCCAAAATTTCAAGTTAGCGAAATCAAAATGTTTCGATTGCCAAATAGAATTAGAACTTTCCAATCTTTTTTATTCCCTTCTTGATATATCTTGATGTTGGACTACATTTCCGTTTTCTATATAAAGGTGTAAGTTACCTGTAGCTTGACTTATTTTAAACAGGTTTTCGATATCATCAAACCTACTTCTTGGAAATATTTGTACTTATCGATCCAAGTAGATGTATTTTTTTAATGTAAAATTGAAGCTCTATTTGCAACTGCTCATCTGCAGTTCCTCTTTAAATTAACAGTATGTTGACAGGAGGCTTATTGGCCGTTAGAAAAAAAGGCGACAGTTAATAGTTTTCGAGGAACAACGATTTAGAGAAAATCCTGTTTGAATCCACCTAGTGGTGTGATGATGCCTTTCTCATGTGACTAGTATTCTCAGTAATAGTACTTTGGTATTCTGAAAAAAAAAAAACTGCTCATTGAATAAAAACAAAGAAGTTTGTTTGGGCACAAGCTAGCAAAGCATAAAAATCGAAATATTTTTGTGTCAAAATTAGAATTTTTTTCAGTTTTTGCAGCAGGTCTAAGTGACGGTTTGAAATTTTAAATACACTTGTAGTTTTAGATTACCTTTTATTTGGGCTTTTTATTTGCGGAGAAAAGTGAGTGTGTTTTGTTTTTTTGCATTTTTGACCACAATTTCAAGGGACCAGATACATCCAAAGTCGGTTCGTATGACTAGCAACTAATACGCCCTACAAATTGGAAGTTTTGGGCCCAAATTAGAAGCTTTTTTCCTATTTTGCATCTATACAGCATAGCATATACAGCGGATTGAAATTTCAAACACACATCACTTATCCTATAAAGGATAAACCATGCATTTGTTTCAAAGTTTGAGAAAATCGGTTAAATCGTTGCGGAGAAATATGGATAAGTTCCAGTTGGGAGTTTGCGACCACTATTTCTTGTACTTTCAGCACCGGGTTCCGGGAACCGATATATCCGATTTGAGTTTGTGTGGTCTTCAACTTATAAGACCTGTGAACTAGAGGGATTAATTTACTACTTTTGAAAAATGAGATTATTTTACATCTTTTGCTATAAAGGCAAACTTTTTATTATGAGTGCATAATTTTCTCACACACATACGTATACATTTTTCATACTCGACGATCTGAGTATATGACACTCACATGCAAATATTCCTGAATTCTTGAAATTGCGTGTAGATGAATGTATAATAGAGCGTCCCTGGTGGCCAAAACGCCCCTCTTCATTTTTAGGGGCGTTTAGGACTTTTCTCAACAAAAGATTTAACACTAACACTATCTTTTCGTATGATCTTACTGCTATGCAAGTTTGGTAGTTGTCGTTTGCTGAAAAAAAAATAAAAACTGAATAAATCATTGGGCTGCTTTTCGATGTAAGGTATAAAACGTCTAATGGTCGGTTGCTAATTAGTAACTAACTTTTAGCAGTACTGAATGTCTTTATTTACTGTTTCAACATAAAAAGAAACAAAGTCGTTTCTTTAATATATTAATTTTGATTATTGCAGGTTGATTTCAGCGCTTGGCAATTTTAATGTATGGAATCATTAATAAAAACATGTAAAAGGTGATTTTTTTGAGGTTAGGATTTTCATGCATTAGTATTTGCTCAGATTTTTTGAGGTTATGATTTTCATGCATTATTATTTGCTCAGTATGCTTTGACATTTCATCATGAATAGACTTACTAACGAGCAACGCTTGCAAATCATTGAATTTTATTACCAAAATCAGTGTTCGGTTCGAAATGTGTTTCGCGCTTTACGCCCGATTTATGGTCTACATAATCGACCAAGTGAGCTACGTAAATAAGCAAAATTGCCGCATTTGGAGTGAAGAGCAACCAGAAGCCGTTCAAGAACTGCCCATGCATCCCGAAAAATGCACTGTTTGGTGTGGTTTGTACGCTGGTGGAATCATTGGACCGTATTTTTTCAAAGATGCTGTTGGACGCAACGTTACAGTGAATGGCGATCGCTATCGTTCGATGCTAACAAACTTTTTGTTGCCAAAAATGGAAGAACTGAACTTGGTTGACATGTGGTTTCAACAAGATGGCGCTACATGCCACACAGCTCGCGATTCTATGGCCATTTTGAGGGAAAACTTCGGAGAACAATTCATCTCAAGAAATGGACCGGTAAGTTGGCCACCAAGATCATGCGATTTGACGCCTTTAGACTATTTTTTGTGGGGCTACGTCAAGTCTAAAGTCTACAGAAATAAGCCAGTAACTATTCCAGCTTTGGAAGACAACATTTCCGAAGAAATTCGGGCTATTCCGGCCGAAATGCTCGAAAAAGTTGCCCAAAATTGGACTTTCCGAATGGACCACCTAAGACGCAGCCGCGGTCAACATTTAAATGAAATTATCTTCAAAAAGTAAATGTCATGTACCAATCTAAAGTTTAAAATAAAGAACCGATGAGATTTTGCAAATTTTATGCGTTTTATTGTTTAAAAAAGTTCTCAAGCTCTTAAAAAATCACCCTGTATTTCTACTGAAACAGCAATATAATTATTAGTGTCATCAAGAATGCAACTCGTACCTATTGTCATATAATCAAAGACGTTTTCCAATTTACGGTTGATTCCCACCAACTTGCTTTTGATGGATTGTTCTGCATGGTTTGATGTCATTGTGATCAATTCCTGTGAGAGAGAAGGACTTTTTTTGTTATCGGATACCTTGTGAGTCTCAGAACCCAAGCTAAGTAGCCTTAGCACGGAGGAATGAAAAAAAGTTGATGATTGCTAATGCCAAACGTGACGAATGGTGATGTGCGTGACTTTTGCGCTATCGATTCCGGTTAAAAGCGCATGGTTTGGACTAATGCAGATAAAATACTCAATAAAGTAATAATGCTCAATAAAGTAAGGGATCATCTAATTCTCAAGTTAATCGAAATCACTAAAGGCAAATACTATCTCATAATTCAGATTCCTTATCAAAGAAGTCTTTCATTCAAGAAAATAATGCCATTTAGAATAATCAAAAAATCCCAATTCACTATTCGTTAACCAAATATACAATTTCATTGCGTAATTTCGCAAATCTCTCTTCGGCTTAAATCAACCCGATAAGAACTTCATTTTGGAGCGACCTAACAAGCTGCCACTCGAAAAACGCCTTGGGTATCAACGATTGGCTCAATCCCGGCATTCAAACAGCGAGCATTGAGTGCTACAATGGGCGATCGTTTAAACGAAAATTGAGCTGCTTCCTCGTTTGCGTCGAACAATGGCCGCAGTAGATTTTCGTCTTTACTTTCTGTCAAACCACTTCCAACTATGGATGAAGCTGCAGGTAGCAGAAGACTGAAGTAGTATCAAGACTCGAGATAAGAAGTGTGTTTTCTTTTTTGAGTGGAAAGAGAGGTAATTGAGTTTCTCAAGTATTCCCAAACCTGTCTACATTTGCGTCAGTTTTACCTGCCGGCTTGGTGGGGTCAGTGCCGAAAAGGGAACCAAGGTTCATCCACTCGAAGTCGGGTTAGACATGCCGATAACGTTCTTTCACTAAGGGAAGCACGTTTGTCTTAGCTAACTGGTCCCTTTGTAAGGGTGGGAGTTCGGGAAAGACGATTGTGAAATTGATTTATCGTCTTTTTGTTAACTTGCTTTTGTCCCCGATTATTTACTGAACCGAGCCGGCAAGCTGTTTGGTATCAAATTTGAGCCATTGAACACGTGTTCTAAGTTGCTATTGTCATACTGTCTGTATCAGTGTCGCATGCTCGAGTGAAAATTTCTATTCAATCTGCTGAATCTTGGTCATCACAAATATGATCAGTAACAAGTTTTATCCTATATTTATGTTTAATGAAAAGTACGTATTTGTTTCATTTTGATGTTTCATATTTTAGTCGCACTGTAATTCAATCATCGTTCACCAATCTAAAAAGATGATAAATTCAACTTCCATTATGTTGGATATCGGGCTGTGTTTTTTTTCCTTACTTCTGTTCGCTCGCTTCCATGATAGGTGCAAGTATTCTGGAAACTGACAAAGGATTTTCCTGTTGATGAGATTTCTCATTTTCGAGATTCGAATCATCACCACAAAATCTGCGTGGTTTATGTGCTCATTTTATCGTAAACATTGATGATAGGAAAAAACGTGAGCAACCCGTTGAACCGCTGGCTTGCACTGGCCAGGATATCAAGAAGATGTACGAGTGCGATGTGATTTATTTCCAATTTCCATTCTGAGCCAAGGTGAAGACTTTTACGAGCAGCGTGTTGTTGAAAAGCTCAGATTTCTCATTTTTACAGCGATTTCAAGCGACCCGCTAAGAGTCTCTTACTTTGCGGATTGGTTCATGTTAGGTGATTTGATTACCCTGCTCTAGAAAAAGGGTTCATTTTCTCCACCGATTTAGTTGGTTGTTCTGTCTTTCTACTTTTGATGAAGTTTCTAGTACTTCCATCAGCTCGGGAGTGCAGATAACCTCACCAGTATCGTGTGCTTGTGTCCGCTATCAAAAGGATTTCCCATCAACGAATCATTCTATTTGTGAACCCAAACGCAACAACAACAACAAAATCCCTCACTGCTCGGGGATGTGCTATGGCATCTTGATTGATGATGTTGTCTCACACACCTCTGGTACCCTTCGTTCACATTGAACCGCAGATTTCGAAACGGTAAATAAGTCACGAGGACGAGTATCGGCACGAACAGTTATCTGGATGTTGATCTGGAACAGCAATGAACCTTCCGGTGAAAACGTTAGGTTGCCAGATCAGAGCGGTCTGTGTGTGTATCCTTCGGACTGAACGATAATCGCTGTCAATGTTGTTTTCAAGATTCGATCAATGATATAAAGAACATTTAGAAGGAGAACTCTCAAGCTTCAAGGTGAGAATTGTATGCGATGTTTTGTGTATAATTAAAATTAAATAACTCATCAAAACACATGTCTCTCCGACAGCTTTTGAACGATTATTATTATTATTTTTTGAACACATGGATCAATAAGTCGCGGAACTAACTCTTTTATATGTAAAACTCAACATGATTCAGCAAAATAGTTTCCTACAAGAGCAGCATATAATCAATCCAACGCTTCTCTAACATTTCAATCCCTTTTTCGTAGAACGATTTATATTTTGCCTCGCAATTAACATTTGTTTCGGCGTTGACTTGCTCGTTGAAGTAGAATCTCCATCCTTTGAGCATTTTTTGAGGGCTGCAAGTACTAATAGTTCTTCAATCAACTATTACTTTGGCCAATTGATAATCTTGCCTTCTCCGAATTAGTAAATAAACAAAATTCCATGACAATCCCAAAATTTTGAGTCCCAAACTTAAAGGCGCACATTTATGATTTTGACTTTCTCATACAGAAAGACTATGCAATTGCTGTGAAAACCGACTTTACAACCGAGTGTCATATACCATTCGACTCAGTTCGTCGAGATCACAAAACGTCTCTATGTATGTGTATGTTTGTATGTGTGTACTCAATTTTCTCAGAGATGTCTGAACCGATTTTCACAAACTTAGATTCAAAGGAAAAGGTCTTTATGTAACATACAAAATTCCTGAGTTTCATTTGGATTTTACCGACTTCCGGATCGGAATCGGTATCACCCTGTAGATATGCACAAAAAAAAAGAAAAAAATGAAGACACACATTTTCCAGTGATAGCTGAACCGGTTTTCATAAAATTGGATTCAAATGGAAGGTCTTATAGCCTCAAACAATTTCCTTAAATTTCATTTGGAGCCGACTTCCGGAATTACAAGGAAATATGTGCAAACTTATTAAAAACTGCGCACTCAATTTTCTCGGAAATTTCTTAACCAAATTCTTAAAAAAAACATATTCTATTTCATTCGATACAGTTCATCAAGCTGAGCAATGTATGTGTCAAATAATGTCACTCATAAATTTAAAAAAATCGTAGTCCCATAAGTTGCTATTGAATTTCACACCGTCTTTTAGAGCGATGATGCAAAAAAAAGGATAAAATTCTTCTAGATTTGGCTGAAAACTGATTCAGTTTGTAGGCTGTATTAGTTACTTACTAAACGAACCGACTCTCTCAATTTTCTCAGAGATAATTTGATCGATTTTCACAAACAGGCACGAATAAAAGTTCCTATAGTTCATAGGTTGCTGTTTACTTTCATCCGAATCCGACTTCCGGTTCCAGAACTATAGGGTAAAGTGTGTTTAATAATTTAGTGCGACGATGCAAAATAAAGAAAAACTCTTATTAACTTGACATAACTGTTTACAAATTGAAAAGGTTATGTTAGTTTATACCCAAAGAAAATTTCTTATTTTATTCATGATTGGAAGAAAAATTTCTTAACAAAATCTTCTAGTGTTGTATTTGAAAATATAAGTAATATGAGAAAGGCATCATTACACCACTAGGTGTATTAAAAAAGGGTGTTTTGTTTTTGGTCGCTTTGGACGGTTCTCACCACTCGGCTGACGACCGCGAAGACTCCGGAGTGCAGTGATGGATCTAGGTTTCGTCCATTGTCTCATGTTGAGTGCTAGGAATTGAAAACATGTTTTGGTCCAACATGTGTCAACGTGGCATCCACTTTGACAACAGCTTTCTTAAAGACAAATGCTCATGCAAAATAGTGTGCACACTGCCGTATGATATCTTTAAGAAATCAGCCATCTTGCGCAATTTTGATTCACGGTTTTTCAAAACGATATGGTGGATCTTTCAACAATAATTACACCTCATTTGGCCGGTCGGAGCGTCCAGCATCTTCATCAGTGTCATTGCGTGCATGTTCAAACTTTGCACACCATCGACAAATGTTTTTTTAATAGTCAAATAATTGTGAAACACCATCTAGGACTCTGTTACTAATATGGCGTCAAGTGCATTCACAGGGTTGCTGAAATTCGCCTCACGCAACTCATTAACGTTCACCGCCTGCGAACGATTCAAGAACAGAGACAGCAAAGCATGTAATGCCGGACGAGGCAAAAGCTATGCTTAATATGTGATTGCCTGAGCGACTCGCGAGAGAGAAGAGATCTTGCTTTTTCTTGCTGGTTGCTATTCAGCCGTGTGCCATTCTCTACCATTTCAAGAGAAGGTATCATCAGGCACGAATAGCGCTTACATTGAGTCAATTTTTGACTCACTGCGAGTCAAAATGCCAGCAATCATGAGTGCAAGTGTTTGAAAAAAATTGAAGACAAAAATTAGCGATGCGATGAAAGCAATTTTTTTTTTTGCTGAAGTTAAAATATTTAATTGTCTCGTAGATTTTGCCCTGATAAAAAGTGTGCGTTGAACATCACAAATTAGCTTGGAATTCTTTAAACGTAATATCATTACCTTTCATTGGAAGATGGCGAAACGATTGGGTTGAATAAAAATTTAACTGATAAATAAAACAGGTAGTCCACTTCAAAATGTCGTTTAAAATCGTATGCCTATGTACATATAATGTACTTCCTACTGCAATAAAACTAACTAATGACAACAGTTTATGCAGATTTCACCGAATACTATTCTCACGTTCGTTCCCCGTGCTGTTGAAATTTTGCGGCAAGTAATGGCAGATAGATTTTAAAAAGCTTGAGTTGAATCACATATGGTGACCTGGGGACAATCACTTTTGTAAAGTGAAAATTTTGCAGTTTATATGGCTTATACAAGAAATAAAACAAAAGAAATTATTTTCCACATATAACTGTAGCAACACTTTTAATATTCTTTCGGGTTGGTTTAATATCTATTTTATTAATGATTTTGAAAATGGACTGAAATATCTACAGTGATATTCTTTAAAATCACATATGATTATGAATGATCATTCCTACGATTATCATCTATGCAGCAATGTTCACTAGCAGATAATGATATTCAGATGTCAGAAGTCCAATACGCAATATCAATATGCAATGCAAATACAGTGACAAAAATACATTCGGAATATTGATTATAGTAGCAAGTCTAATCTTTTAATTCCAGGAATGATTTATTTTCTCATAGTTTTATTATATAAAACACAATTTAACGCTTCTGCGCATAGATTTGATTTATAGAAGTAATAGGAGTGCAGGGTTTTCCATCAACGTTTGAACCCGCTGAGAAGCCATGACTTGTGGTTCCGGCCAACTGCCACAGGATGTCGAAGTATTTTGTAAAACGCAACATAGAATTGGAGGAACAGACGATCCATTGAAATTTACTTTTGCATTTGTGTATCGCCTTATTAATGTAGCCCTATTATAATGCATTCATTAAATTTTTGCATTTAATATTATCATTTTTGGAGTTTCACAAAACTTTTGCCTCGTAAGTTTTATTTCCAAAAGCAAACAGCAAAATAATAACGTAATGTGATATCAGTTGAGAAATTGATGAGCTGAAATCAAATTAAGATTACAATCTGATATTGCTGTCAAAAATGTATTGAAAATAAAATATTCTACAATTGACTCCCGAAGTGATCGGTTTAGCTTTTTTTAAAAAAAAAAGAACCTCCGCTAGAAGAAATTGTAAATTCAATTTCATAACGTTCTACAATATTCATATTACAGAGGAAACGATTTCAATTTGAAAAATAACACAATCCGCGTGGTTTATCAATTTGTTAGATAGTGTGATTTAGAATTTTTGTTACTCATATCACACATCCAGTTTTGAAACAATTTGAGCAATAAAATTTTTACGTGAATACTTTACTAAAATATATTCAAGCAATATGATAAAAATCTCACTTTCAAGGATCACATACAAAAAGTCCAAATGAAATATAATTCTGTTATAACATAATCAGAAGAAAAAAGCAGAAGAATATACGACCAAGAAAAAAATTGTGCATTTAATTCCACTTTATTTAACGTCAGTAATGTCACGAGATAGCAACAAATAATTTTGTTATGTTTGATTGTATGATACTTGATTTTTGGAAATATTAGCTATCATTTAATTCGTTATTGGAAACTGCGGAAGGTCTTCATTGCACGATTACCCATGGCACAGTTTCCAACAAGTAACTGTAGAGAGTTTGTTTGTTTCTGATAATAATAGAAATATTATTCTTCAGTGATATCTTATGTTGGCCTCCAAATTAGTGCTTTGTACAAAATTATAGAAGTTCTATTTTAGTTTTAGTTTCTATTATATTGTAGCTCTAACGCCCTGTATATTGAATGTGACGGAATTATTTAGTGTTTATGGTTCATCTTGTATTTGTAAGAACTAATAGTGTGTATCATCAAAATTGGTCTCAATCTTTTTGATAGTTGACTTGGTTCGACACAACTTGTCTCGAAGTCAATACAAATACTATTAGTTTATTATGAATGATTAACATGAAATTAAAAGCAATTAATAGTGTCATCACATACGTTTATAGTTATTAAGGTAACGATCGTCGAATGGCTCTGTAAAGGGTATATAAATAGTTTCACGATCATGAGAGACAATAATAATTGACTAAAACTTGAGACTATTACTTCTCAAGCATAATAAACAACCCTACATTCGACCGAGTGAAAAATACCAATTTGGCATTTCGAATGAGGTATAATTTGTTTGGAAAAGTCGAACTCGATCGAAACACAAAATTAACTTATTATAGAAATACGGAATAGGAGTGAAAATTACATATTTTACGACACACCAAAACGCTCCCTTAATTACCCTTTTACAGTTTGATGGTTAATCAATAAGATGTCCTGGCAGATATCAAAACTGTCCCTAACGCTACAAATCACGATTGAAGTATAGCAAACACCGAAGAAATGTGCAGTGAAGACAATTCAAAAAGATTCGATATCTTTCTTATAAGCTTTATTTAGGAATAAAATGTTATCCTGGGCGGTCATTCAGTTGTACCGCCATACATCACAGAGAACGAATCACCGTGAGTAGAAAATTCGACTCAACGCGAGTCATCAGCACCACCGAATAGCTTTCTACCTAAACGCTTGGAAACGAACTCACTGCGAGTCAACAGAGTGCATATATGATGCTTGCTTGCTTTGCCAAGCGGTACAATTCTCTGAGTAGAAGGAACGAATGAATAAAGCAGACACGGAATATATACACACTGCTCGCCGCACGGGTAGAGCATCGCCGGTGAAAAGAATAATTCACGAATATTGTTTCATTGATAGAATCAGCAACATTCAAGAAGTATTTTTAATAATATTCATAACAAAAGTTTGCTTTGTTTTAGGCGAGCTTAACAGCCGGGGTGCGATTTTCACGAAATCCAGTCAATTTTTGTGCTTTGCGGATGACATGGACATTATCGCGAGAAACTTTGGAACGGTGGATGCGTCGAAAACAAAGTACATGCTAGTAGGCTGAACCGAGCACGACAGGACTCGTCTAGGAAGTAATGACACGATAGACAGGGATACCTTCGAGGTAGCGGAAGAATTTTTTTTACCTCGGATCCTTACTAACGGCTGACAACAACGGCTCTATGGCAAATCCCGCATCCAGAAGATGATCAAAGCATGATGTTGCAAGAATGCCGGACAACAACCCTGCTAAACTGGTATTCGCCACAAATCTGTTTGAAACAAGAAGGCGGGGGGCGCAGCGGGCAAGATGGGTGGACCAGATAGAACGTGATCTGAACAGAATCAAGAGATGGTATTCAACATACTCAAGCGAACAAGGTGTTCAGCAAACGGAAAAAATGGTATCCACACACAGTCCAAAAGCGAGTATCCAGGAAGCGAATGGATGTAACTCAGTTTTATTCTCCACTCACTAGGCAAGCTCTACTTGTTTCTTCGTTAGCATGAAGCAACCGACTAAAGTTAAAATTGTAAAATTGCACATATTTATAGATTCGTTTTTGTTCGAAGTTTCATAGTAAGGAGAACGATCGGTATTTTGAATGCATGACGCGAAACCTCCCTATTACAACCGCAGCAGAACAGATACTATATGAAATTCGAGGTGTAGAGCAACAATCGAAACCGTCGGTCGTACGAGAGAAATCAAACGGACGACATCACGATGGTATGCTGTGATTGGTTCGTAAAAAACATACCACTCAAACTCAAAAAATTTCTCAATTAATATTGAAATACTGAAACGACGTTGCCATACAAGTTAAATTTTTTTCGAATTAATTGGTTGTTAATTTATATCAATACGGAAAACCCTCCGATCACAAAATTGCGATATCACAGTTTTTGAATTTTGCGATAGTTGATTCAACTAATTTCTGTTTGTTTCAACCAATATGGTTTTTGATTTGCATATATTCAAGTAGTTGAAAAATGTGTTGTTTTGAATGCTGTCAAATGCCGGAGACAGCTGGAAGCAAAACCAATAATCGCAATGGAAAATCAACACTTTTTTTGTTGAAATCTGTTCGCATCGTTTCAAAATGCAAATGAAAACAACATCAATAATTAAAACGTTTGAGAGAATTATGTTCATTCAATTTGAATAAATTTATAATTCTATAAGAAGTACCGAACAGCGGTATCGGGATAAAGTTAACCTTGTTTAAGATGGAAAAGATTTGGTGACAAATTAGAAAACGTTTACTGATTTGGTGTTACAAAAACCAAACAATTCACACATATTTGTACTCCTGTACAAAAAAAACAGTTGCTTTGGTCCAAAAAACGAAAACAAAGATTCCAATGCGTAGAAGTTCTACACGCATAATTAGAGATAAGCGCACATTAACATATAGTTGATAACAGTAAGGAATACATTTATAAATGACCTGGGCTGGAAAAGCAAGATTAAAAAATCGTACAATCGAGATCACTGCCAGAAAAGATCACTTGTGATTTTTTCCGCTTAAAGATCACTACTGATCTGATATTTTTAAGATCAATTGATCAGTGATCTACAAATCACATGCCAGTTCGCATTCACATCGCATCCAAGTCAGTCGATATAACAAAACCGCTTACGTTCGGGACGGAAGAATCCAAGTACAGTATTGTGTAGTGAATAATAGAACGACCTCGAAATGAGTGAACCAAACGAACAAAAGCTACCGCAGACACGAAAGACTACAATTGTTGTTGACTTTAGGCAGTGCAAAATTCGACCTTCGATACGTGAACTTGAAGGTTTGCTTAAGGAACAGATGCATCTTGACATTAAACGTGTACATTTGCTTCAATGCAATAAGACGAATAATGTTGTTTACATCCAGTTTTATAAAGAGTTGGATGCAATTCAATTCGCAAAAGAAAATAACAATGTGCACTATGTGGAGCACGCGAACATTAAGTACAACATTCCAGTATATATGGAAGATAGTGCTATAGAAGTGCGTGTGCATGATCTTCCCTGAAGCGTCAACGATTCTTATATTCGCAAAACTATGTCCCAATACGGAGAGATTCTCTCTATCGAAAAAGAAAAGTGGAAGAACTTTTTCCCCATTTATTCTAAATGGCGTACGTTTGTTACGTATACACTTGAAGAGGCCTATACCTTCTTATGTGATTTTCGGTCAAGATAACATACAAGAATTCCGTGCAAATTACTTATTACCAATGACAATCAGATGGCCACATGTCAATATTGCCAAAAAGCTGTTCACTACGGTAAGCCATGTGATAAACTGGACAAGGAGACAACCACACCAAAGGACAACGGTGCTTCCGTCACACCAACCCCAAGCATCCCCAGTATACCTGTGACAGCCACCAACAACAATGAAGCATCCCCTTCAACGAATCCCCTATAGAACAAAGTACACCAGCTGCAGTTAACAACTTACCCTCCAACCAACCAGCAACTGCAACAAGGCGCATCTACAGCAACTCTCAACGAGCCCAGGACTACGATCAACAAGGACAACGAAAATAAAACGGAAATCACACACAACATCGACGATGAAGCAATGGATGATGAGAAAAGCCGCGGACGAAGTGACCCCCCATCCTCGTTGGATGGAAATGGAATCCCATCTCCCCCTAGAAAAAGGGTGACAACGAGATCCAATAGCAATAAAAATTTTAAGTAACAAAAGTGTAAGCCAATCGGCCACGTAAAGCTTTTACGCAAAAAGGCCAGAATAAAAATTTTATTACAAAAAAATACAAATCACATGGATCAAAATCGGTACTACTCTTTCGCCACACAAAATCGGTAGTGACTTTGAGCTAAAATGATTATTGATTCATGAAAGATCAATCATTGGATGATTCGATCAGCTTTGATCTTTGTGGAAGAGAATCACATATTATCAAGTTCAGACATGAGTGCCGATTGATCTACGTCTGAAATCGTTGATCTCCCGCTGAGGGGTGTGAAAATTAGTGATAACAGTAATCCTACAGGAATTAATAACTAAGGGCAACGCGTGTCAATGAGACTTTCAAAATCATGGAAATTTGTCAATTTTGTATCTTTGAGGAATGCTCCTCTAACACTATTTATCACCAGAGTTGGGAAAAATACCGGTTTCGTTATGGCACGGCTTATGTAGTTTCAACATATGTTCTCGTTTGATATACCCCGTGTTCGAATTCACAACTGGTTGTTTGATTCACAATAAAAAGAATGCTAGATTAAGAGAAATGAATGTTAGATGAAGGTTTCACGAAAATAATAATTTAGGATCGTAATATTGTTAGTTCAGCAGCATTCACTTCGCAACAGCAATATGCAATGCGAAATTAGAAAAAAAAATCACACACCGTATAGTGATTAGAGTTTTATTTCCAGCTGTTTGATGCTGATGATAATGTTCATGCACTAGCAATAAAACGCTTTTTGACATGAATTTAATTTATAGAAGTAACAGGAACGAAACATTTGAAACACACAGCACGCGCTGCGTTTGAATGGTGCGTTTGAATTGCCAACCTGCAATTCTGTTACTTCTGTGTATGATATTCAAATAATAAATTAAATTAATCAGCTGCATACACCATCTTCATTGGAATTAACAAGATCTTTTTTTTTTGTCACTAACTTTTTCGTTCCCCTTTCCCTGTTTTTTCACCATCTCGATGGCAACTAATTAGATCTCTGTCGTTTTCAAACATTTTGTTCCCACACCCCTTTTTTACCCCGTTTCCCACAATATTTACTTCTTTTTTTCATTCTCTTCCGTAACATCACCATCACCGGAAGACCGCTCCAGTCAATGACCAGCATGCGGGCCACCCGCCGGGCCTTCGTAGCCTGGGGGTGTTTCCCGCGGACCCTCACGGACCGAAGAATGCGGCCAACATAGAAAATTACCATCGCCATCTGGAATCATCTCATCCTAAATTCAATTCACCGGCCACTACCGATCGCCAGATACTATATTACATAATGATACTACTCTAGTTTTAAGTTAGACGATAATTAAGATTAGTAAATACCCTTGGCATCTTAGAGCTTAAGCAGTGTGCCTTAATATTATATTATATTATTGAATAAAAAAAAATAATCAGCTGCATAACATGCTTTCTGATTGTTATTATTATTATTAATCACAGCATATATGTTATTAGCTGTATTGAAATTCTTTCAGCCGTCCTTCTAGTAAAAAGGTTATGATTTTTCTCAATCGTACCGGTACCGCGATTCCGTTTTTTTCTATACGGTTGAAAACTCGTGTTTTCAAAACCAAGCTTCGGTATCGGTTATCGTTTTCATTACCACATGTACGAAATCGCTTTCCCGTGAATTCTAATCCACCTCTGCTTACCACCTATCATAAGTTATAAAAATAAAACATTTCCAATTCCCAGCGGTTGATACACCCAAGCTCATATAAATTGACCAATTTAGCAGTGCATAACTTTAGTTTAACCGGTTGAAGGCATCATATTTCAAATATTCATATTAGGCAAATTTATTAATTTCGCTAATTTACTCGCCCCTCCGTGCACTTTTGCTGATTAAAAACGTTTTCCTACATCAATTGTTTCCGATCGAATCAGAAGTGTTTTTTTAGATTTTTGATCTTTACTGATCTCTCATACAAAAATCAAAATCACTTAGAGATCAGATCAGCCCTGATTTCGTAACGATGATTTATTCCTTAATCACTTGTGATAAAATCAGATAGTGATTTTTGATGTACGAGATCAGTGATCTTAAAATCAGTAGTGATCGGTGGTTTTCCCAGCCCTGTTAATAACTAATTTTTTTGTTTCGATTATAGAGGCTTTACCATTAATGTCATTCGCCTCTTCGGGCCAGAAAAACTTTCTGACCCTATGTGCGGGGTTGGGAATCGAACCCAGGCGGGCTGCATGAAAGGCATCGACTTACCCATCACGCTATACCCGTCCCCATTAATAACTAATGATATTACATGTAAATATAAAATACTGTTTATATTGGAACAACGATCATGACGTATATCAGTAAGTATATTTTGATTATTATGGCAAATCAATAACATTGTTCGAGTTGATTCAACTAATTGCATTGTCTGAAACAACTAAAACCGATTTGTTTTTCAACTAACAGAATTTTATTTCAATAATAACGTCAGCTATTTCAACTAAAATATTTGTTGAAATTGAAAGGTATGTGCCCTCACTAATCGACAGCATTTTTTTTCAACCAATTAAATCAGTTGTTTCTGCTAATCGATAAACAAATATGACAGTTTAGTTAAAACAACAAATTTAGTTGTACCAAATTTTAACCAATCGAATTCAGAAAATCAACTAATATTCTGGTTGAAATGGAATCGCGGGTGGTTCCGATATAAACAAATGACTGAGTTATTATCGTTTAAAAAATTATGACCGAAAAAGGCTACGCGGCTATTTTTGAATCTTTCAATTGACACCCGGCTCCGTATAGTGAAGCAATCTTTGTGAATTCACGAGTTCATTGATTTATTGAAAGCAATTCAAAATGTTTAAAATTGTCTCGCCTGAATAATTTGAAAAACTACACCTGAAAGAAATATTTATCTTCTAAATAAGTTTGCCAGTTTACTAGAATTTCAAAATACGACTATAAAACTTCTATCTTAGTGCAGTTCAAGCATTTTTTACTTTCATTTTGTTTTGCTTCTTTTATTTCAGATGCTACATCCTATCGTTATTCCGTCCACTGGAAGGCAATTTTTCATTATAACTGCCGTACAGCAGTTCTCGTGCGGTGAGCGCAACGAAAGGATGAGAGGGACCAGAAAGATCCGTTTCACAGCAAATTCAAATGTCTTTCTCGAATAGATCTTTACTTTTTTAGCTGTATCTATTAGATGGTCGTACTAACGGTCTGAAGTAGAGATTAGTCGTATTCAGTGAGTTTCTTTTCGATTGGCATGTTTAGACCAACAAATTTCGACGGATTTCGACAGATATGATTTTCCTGTATTCTTCCATAGGAAATCCGATGTTCAATATGTTTTGATCAACTTGTGAAGGAAATTGTCAGAGCTAACAAGCAACATTGGTTTGGGATGCCACCTACATTAGCATGTTCGATGACCGACTGTATTTTCACCTCTCTTCCATGCCTTGCAGCAACTTGTGCCAAGATAGATGTGCTAGATAAAGCGTGTACTTTCCGGCGGGTTGATCTACGGGTTGTCTTCCGTGGCCATTTCTAGCCATTCAGTGGTCGTGTTGCGGCTTCAGATTTTCAGTGCCAGCGGCAGTCCGAAGAAGAATAGAGATACATCTTTGTGTTATGCGCGATGCTTCTTGGTGCTGGAACGGCTCCGAAGGTAGAAATATATTGAACCGATTTTGAATATTCCAAAGTAGGACATCGTTTTACGACTCTGTGGGAAATGGCGCTGCCTGGCGGCAAAATTGTAATATTTTTAACGAATGAGATAGCTTTATGGGGTTTGAAAATCATTGCGGAACGGATTATGGAACACGTATCTATCAATATTAATACTTTTACTGTTCTCCTGGGGTCATGTTTTAGTTATAGACTTGATATTTATTAGATCTTTTGGATGTAGCCGAACTGGATAACCGTATATATTCATAAATTGAGCTAATAAAATTTCTGCTCAATCTGATTTGCATTATTTTTTGGCATTGTTTATTTACCCCTAAGCTGCCAAAAGTATTCTGTGTTTAATCGGTCTTTATGTATAAATAAAAAAATAAAAAATTTCAAACTTGAGCCTATTTTTTTTCTTTTTTTAGTTGAAAAAATAAGCCTTAAGGGTTTAACTCAATTTTGGCAAAGTTTCAGAGTGGAAAGATTAATACTTTCGGAGCAGTGAATTTTTCAATCACGACCCGCACGCGCAAGCGTACCGCAGCGCAACTCGCTCGGATACGACATGTCGCGCCACTGATCGAATTCTTACTTTGATAATTTATTGTTAGCAACCTTTCAGTTAACGCTATATAATAGTCACGGTTGATGGTTTTTCCCTTTTCAAGGTAGTCGATGAAAATTATACCATGCGAATCCCAAAATACAGACGCCATAACCTTACCGGCCGATTGTTGAGTCTTTCCACGCTTTGGGTTCGGTTCATCGCGTGCAGTCCACTCAGCTGACTGTCGATTGGACTCCGGAGTGAAGTGATGGAGCCATGTTTCGTCCATTGTTCTATATCGACGAAAAAAATCGGTTTTATTTCGATATAACAGCTCCAAACACTGCTATGAATCATCAATTCGTTGTTGTTTTTGATCGATTGTGAGCTCACGCGGCACCCATTTTTCACAAAGCTTTCTCATATCCAAATATTCGTGAATAATATGTCCAACACGTACCTTTGATATCTTTAGGGTGTCAGCTATCTCGATCAACTTCACTTTACGGTCATTGAAAATCATTTTGTGGATTTTTTCACGTTTTCATCGGTAACAGTCTCTTTTGGGCGTCCACTGCGTTCATCGTCTTCGGTGCTCATATGACCAGTACGAAATTTTGCAAACCACTTACGAATTGTTGCTTCGCCCGGTGCAGATTCTTTCACAATAACAAAAGTTGCTTCACTCAAAATGCAATATCTCACAAACTAATAATCAGACAGCTGTCAAATTTATACACGTATCTTTTGAAGGTTGGTACTAACTGAAAATGGTATGGATTTAATTCTAGTGGCGCCCTCTCATAGAAACGATACGAACTTTTCTGCCGATCTGTTATCTTATCGAAATGAAACAAAAATTTGATGCAAAAGATGCAACTAAATCCGAGAGAATGAAAAGGCTATAGCAGGATATAATCTGCCCCCAAAGGAAATTTATATTGTTATGCCACATTCGAAAGGTCATAGACTGGAAACAATTTTCTCAATGTTTCAACCCTTTAATATTGACGGAGCTAGGGTGGTTCTATCGATTTCTATTTTATTAGATTTTTGAAGAAACCGTTCTTCCGAAAAGTTTGAAAAAATCAGGTATGTTCAAGGCATGGAGAAGGATTTCAATTTTTTTCAAAATTTTTGAAGAATTTTGAAACATATTTTTTTCCTCTTCCAATTTTTGCACCACCCCAGATTTTCCAGCGAGAAATTAAATTTTTTTGGACATGTTAAAGTGGTGTGTTTTTATATTTTTTAAAAATGTGGACGACCACAATATTTGATTTTTTTTCTAAAAAATAAATAACAGTCGACCATGCGTCCCCATCATGTTCTGTTACATGGAAACGCATGGTGCTTTGTTCTAGTAGTTTATGTAACTCAAGCGCAGGGCTTAGAAATCAAAGTAACGAAAAGGAGGAACTGAGTTTCAACGATCATACTCCCGGTACAATCTAGAAAGCTACAAAGCAAGAACTTCCTGTTATGTGGTTCATATATGAATGGTTGTAATATATGAACGTCGCGAGTAATGAAAGAATAAGGAAAGAAAGAATGAAAATTTCTTTACAGTTTCAAAAGTGACTGTATATATTTCGATAATTCGATAGTGTTCATGAAATGGTCAAATCGCTTTGCACTGTGGGGTCTCGTACAACGCGGTTTCCTTTTTGCCAGCTATGTGAAAATGCATATCGAGTTGAAACAACAGCTAATTGAATTTTTCTTTTTTATATTAGTGTCAAACAGAAGTGGCCATTGATCAAGGTTGGAATCGATTACTTAGAATTATTGACTGTATATTTCATTTAAATAGGGAATGGAATAAAAAATGTTTTAAAAATACATTGCTATTTGAAAGCACACATTTTCTCTGATTATTTTCGTTTATTCTATAGACTTATCATCGTTACTTCTTTTATTGATAGTCGTTGGTAGCTGTTCTGATTTGAGCATTTCTGACAATATTTCCGCCGGTCTCACTATTCTGGATAAAAACCGAGCATGAGATAAGTAATAAATAATGGCGGCCACGTGTGAACAGCAACCAACAGTTCTATTGCCAATAGCGCATTCACAGCAACGGCGCTGGATTCCAAATATCCAGTCCAATTTGGAGTGTACTCCATATAGCACTTGTGAGCTTTGGAATATTAAATACAACTTATTACGGGCCCGAATAGCCTTTTTTGTGATCTGTGTGTCCTAATTAGGTCATCTTGTGATAAAGCTTTAAATCCAAAATTTCTTGGCAGAATATCTTTTTCAAAAGCTTCTATTCAAGAGCTACTATATTCCAATACATGTGGCTCTCGTTCCAATCCACGGATTGATGATATTACCTTATTAGAACTTCCGGTTCGCAATTTGAACAAAAATACGACAAATTTTTTCTAATTGACACCACCATATCACGAATTTCAATGATATATAACAATCACTTACCTTACTTAACAGCTATAGGCCTGGGGTGTCCTTTGCTGTATCAAGCATACGTCTCCATAATCCGGATTAGATTCAAGAACCATTTTCACTGGGCTGTCGTCCGACATCCTTATGACATGCCCAGCCCATCGTAGACGTCCGATTTTAGCTGTCCGTACGATAGGTGGTTCTCCTAGCAGCTGTTGCAATTCGTGATTCATACGCCGTCTCCACGTTACGTCTTCCATCTGCACTCCGCCATAGATGGTCCTCAGTACCTTTCTTTCGAAAACACTGAGGGCGCGTTGGTCCTCTGCCAGCATAGTCCAGGTCTCGTGGCCATAGAGAACAACCGGTCTAATGAGCGTTTTGTAGGTGGTCAATTTCGTGCGGTGGCGTACTTTTCTCGATCGGAGGGTTTTTTCTGAGTCCAAAGTACGCACGATTCCCTGCCAAAATACGTCTATGAATTTCTCTGCTGGTGTCATTATCGGCGGCCATCAAAAAACGGCCGAAACGTCGGGCAAATTTAAAAACAAATCGTCTGCCTTATTTTTTAGACTGAGAAAAGCCGTTCATTACAATAAAATAACCCATAACCAGTCGTTAAACACTTATACATAACTTTATGATAACTTTTAAATCTGTAACGAAATTTTTATTCTTGCTTTCATTATTCTTTCATTACACCATCAGCAACTCGTGAACAACTGACACCCGCTCTAGGTCTTGACTGCCTTAACTGAATTTTATATGTGCGATACTCGCGACGTTCATATATTACTACCATTCATATATGAACCACATAGCAGTAAGTTCTTGCTTTGTAACATTCTAGGCTGTACCCGAAGTATGATCGTGTATGTATTATGCAAAGGTTAAAACTTATTTCCTCCCATTCGTTACTTTGATTTCTTAGCCCTGCGCTTGAATTGTATGAACTACTAGAACAAAGCACCATACGTTTCCTTCTAACAGAATTTGATGTGAACGCACGGTCGACTACTACTAGAAACTACTAGAACAAAGCATCATGCTTTTGCTTCTAACATAACTTGATGAGGACGTATGGCCGACTGTTTTTATTTTTTAGAAAAACCAAATATTGTGGTTGTCTACATTTTTTAAAAATATGAAAACATACCACTTTAACATGTCCAAAAGTTTTGTTATTTATCACTAATAAATTCGGGGTGGTGCAAAAATTGGAAGAGGGAAGAAATATGTTTCAAAATTTTCAAGTATTTTTTTATAGAAGAAATACATCTTCAAAAAATTTGAAAAAAATTGTAAACCTTCCCCATAATGCCTTAAACATACCTGACTTTTTTCAAATTTTTCGGAGGAGCGGTTTCTTCAAAAATCAAAAAAAAAATTTAAATCAATAGAACCACCTTAGCTCCGTCAATATGGCAGTTAACGAGTTGAAACTTCGGGTAAATTGTTTACAGTCTATGACCTTTCGAATGTGGTATAACAATATGAATTTCCTTTGGGAGCAGATTTTACATGCTTATCCTGCTATAGCCTTTTAACTGTTTTGCCAAAAAAACGGGAATATTCGTAAGACAGCTTATACGATGAACACACAAAAATATTTTGTTACGAAAGTAGGGAATCTCGTGATAAAAAGGATTATTTCGATTTCGGGAACCAAAAGTAAAAACTAATTTTTTTATCAAACTTTTATTGTATTAATATTGAAATCCTGAATATTCTTATTTTATAGAAAACACACGGTACACAAAATATAATTTTCATGCAAAAAGTCGAATTTCTCAAGAAGGAAAGAAGAAATCCGGCGAAACGAATGTTTTTGGTTTAAAAATGAATTCAAAAATCAAAATCGTTGCTGCAATCCATTTAAATTTAAGACTCATGTTAGCAAATGAGTCTTAAATTTAAATTGATTGTAGCAACGAATTTGATTTTTGAATTCATTTTTATACCGCGATCTCAACTGAATCGTTACTAACAATAAACTGTCGCAGTTATTATTGGATCAGTAGCGCGACATGTGTCGACAAGTTATACCCGTTTCCGAGCGAGTTGCGCTGCGTGCGTGCGGGTCGTGATTGAAAAATTCCCTGCTCCGAAAGTATTAATAATCTTTCCACTCTGAAACTTAGCCAAGCTTAAGTTAAACCCCTAAGGCTTCTTTTTTCGACTAAAACAAAGAAAAAAAATTAGGTCCAAGTTTGAATTTTTTTAATATGTTTATTAATTTTTAACTTTTTTCATTAAATAAACTATAAAGGTTGTTTAATGGAATCGCTTATATATATATATATATATATATATATATATATATATATATATATATATATATATATATATATATATATATATATATATATATATATATATATATATATATATATATATATGTATAATTTCGTAAGGACATCACTTAAAGTGAAGTGGTAATAAAGAGTTGCGATACATAAGACGATACATAATATATTCAAATTCTTCTGAATTGAATCGAAATATCATACCTGATTTACTACTTCCATACCAGATGTACACAAAATTCAATTTGGAATCCAATTTACTCAAACCGAACAGCTCCAACGCTCAATTAAAGCCCTTGTCTGTTTTAATTTCAGGAATCATACCAAATCAAGCATCCGAATGAATTAAGTGGTAGAAGCGCAAACATTACTCTCCATTCATCTTAGTCAAGCAACCTGCTGGACAGATTTAGACACATGCGAGCAGAAGCATGAATTCGGGGTTCCTAGTAATCATCTGTCAGTTGTTAAAGTGGAAAAGCACTTAAAGAATTACGTTTCCTATTCGATGTTGATGAGAAACGCCAGTGAGTGATTGTTGGTCGCTGGGATGTAACTCCGAGAACTGGCTGATAATTAGATTTCACAAAGTTGTGCTACTTGGATATTGTCTGTTTGATTTGTTGTGGGCGAATCAATATTTTTGTGTTGCTCGGAAAACGGTTCTCGTTAACTTCTTTCGACATTTTCGAATGAAACAGTAGTATCTAGCTTAAATAATGAATTTATTTATATAAAATGGTACTGCGAGGTGAAACTGTAATCTATATAATTTCTCCGAAGGTTATTTTACTTTACCTGAGTGAAGCAGTTCTTTGTGTTATCGTCCAGAGGGTAAGATGCTGAGTTCATGCTTCTATTTCGGAATTCTCGGATCTTTTCGTTTATATAATTTATTGTTTTTGACTTTCCAGCAAACGTTTTTTAATTTTACTAGACTGCTTATGTAGTACTGGGTGTAGAGAGCAACACAAACACATTCCAAAGCATCTACTAAACTTTTTACAAGCAAAGTTATCGAAACTGCATTCGCAAATTATCTAATCTGTTCGCTAAATGAATAAACCTATTATATAAGGTAGACTTACTTCACTGCTCTACCAGGTAGAGTTTAGTAAACTACGTTCAACGTTTATTCACCAAAAAAAATTCTCCCAGTTTTCCTGCGAGGAACCTTGGTCTGGAACAACATTGCAGCCATTTAGTCGTAATTGCAATAGCTTCCTCCTCCGACTTCACCACTACCATCAGCCACTAATTATCCCATTTCTGCCCCTTGAACAGATACCGACTTGATTATTCCCGATCATGGAGGCTAACTAAGAGTTGTTTGTTAAGCCCTCTAGCTCTGCTTATAGAAGAAAGGTGAGGATTCTTAGAAACAAAACCGGTCGCGTGCTGAAGGTCAGCTATCCAAAACCGAGCCGAAAGTACCGACCACAGTAACGGGAGAACGAAAACCTCGTTTGGGTGAGCCTGGAAACCAATGAAGTGAAAAACGGAATGTATGTACTACTCAAGATGGTGCAACCGGTGTTCCTGTATTCCCATTGAGCTTTTCATGTTGCACCATTTCGAATATTCGGATCGTACGGAACTAGAGATGTCAGAGTACTGTTTCTGGCGTTTAGGTATTTAAAACAACTAAAATTAGTGAACCATAAAACATTTGGCATTATCCTTTTACGAAGCGATAATTTTCGTTTCTACTGTAAAGCCAGATAGAACTTTGGGAGAGGGCAAAACAAGCAAAACTAAACCAGCCCTAATTAATTGAATACCATGTTGTTGCTGACCGACACTTTTCCTAATGACAGCTGGGCCCATAGGATAACTCGATTTACTGCGTCAGTAATTTTCTGAGAAGAAGCCAACAACCCATTACTGAGCAAGCCAAACATAATCACAACAGCTGACGGTCTGCAAGCGTGTAGAGCAAACAAATACCAGCAAAACTCGAGCCGTCTCAGGGAACATACCAACCTCACTTGATTCGCCGCACGTTTTCTCAAACCGCCGACACGCTTAGGGAAGATTTGTGTTACTGATGCTTGAGGCAATTATATACGACATAATTCACCGGTTCAATATTCCAAATATTTCGTATCCTCCAAACGTCAATCAACCGTATTTCTCGTTCATTCACACATGTAGAAAATTTTCAACCAGAAATAATTAAGATTGATAACGTTAGTAATTCTCGAGAATATTTCACCCCAGGCTTAGTACTGCTCAATCCTAACTACGCCACTTTCGTTGTCTGGCAGCCCGACACAACTTGAAGCAGAAAAAATTTTCACTTTGATGTTACTTATTATAGGTTCGTTCCTGTTGTCAGTGACGAACTCAGATGCACACGAATTCGTGTTTCTGATGAAAGAAGCCCTTTAATTTCCAAGTGCCACGTGAATTGAGTTTAAAGTGTGTCATGCTTTCTTCCCTGGAGAGGCACAGAAGAAATGGAATGAATTGAAGCAGAACGGAAGTTGATCAGCTTTCTGCACAGCCTTAAGACGGCATTTATCTGAACAACGGAGAAATGTTGGAAGCGTCAAAACGAATAAACTGAATGAATAATAAATTCCTGCTCTTTAAGTGAATTCAGGCAGTGCAAATTCGTTTGGGGTCAATTTAACAGATTTTTTTCATAATTGTATACAACGATTAGAAAACGATAATGGCTAAATGAAAATCAACTGTTCCGGAAACTGAAATAATTGATTTTTGAGGTGATTCGAGTAAGCATGTTACTTAAGAGTATGTAAATCTGAGTCAAAAATTATCACGCATTTTCAATGAAAGAATCCAATCCAATAGCTTCATTTTCGTTTTTCGTTTCAGTCTCATTTATTTTCGTGAAGTGGAATGGAGCGCACATCCTAACAAAAACGCCCTTTCTCCTAGATGATGAAGACAAGACAAGCTCAAAATTTGCCTTGGAACTGTTAGTAACAAAACATAAAGGATTCCAAGGATTAATAAACTATAGCGTCAGTTGTTCGGTTCATTCGAAAATAAATAAAAAATTAAATATGAATTTGAATAAGCTAACTATCGCTAACTAATATCATTATCATAGCATCTCATTTTAGGACTAAGTGGCCGTTTGCCAAGAGATAGAGAAAAAAACTATAAGTGAAAAAATCCGCATTTCGTTTAAAATTTACCAATGCATTTCTGCTATTTTAAATCATACGCTCATTGTAAATAAGTGGTCATTTTTATATCGGATGTCTACGCACGATTGTGGTTGGTTCCAAATTGATTGACAACCGACGACAACATTCTAAATGTAAATATTACTTCGTAAAATAGGAAATATCGCGGAGCATCAATAAGTCGTCGTGGTGAGTTGGTATTTGGATAGTAAATCTACTACTCTCAAGTATCATGCCATTGATTCAATATGTTATTTCAACTGATTTCTGATCGATCTCGGGAAATTCACGGGCGGTCATCTAAGCTACGTTAAGCTGTCAGCACATGTTCTCATCTGCTGCCTACTATGTTCGGTTTCGCAGCCGGTCTTGTTTAGATCGAGACACGAAATTTCAACCGTCCGTTGGTGTTTTGTGGTTCATACTTTTACGATATGAAAATGTTATCAATATTTTTATGAAATTATATTGCTAATGTTCGGTTCAGTGTAGCAGTTATCAATAATCAATCCGGCGTGATTTTAGAAATCGCTTGCTTTTTGTTTTCCTACCTTAGTCGCGATATATAGATAGCTTGGGTGAAAATTATTTGTTTACTTTCGGATACAAATTTCTCTCTTCTCGATTGTAGTAGTTACTATATTCTTACTGTTTCCGCTTAGAAATTGATAAATACCGTCAACCGGAAATGAAGCAATCTCAGTTGTTGAATAAACTCTTAGATAAAATCGCACGTTTTGTTTGTTAAAAGAATGTGTGTCACTGAGATTGGCATAATAAACTCGAACTGTTACAATCGCATATTGATGATTCGTCGTTTTGAAGATACTCTTGCAAAGAAAAGTTTCCGAAGTGACACTCTGCCCCAACAGCTAATGAGCGAAAACTGTATATTTGAAATCAAAATAATGCTAAATAAAGGAGCAAAATGCTAGATGAAGGTATGACAATGGTCAGTTTGGCTCAAATTAATAAAAATACAGCTCTAAATACGCAATGAAAATTAAATGAAGAAATATTTCTTGCTGAATATTGACTACAAAACTTCATTTCATATCTAGCTGATTGAATAACTATCATGCACTATTTCGATTGAACCCAATTAAACACTATTTAGCATGAATTCGAATTATAGAAGCAACAAGAATGCAGGATTTGTGTTCGCTGTATTTGCTGAGATCGCCAGACAATTGCAATCCTACACTCCTGTTACTTCTGTGTGTAATATTCAAGTATGAAGACTGTCCCAGAAAGTATGGACGCACTTTGATTTCGCTGTAAATAATGCAAATAATTCAAATTTTATTCGATATACTCATAATATTAGACTACAAATGCAGAATATTACTCTCGACATTTGCTACTTAACCATTGTAGACTAGCTGGCGCCCATTCTTGCAAACGTTCCTCATTAAATTCCGTACAGACTTCTTGGCGACAAGTTTTGACACTTTTTTCCAATCTTTTTCGAACTGTTGAATGGTTTCGGCTGCCGAGACAGGTTTCCTAAGATGTGCCTTCGTTAATGCCCAAAGTTCCTCAATTGGTCGAAGTTGTGGGCAATTTGGTGGATTCATGTCTTTTGGGACGAAAGTGAAAGCTTATCGTTCGCTGAATGTTTGCTTTTTGTGGTGTGTCATTTTCTTCCATCTGCTACACATCGTGTTCGCTTGAGTATATTGGATCTGTTGATTCTATGGGAACTAGCATGCCAATTCAGAACTTCCGAAAAAAAAATTTGAATTTGAAGTGCTTGTATTTGTTGATGGTTTTGCCACATTTAACATGTATGCAGTGCGGCGCTGTATGCCAAATATGTGTTCGTTTGTGTGAGTGTTCACTGAATTTGATTCACCGGTGAACGATTGGGTTGCTAGGGTTACCACCATGTTAACTTCTCTCGCCCGGGAAGCAAAAAAACCATTAGCACGTGAGCGGGGGGGGGGGGGGGGGGGGTTGGAGGTGGATTGCTGGATTAGCACCAATGAAACTGTTGACAATTAGAAACAATCCTTATGCTCAACACGGAAAAAATACCTAGTATTTTTGAATTGTCACTAGTCAAACTAATGTTTAAAAAATATGCGTGCGGCCCGGCAACCCGACAAGTAGCTCTAGGCCCGGCAATGCCGGGCGAGGGCCGTGGTAACCCTATGGGTTTCATTAAACGCTTTACTTATCAAGTAAGCTCAGAATTACCAAATTTTGAAGATGGAATTATATTATTTTTTGATGAACATTAGATTAGGCTGCGATTGCGCTGGTCGTGAACAGAAATCTTTATTTACGAACGGAAGCCGAAGTTCCCAAAAAAACAAACCATATTATTATAAATACTCCTTGAACGCAGTTGACGATGATATATTAGTAACGTTAGTTTTTCACAATTATTTGCCTATTTTTCAAATTTAAATCTGTTGATGAGAGAGTTTCAAAATTGTATTTTTAATGCAATTATAACCGGTCGTGTCTCGGACACAACCCTGAAATGTTTTCCTGATGGAAGAATTATTAATCAATATCACTCCCACTCACAGATTCGATCAGTTAAATGATGAGAATAAACGTGTTAGTGTTAAGCTAAACTTAACTCATTGAATATAACATTAATTACTTCTACTATGGTTTAGTTCATAATCCGCTTTGAGTGAACTGTTATTTACTGCAATCATTCCCCCAACAAAGTCGTAGCTTTCATTAGTTGCTACACTTTTCTCGACACATTCCCAAACCAGAAAAGTATCCATGAAAAATTCAATTTGAGTAGAATTAAATTATAATCCGCTGCTCGGCCATCCACGGAAGTTGACCATCAATGTCAACTTTCCTCTCTGAGCAGCCTAGATAGCCGTGTAGTGTCGGTAGCGGTTTCCCAACTGGCTAAGAATAACGCTACGGTCCACCTGTACCGGTGGTATAAGTCCACCAAACAGGTAAGCCGTGTGGAATCCGGCGGAATTATTTTTTTACCAAAAATTGATCCACTGGTTTCCTGTTCCATGTCGTAAAAGGCCACAAAAATAGGAACTCCTAAGTCAAGGTGTATTTCCGTGCCGATGGCTGAATGGCTGCAGGAGGTTAAACAATGCAGTCGTGAACGGAATATCTTGGGATTTTCCCTTACTGTGTTAAGCGAAGCTCTGGCACAGTGAACGACTTCTTTCTTCGCAACTCGTGGGATTTAAAGGATTGAAACATTTAAAAAAATCCTTACATGGTTCGTTATAGGCGATTATAAGCCAATATATTTGGTTTCTTGTAGTTGTTGTGCGGTTAGTGCTGGAGGTGAAATGTTCGTTACTCTAATTGATAATGGTTAGAGTGGCACAAATCAATCTTCAGCATAAACGTACAGCAACTATGAATCTATCCAGACTTCTGCAAGAAGGTAAAGCTTCTATAGCTTTGGTTCAAGAACCATATTTCCAAAAGGGAAACTTCTACGTTGGAAAATTGTTAAACCCAGTCTTTCTTGCCTTCAACAAGACCGGTATGACTAATCCACGTGAAATGCCTCGAGCATGCATACTTGCAAATAGTGCTCTCGATGTTTCTCTCATATCGGAGCTCACAACTCGGGATATTTGTGCTGTCACAGTTGTTATGACTACTGATGGCATAGACAGGAAATATGTCTATTGTTCGGCATATTTACCGCATAACCAACCTTCGCCAAGCGATGACTTCAAAAAGGTTGTTGATATTATCACATATCGTAATCCCAAATCTACGAACTGGGACCTCTATGAAGAAGGCTTGGCGACTAGATTTTACGGGTACCAACCAACAATTGAAACCCCAATTGATTTGGAAAATGTTGTCGACGAGACAAATTCACTCATAGTTGCAGCATATGAAGAGGCTTGTCCACTTCGGATTGTGCGAGCTACTAGAGGAACTCCTTGGTGGAACGCTGAACTTGCTAGACTAAGGAAACTATGCAGAAGAGCTTGGAACCACCGACGCAGAGATGGGTCGGAGGCATTCGTGTCGGCTCGAAGGAATGCTATTCGATCGTCTGAGCGAAGTGGTTGGAAAAGTCTCTGCACAAATGTCTCTAGTCTCAATGAGGCTAGCAGATTGAATAAGTTACTTTCGAAGTCTAAGGACTTTAATGTCAGTTTCTTAAGAACTTCAGATGGTGAACACTTGTCTAAAGAAGGTGATGTACTTCACTATCTTTTTAACACTCACTTTCCAGGATGTATGGATCCATCACCGACAGCTCTTCCCGAGACTTTTTCAGGTAGTTACGATTCTTGGGCCCTTGCTCGAAGGGTTGTGACGATTGAATCGGTCAAATGGGCAGTTGAGAGTTTTGCTCCGTACAAGTCTCCTGGAAAGGATGGAGTTTTCCCAGTGTTACTGCAGAAAGGGTATGAACATTTCAAACATGTTTTGAAGAAAATACTTACTTTTAGTCTTGCGACAGGATACATTCCAAGAGCTTGGCAGGAAATAATTGTCAAATTTATTCCCAAAGGCGGTCGCGACACTTATGAGGAAGCGAAGAGTTTCAGGCCTATCAGTCTAAGCTCATTTCTTCTTAAAACAGTGGAACGCATAGTAGATCACTATATCAGGAATGTTAGTTTGGGCGTGCATCCGCTACATGGAATGCAACATGCTTACCAGCGTGGAAAGTCCACTACAACCCTGTTACATGATGTTGTGTACAGCATTGAAAAAGCTTTCTCACAAAAGCAATCTTGCTTGGGAGTTTTCCTAGATATTGAAAATGCCTTTGATAACGTGTCTTTCTATTCAATTCCGGAAGCAGCCCGTGGTCATGGCATACCATCAAGTATCACAATTTGGATACACGCAATGCTTAGCAATCGACTTCTTTGTTCATCGCTTCGGCAAGCAGAGATTAGAAAGCTGAGTGTCCGTGGGTGTCCTCAAGGTGGTGTACTATCCCCACTTTTATGGAACCTAGTCGCTGATGGTTTGTTAAGGAAACTTAATAACCTTGGATTTCCGACTTATGGTTTTGCCGACGATTATCATATATTGATGACCGGTATAAGCATTAACACTCTCTTTGATTTAATGCAGCAAGCCCTGCGATCTGTTGAACAATGGTGTTGTCAGGTTGGATTATCTGTAAATCCGGGCAAAACATCAATGGTGCTTTTCACTCATCGTAGGATAATCACAGGAGCTCGTCCGTTGCAGTTCTTTGGTTCAGAGGTGACTGTGGTCGAACAAGTTAAATACGCCGGGGTTATTCTTGACTCAAAACTGAATTGGTCTGCTCACATTGACTTCAGAATTAAAAGAGCTTGCATGGCTTTCGGCCAATGCAGACGAGCTTTTGGAAAATCATGGGGACTCAAACCCAGATATATTCATTGGATTGTTAGACCAATTTTAGCATATGGATGTCTTGTATGGTGGCAGAAAGGAGAAGTCGCGACAGTTCAGTCAAAGCTAAATCATCTACAAAGGATGGTCCTAATGGCGATGACAGGAGCATTCACGACAACTCCTGCTGCTGCTCTAGAGGCGCTACTGTGTATTAAACCACTACATGTGTTCCTAAAACAAGAAGCATTATCTTGTGCATACCGTCTTAGGGTTACAGGGCTTTGGAACAGTAACCCATTAGATTATGCTACCAGCCACACTCGCTTGTGGTCTCAAATGGTTACGTGGGATGAGTATTTACTCTCTCCTAGTGACCTAACTCTCACATGCAGTTTTCCTTTCAAAACATTCAATGTGAGCTATCCTCTTCGTGAGGAATGGTTGTCTGGTTGTCTGGAACGACAACTTGATGAACACATAGTTTGTTATACGGACGGTTCTCTGTTGAATGGTCGTGCTGGTGCTGGTGTCTACTGTCGTGAAATGAGGCTGGAGCAGTCTCATTCACTTGGTAGATACTGTACTGTGTTCCAAGCAGAAATCAACGCGATTCTGTGTGGAGTACAATCGGCACTTCAGCAGAGGATCTGTGGTAAGCGAATTTATTTTTGTTCCGACAGTCAGGCAGCCTTAAAAGCACTCAGTTCGAATGACTCACGGTCGAATCTAGTGATCGCATGTCGAACTCAAATTGAAGACCTCAGCATTTCAAATGCTGTTTACTTCTTATGGGTACCCGGCCATTCTGGTATTACTGGAAATGAATGGGCTGATGAGTTGGCTAGAGATGGTGAAACGAATGATTTCGTTGGTCCTCAACCAGCTTTACCACTTTCAACTAGTTGGATAAAGCACAAGATTCATTCTTGGGCTGCATCCAAACATGCCAGCTACTGGCGCAGCTTGCAAACTTGCGCTCAGACAAAAGCATTTCTACCAGATTTAAATCTGAAAATGTCAAAGTGTCTACTGCATTTCTCCAAGCATCATTGCAGTATTCTGGTCAGAGCTCTGACTGGACATTGCAAACTCAATTATCGCATGGCTACTATTCAACGTGCTGAGTATTATTCGTGTGATTTGTGTGAATGCGATTATGGTACTTCATATCATTTGATATGTAACTGTCCCGCATTGACGCAGCTACGTATCCGGGTTTTTGGTTCTCCATACATGGTTGAGTCTGTGTATGCGGAGCTAAAATTGAAGGATATTCTCTCGTTTCTTACCCAATGTGGTAAGGAGCTATAGTCAGAAGGGTTCATCGTTCTTCCTGGAGTGAATGAATCCCTTCTGTATTCACCTTAAATAGGGTGTAGCAGGTTGTTTGGCATCCTTTGGGGGGTACCGAATTTACTTCTGCTCGTACATACTGCGAATCGTTCTGCATTCTTCCGGGAGTGCAGAATGGTGTCGCTTTTGTAAGATCTCTAAATCCTCTCGGGGGTTGGAGGTTTTATTAACAGCAGACTGTTCGGGACCTCGTAGAGGTTCAGAATTTACTTCTGCTTTTATGTGTTTTTGTGTCGTCAATTTTTCTCATCCTCCTAGTCCAACCCTTACCATTTCCTTTCAATCCTTCCCTCTTATATATCGGGAAAATGATGTTAAAAACAAATTGATGGCAAGGCACAAATCTCCAAATATCAAGGGGAACGTGCCATTTGAGCCAATTTGTTCTGATTCCTGATTCCTGAACAATAATTACTTCTACTATGGTTTAGTTCATAATCCGCTTTGAGTGAACTGTTATTTACTGCAATCATTCCCCCTACAAAGTCGTAGCTTTCATAAGTTGCTGCACTTTACTCGACACATTCCCAAACCAGAAAAGTATCCATGAGAAATTCAATTTGAGTAGAATTAAATTATAATCCGCATTTGCATTTGTACCTACCGCAGGGGAGTGATAAATTGGTCATTTTATGTGAATCAGTCCAAGGCAAGTTCGACAAAGCGGAATCCGAAGGAAACTGGTAAAATGGACGGAAGGTCGCAACCGAACTGTACAGATCGGATATTTCACTGGTTTTCCCGTTTTCCGTTTTCATTCAAGAGGCAGTAGCGATCGATTTACATGTGGGTAATATCGTGGGGGATTACTGCCAACGAAAAACAAAACGTATTGAATTTTTCCCCGTTTCATCTTGGAATACATTCTACTAATTAGTTGGTAATAAATTCTCAGTGGTTTTCAGTGCTCTAGCATACTGATTTAGTTTAACATTATCAGCAATAACTTTCTAGTAACCGCGACTCTTGAAAGACTAAAATCACAAGAATTATTAAGGGCATTTGAAACACCATTTGTAAAAAAAAAACATCCACATATTCAATATTTACGTGAAAGATCAATATTTGACGAAATTATTCAGTTTTACAAGGCTTCATTAAAATGTCACTGCTGTCAGATAGTTGGTACAGACGTGTCCTCGTTTGAATAAATTGTGAAACCAAACCGAAACGACCCATCAGTATTTATGAAGCATAATTCAAAAATATTCCACAACTTCAAAGTGTCGCGTGGAGCATGAAAGCTACAGCATGTTTATTCAGTACCAATTAGCTGTACTCATTTTTGTTTGGTTTGGGGGCGAATTTCAGTTTCCCGAGCTCGTACAACTTTTTTCTTTCATCCTGTGGCAGTCATTATTGAAACACCAGCAGTTGGATGTCGATGAAAAGCCAATGTCAGGGTATTACAAACTAAAGCGTCCAGTACTGATTGGCTCAATGGAGTCCCCTGACCACTTGTTTTTTTTTTGTGAGTGGAATTTTCTAAAGTTGTATGATTTCGGTAGTGGTTTGAGTATTGTTACTGTGCTGAAATAATTGATGAGGTATCGAGCTTTTTAAGTTAGGCTAAATATTTTGCAATTTAAATATCTGTTTTTACTGGTATCTCAGCCTACACAGCCGGTAAACGTTTTCGATCGAAACGATGGAAACAAAGACAATACAGTTTAGAGCTTGAGCATGAGCTTGAGTTTGACCGACCACCCCTGGTTGCTACTCCGTTACTGGATTAGCTGAAATTGTACAGGAAATTTCTAGATGATCCGACCTGGGACTGGTCCTTCAATGTACATCTCCTTATAACGTAAAATTAGATAAGAAAATTATTAGAGACAAAAGAACTTAACAAAACTTGTGTATCTAATTTAAACTTTAAACAGTATCGCATATGATAATGTTAAATACCATAATCTTTTTCCGTTAAGGTACGCGGTGTGCTTGTCAATCACTGATAACCTCCGAGAATTAGATGATTATATATTGGCTCTGTGAACAACTTGCTCGCTATGGTAAGCAATTTAAAGTTACAAAATGTCATCTTTAACCAAAAATAAGGATACTCGTTCATCGAAAACTTACGAATTTGGCACTTCTAATCGAACATAATATGATGTAGATTTTCTCGAAACGACACGTCACGAGAATAAGCTAAAAATAGAACACAAAAAACAGATCCGGGATAGTATACGTTTAGGCGATATTACTCGGAAGCAAGAAAAAAGATTTTATGCAATCTCCATATTAGTCGCAAGCAAGAAAAAAAAATTATGCATTCCACCACACTACAGCGGAGAGAATCCGGTTTCGAACTTAAGGTGATTAGGAATGGGAACTTTTTGCGATTGTTATGGACTGTAAGAGCTAGCTATGAGGAGATGGAAAATGTTCGGTTATATGACAAGGTGAGTTGTTTCACAAAGTTGTATACAGGTAGTTTATGTCAAGGCACAGTCGCTTCTATCCCGCATCCACCGTAAATAGCAGTGTGGCTATTTGAGCACAGTATAAAAATGCTCTCTTTGTCCTTCTCATATCCAAAGCTGTAGCATTCAAACATTATAACATTAAATTGAGTTATCTACTTGATCTCACACAACTCGCACATGTAATCACTTTGAAATACGAATTTACAGTGAAATCTTCTACAGCACAGGGAACGTGAATTAGGAATCCGTCAATAAGGTATCCCAGATCATTTGTTTTTTCGGCTAATTGGGACAATGAACGATTATCTCACTTCTGACCACAGATAGAATCGTAATGTCTTCAGTAAATTCAGAATTAGTCCTGTGATTCAAAATTATGAAGATTTAGTTAGACGGTTTCTTTGGAAAAGTGTATAAAAGTTCCAAGATCTATTAGATTATTGATAAAATACTTCTCATAGTATTTAGCGTTAGTGAGTATATGAAGTTCTAAGCATTTATAACTAGGAATGAGAATTGTTTTGAGGAGTGTCTTCAACACAGTTTGTGGACTACTTAGGAATATACAAATTAAACATATATTTTCTTGGTGGCTCCTTTAAGCCACTAAAGTATTATTAAGAATTAGCTCCAGGTTCTGAAATCTGAGACATTCAATGTTCGATGTTATAACTTCGTAAACAATGAATTTTTCCATACTGTAGGATATAAAGTTATGGGTATTTTCAGAACGGGTTTGGCGAGTAGATTATTTTCGCCATCCAGGTCGCCGGTTTCTGGATGCACTGAAAATAATGGTTTAAAAATTTTGTAATGAACTTCGCGATGTCGTATGATAACAAATATCGAAACTTTTATTTAAACTGAACGCAAAAATCGTTGCAGGATCGGATACTTAACGTATCTAGAAGGAAATCGATGACGTCAAATATATTTCTCTTATCAAATTCTGAAATAAGCTAAGGAATAATTCTTCCATTGAAACTTAACTTTGTATTTTTGTGTTGCCATTTGAAATTTGCTCAATTTCAATGGATTCAATAAGTTGTTGATTTTAATATTTTCATTTGTTGAGTTTCACAAAACTTTGGCCTTTAAACAGCAAAATGATAACATAATGTGATATAAATTGAAAATTTGATGAGTCGACATCATATTTGGATTGCAATCTGATATTGCTATCATAATCAGATTTCAATTTGTTCACATTTTGATGTTAGACTTTACTCGGGTTGTCATCATTAGCTGAAACCGATTGAAAAGCAATGCAACCCTCCACAACTACCACCGATTCGAACTCCTCGAGCAGCATAAAAGTTGTTTATGTATTTACTTCTTTTTTTTATGCACATATTCGGAGCAGGAAATTGAATATAAAGTTACTTTATTTTATTTTTCAATGCATTTTATTAGCAACACTAAGCCTTAATAATAAAAATTCAGTTCAATTTTGCTTTGACTGAGTGTATATTAAAGAAACCAAATAAATGAGAAACTCACAGAAATGATGATTTTTTTTTAAAAAGATACGCTTAGAGGAGAGAATCGAACCTCAATCCGTACATACGCGTTTACCATTTCTGCCATCCTAAGCTGTGGTAGATACAGTTCTTCAACAGCACTGAGTTGGTTAGCGTACATCGACAGACACATAAATAAAAATAAAGATTATTTAACCTGCAAAATTGTTTCCTAGCTTCAATCTAAGTTAATTCATAAACGCAAACACATCGAGTTTGCATAACGCCATCTACGTTGGAAGAGTGAAACTACATCCAGCATTATTCAACTGGTACTTCGCATTCAAAAAGAATACCATCAACAGTATGGGACAATGGAGAATATAAACAAGTCGGACCACCGTGAAGAATATTCCGTGCAATGTGCACCGGTAATTTCCAAGACATTCAGCTGCTGATCGTTTGTATTGGAGAAAAATATACCGACAAGTGAATGTAAGGATTATTTTTCTATTGAAATATACAAATCGGAAATAAAACTAGCCTAGTTTAGAACAAATTTGTAATAAATTGATCAGCTTAGTGCACTGTTCGCAGTGCGAACTGCCCATCAACGGAGTGCAAAACCAATTTTCTTCTGAGATTTCTGACAATCTAAAAGCACAAAATGAAGCATAACGGTAGTTTCTTTCTTTGAAATATGTAAATTCGAAATATGGCTTTTTCGTTAATTGGTTTCTCACCGAAACAATTATTTTGCATTAACGGCCCTGAAGATGAACCATAATTCATAAAGTTCTTAAGCAGAATACTTCGAAGTGTTTCTATAGTTTCATTTGTCGGGGAAAAAATGTGGGTTCATTAGCTATCGGCGAAATACTGAAAATTACGGTAAGTATTAAACTATTCGTACTAACGAGCTCATAATATATTCGAATCCATTTCGATTATGGCTTCGTCATTACCTGTTTGTCTTTTGCACAAAATTACATTTGATTTTTTGCTGAAAAGTTCATTTTCTCACATCATAGTCTGATATCTCTTTCAAGATGAGAAAAGTACCACCCCGCGAATAGCCTTTTAGCGAAGAACGCTAATTTATTCGTCCTACGTCTGTTACTAGTCAGAGGACTGAATAGGAAACATCCCTGTTTTAGTTTATCTTTCCGTTTTCAGAGATCTTTTTTTTTCATAAATACGTTTATTTCTTAAGGCAGTTTACATAAGTTTTTCTTCGCCGTAGCATCACTTTTACATAATATTCTTATCCTAATTTAATTCTAACATAGTCACAACGTTTTGCATTTATTAAAACATATTCTCTTATTACTTAAATATCATCTTAGGTAACTCGTCATTAATTATGAAATCTACTCGGAAATATTATTTGAACCAAACGATTAACTTCTATAAATTATAAAATAAGCTGTTATTTTCAGACATTTTGTTAATAATTTCATAAACTGTTTCGAGTTTGTTTGTATCATTACATTATTTTTATTCTAATTTAGCTATTGGTTGAACTCATGGACGCAGCTGGGATCAGAACTAAGTCTTGAAAGGGGACTTTATTAAATTGAAACTCCAGTTTTCTTTATGAAATGATAAATAAGTTTCATGTATGAAAGGTCACGACAAGCAAGAATGTCTCGAACTGGGATATTGGATAGTCTACCTTGGGTACGCAAAGAATTTATTAGTTGAGATCTGACATCACGATACTCCACGCATGTCCAAACGACATGATCAATATCTCGATAACCTTCGCCACAAGCACAATGATTAGTCTCGGAGAGCCCAATTCGAAGGAGATGTGCATCTAACGTGTAGTGATTGGACATGAGTCTGGACATCACACGAATGAAATCTCTACTCACATCCAGTCCCCTGAACCATGCCTTTGTCGATATTTTCGGAATAATTGAGTGCATCCACCGACCCAGATCATCTTTATCCCAAGAAGCTTGCCAGCTGGCAAGTGATCTTTGGCGAGACGAGCTATAGAATTCGTTGAAAGCAATTGGTCTCTCATAAATTTCACCCTCAATAGCACCACGTTTGGCTAAAATATCGGCTCTTTCATTGCCAGGAATGGAGCAATGAGCCGGGACCCAGACTATAGTGATTAGATAATTATTGTTCAATATGTCGTTCAGGCACTGTTTTATTTTGCCCAGGAAAAACGGTTCAGTCTTGCCAGTCATGTTTGAGCGAATGGCTTCAATTGCACTCAGACTATCTGTGAAGAGGAAATAATGGTTTGGAATTAATGTGACGATTACACTCAAACTATAATGAACTGCTGCTAGCTCTGCTATATAAACAGATGCAGGTTCTTGAAGCCTAAATGAGGCCGAAACATTATTGTTGAACATACCAAACCCTGTCGCTTCTTCAATTCGCGATCCGTCCGTGTAAAACATTTTCTCAGAGTCAATATGCCTGAACTTACTTGAAAATATTTTTGGGATTTCCGTCGAACGTAGATGATCCGGGATTCCACGCACTTCGCGCTGCATGGATGTATCGAAAAATAAAGTTGAGTCAGGGACATTTAGGAGGCTGACACGGATAGGAATATATCTTGAAGGGTTGATTTCCTGTGACATATGGTTAAAATATACTGTCATGAATTTTGTTTGAGATCGAAGCTCGACTAGTCGTTCGAAATTATTAATTACCATGGGATTCAGCACCTCACATCTTATTAGCAGGCGTGATGAAAGCTCCCAAAATCGATCTTTTAATGGAAGAACTCCCGCCAGAACTTCAAGACTCATTGTATGTGTCGAATGCATGCACCCTAAAGCAATTCGCAAACAACGATACTGAATTCGCTCCAGTTTGATAATATGAGAGTTTGCAGCGGAACGAAAGCAAACGCATCCATATTCCATCACTGAAAGTATCGTAATTTTCAGATATCTGGTGGTGTAAAATCATTCGGTGCTTCTTATGAGAACTGACAGTTGGTTTCATCCAGTTAGATTTGGTTGACCTTAACACAAATGGCAAACGAACAGTCCTCCTGCTTCAAAGAATACCTTACATATTGGGGACGTAGTTCCCGGAAAGCTCCGGGCAGATTTTAACACATTTACACTATGATCCAACACGCACCGTCATCGCAACATGTAGTAACTTCATTCCTATAGTGCTGTCCGTCCGGACACTCCTCTGGCGAGCTGAACTAACTGATTTTATCATTATCTCGTGGATGGTTGGTGGCATATTTTACATGTCAATCTCAATGACTGTTGAATATTCATCAGAAGGACTCAGACCTACCAACGGACCGGTATCGTTGACTCGTTGCACATATGTTTACAATGATGGCCATCGCAGACTTTGAACCGAAAATGTTATCAACTATATTGGCTTTTACAAGCATAACAAAACTCGTTCTAATTCGCATGCGAATAGTTGACACGCAAGTTTAAAGTTGATATTTCTGTCCGAATGCCAAATTGCGTTCCCTGTAATGTGGAAAGTTTCCAACACCGCATGATTACGTATGTAAGGTAATCTTTTGTGAATACATTTTATGCAGAAGCTTTGATCGATATGACACCAGGAATCATTGCATTTCACGCAATCGCTATCAAAAGCCGACGCCCAGTGTCATTACTATTACATTCAACTTAGTTCGTCGATATCGAAAAATTTCTGTGTATATGTAGTTGAATTCAAATTACAGTCGGTGCCAATCAAATTCCTTATAACCCATCATTAAGTTACTACAAATAGATGTTTCCGTCATTTGACAAATTAGGTCTTAATGAATAGTGTCGTATGTGAGATTAGGTCACCTGTAAATTTTGTATGAACGCTGTTAAAATATCTGAAAATTAAATGTAACGAAATCTCAGTGTAGATTTAAACATCGAATCTGTAATAGACCTAATTTTAATCTAGATGTAACATAGAATAACGGATCCCTATTTCATCTGAGTTCCTATTTTCATCTCATCCCTTTATCTCATAACTTTTAACATGAATCATATCTTTCAACGTACCTGAACTAAACTGGGAAATGTTTTAAAATTAAATTTTAAATAAATAAATTCACTTTAGGAAACATTTTCGTCTCAAGTTTCTGAATATTTACTAATTGCTTTGGCTCAAAACATGATCACTATTACACCACTATTCAAAGTTGGCTCACTTCATAATTAGAATTTTTAGTTTTCAATTGTTTAATGAACGATAGAAAACTTAACAAGCAATAAAAATCTTCAAAAACATGAGATGACAAGTTTGCACTTAATTCACTTGATTGCACTTTGTTTTCATCTGATTTCGTATCGCAAGGTCGCCAAGTTTTGTCATGTTAGGAATAAAAAAATTGTCCTGTTCAAATTACCTTCAACAAGAATTTTTTTTGGCAACCGTGATATTAGTTTAATTATATTATTGATATTATTTATATTTCAATAAAACTATTTCGGCTTCGAACATTACTAGAGAGTGCGTGTTAAGTAATAATGAAAAAACCATTATGGCAAAGCTAGTAGCACTGGTTTCATTCCGATCTATGTCAACATAACGCTGTTACATGTGTGTGTGTTTTATCAGCTGTGTATCTGATATTTTTAAATTTTTATAAGAGCTAATGCCAATTAACCTTACAGTAAAATTTTGAATGTAAAACGCATATTTGTGCTCAAGTTGCAACATAGTTTGGACTTTATCGTATCAGAACTAGTTGCGAATTGCTACCTGGGTAGTTACTTTGTATAATGGGAAAGGGGTTAGTTTTGTCTCATTTTGTTTTTCTACAAAACATTAGCCTTCAGTTAGCCCAAATTTACATCTCGCCCAAAATCTTTTCCATATTCTTACACACTGTAAAAACAAACTGTAAATTAAACAAAATCCAGCGATTCTGTTTGTGACAATAACCGTTCTGGTTTGATTCAATTAACTGTTCAATTCAAACATTTGCTTGAAAAAATCAAGCTCTAGTTTGAAACTACCACAATCCAATTTGAGTCTATGAAACCATGGTTTGAAACAACTGCATTTTTGGCTTGACAGTATCGGAATATTCATTTGTATTTTAATAATAGGTTCACATGTAAACAGATTACCATGCGCAGATTTCTGCAGGGTATAATTACAGTAATAGAAAAACAGTCATTGTTGAAAAACACAAAAGCAGTTATCTTCTCTACTGCTATATGAATCTTCAAGAAAAAAAACATCAGCTTATTGAGAAAATTGTTCCAAACAAACTTATATATCTCTTTTAAATTCCCGCTCAACGGATGTAAAGAAAACTGCTTTTGCGTTCTGCAACAATGACTGCTTTCCTAAGATTGTACGAAATCTTTTAAACTTGTATCTAAAATATTTCTAATCGAGTTTAAGGGGGGGGGGAGCTGGCTGGGTCTAAACGATGAAAAAAATCATCATTTTTGCGAATTTTTTCCAGAATTATCGTTCAACAAAATAAAATCAAATGTTTTGCATGATAAAAAGCATCATTCGAACATCTTTTTTTTTTTCGTGGAAAAAGATTGAGAAATAAGTCGGTGGAGAGCGCAGACTAGTTATTAAACCTCCCCAAAGTAACAAACAACGAAAAGGAAAACGTTGGGGTCTGGTTTTTTTTTATTTGTGGAAAGTGTGTTCAAAATTTGAAAAAAATTGGTGCAGTAGTTTTTGAATGACGATGGACACGGACTTTCAAAACCTGCTTTCGAGGATCAATGGAAACAATTAATTACTCCAGGGAGCCCGTAGGGTTTAACATTTTCAAATCATATTTTTTCTTTTATAATTTATCATTACAAAACATTTCAAGAATGCTTTGTCAAGTTTTGAAGTGAATCGAAGTAGAAATCTTGGGCCTGTGCACCGAGCTCTTGCTTCTTCGTAAATAAAGGTCCTTCTTCAAATGTTTTACTATAAGAAAATATAAAGAAAATAATAAATGATTTTTCAAAAGTGTTAGAGTGTTGAATTGAGCTTAAAAGAATGTCTATTATCAAGCCGCTTGCCATGCGTTTCTGAGGTTACAGCTATTAGGAGAAAGACTAAAAAAATTTCTGTGACTGAGAAAAGCTTTGAATAGCTCTCTTACAATCGAACATCCAAAAATTACAATCGAACATTCCAAAAATTAGTGCGAGAGAAATTGTCCCCCCCCCCTGGGATAAGAGTCCGGGCAAATTAAGTTAAAATCCGCTAACACATCTGCTTATCGCGGATGGCGCAAAAGTGTTAGTTGGTAAGGTTCGCGCCATCTTTCCCAAGTAACATGTTAAGTTGCTGTCCTGTATATTTCTACTGATTGTGCAATTTATCAAGTTAGCTTATATCACTATTCTAGTAACTGTTGTGTTATGGAAAAAGCGCAATTTTACTGTGTTGAGCAACATACTTTCAAGTTCATCCGTTATTACGAACATTTATTCACAACGATTGTGCAACTGATACAAAAACTCATGCGTCGATCCTATCAAAAAGGTAGTAATAAAATCAGCGAAAAAACAATTGTGAAACTCATGCAATCTGCTACGTAATGTAAACAAGAAATGGAATGACGTTTACAAAAACATAACAAACATAATTTCTAATAAATAAGTTTCACGTTTGATTTTCAATACAATAGCTCTCAACACAAACACGGATCATGTAAAATAATCTGCACATGAAAAATGATAATGCACATATTGTAGAATTAATCTTTTGTGTCTTTGTAAATGAAAAATCGACAACGAGCTGCATTTTTATGGTGAAACATGTATTCGTACGCCCGAAATTTTCAAGCGCCTTTAAATTAACGTGTTTTGTTGATTGTACACAAATTTCTGTGAAAATAACAGTCTATTATTTTTAATGAGAATCATCGGAATGGTGTTTAAAATACGTGTATTCAAACATTCTTTAAAATTGTCTGACGATTTTAATCAAATTAATGTGTAATTAAACCTGAAAAATCTCGAAATGATTTTTTCTTGAATATTTTCCTATATGGCTTCGATTGTAACAGTGAGTTGAATAGAAAATGGTTCACCCAACATAATGACATATATTATCTAAATAACAGGAAACATTTACATGTTAATATTGCGGAAAAAATTCTCTACGTTTTGTTTTTTATTAGTTTTAATCTTCTAGTTGAATTAAACAACAATACAGTATAGTCATTTATCTTAGAGGGCCCGACTTTTGTGATATGCACTGTAGGTATTATTTTGGCAAGTCCGTGTGCTGTAGTTGCAAAAACAAGTTGCACAAGCGGTAATATATAACTATGCGAGTAACTGTGATGAAATTAACTTTTCGTTCAATATTTGGAAAGTGATGTCAGGTCTGCTTATTTTTTTTTTTCGCGAGATGAAAGCCGAATACAAATTATCTGATTGATTTTTGTTTTCATTGCATATATAACTCTGTATTTCTGCAACTTTTATGATAATAATCTCATGTCTGCAAGTTTTGCGCTCAATTCAAACAGATAAATCTTGCACAACTTTTTTGCAAGTTTTGAATTTTATATCATTGTTTTTCTAAAACTGAAGAAAACTGAACACACTGATCATAAAATTCATGCGGCAGCCAAAACAATGCGGACTCTGGAGAAATATATTTTTTGCAGCAAGGTTATCAATTCGGCTTAGCATTTTTTGCCTTGCGGAGAGCATCAATCATTTCACTAATTTTTCTTCCACAAGAGATTTATAGCAATTTCGACGTATATTGTGCCCGGTACAATTATGACAACCGTTTGGAAAGTTTTTGATAAGTTGCCCAATTGTTATAGTTACTCCCGTTTTACATGACGATGTGAAATTTTTTGTAGAGCTTCTAGTGAAACATTAACAAGTTGGTGATTTACTGCACAATTGTTTTAGATATACTTAAAGTTGTTCTACTGTGATTTTTTCGGTAGTATTGTGAAACTTAACAGTGATACGTTGCACAACCAATTTCAATTTATATTTCTAAACATATCTAACATAAATAACATTTCTAAATCAATTGTAAAACATCTTGAAAGTTCAATAAGTTACATTTGCTACTTGGGTTCCCTTTACAGACAGAACGGTCGGTACTATACGTAACAAGTGGACTAATGCAATAGTTCTGAACGCTGGTTCTATAGGCTGCGAAGTCTATTGAAATAAAATAGTCGAATTCTACAAAACCAATATAATACTAAGAAACCTGATACACTGATGATGAATATAAGTAGTATTCGGAATACATATCTGTGATGTGACGTCTATTATACATGTTTTAAAAGTGTTGTGAGATACATACTGAATATGTATATTGACGTGATATACCTAAGGTAGAATTCAATGGTGTAAAAAAATGTCATTCTATCATTATTTATATTGGTAAAGCTTGTAAAAGCGTATGGTTTAGAGTTATTAAATTATTTTTTCGTGTTTCCTTTTATGTTTTTATTAGTAACACGTCGGTCAAAAAGTCATCATCTGACAAAGAAAACAACACATTTTTCCTAATTTCAACTTTATGCATCATCTGATTTAAACACGCCCCGTGATATTGTCACCGGAAAAGAGCACCAGTGTGTTCCATTACCTTGTCCAGTTTCGCCTAACCCTTACCATTTCCTTCCCAGTAACAGTTAATAATAAGAAGTTTCCCCCGGCGAACGACAATAATTTGGTTAAAACCGGGGTTAAAAACGATATAATAATCAAAACCTTCTGAACAGATGAAATTCACTTGGTTTGATGATGGCAAAATTTCACATAATAGAACAGTATTTGCTTCAAGGAATGTTCTCTTATTGGTAGGACTTTGTAAAGTAAATGAACCCGTTGGAACTATGCTTTGAATATTGCGCTGTTTCCGAAAATAATTACACAATTTATCGTATTCTATCTCATCAAAGCTCTTGCACTCGCAACAAGCTCTAACTCACTGAAACTTATTACAAGTATCCAAGTTAACATAAATTTAGCAACATACATGTAAACATAGTTGATTTTCCTTACACAAGTTTCCTCATATTAACAAACTTGATAGAAGCAACTGTGTCTTACCCACAAATAGTTACCGTTAAAATTAATCCAAAAACTCCTCGCGTTCGCCGTGAAAATGGTTATCCTGTCTCAATTTATTGGCTCTAATACGGTTCGTTGAAACCGTATCTGAATTGTTCTCATTTATGGCTCCGGCATATTCGTTTACTTAAGAGTGCAAGTAACTTTCCGACTTATTGTTAGTTTTTTCGAAGTTCGATTGTCTCATAACAATCCATACGCAACTTCAATTATTGGATACCAACTATGTTCTGTAGGAATAGTGCAATATAAACTCTCTATCGAGGAACGTTCAATTTAAATAGCTCGCAATTTTAAATTGCTAAGCCAAACAAAATGTTACACAGCATCAATAAAGTTTAATTTCGGTCGTTCTTCGACTACCAAACCACTGAATTGGTTTACAGCTGAATTGTCTTGGGGCATGATTCGGATCACGTTTCATCATATTTATGTTGATGATTCTATCCAAGTGAAAGTCAAGTTATTTTCAACTCCATTTGTTCACTACTTGATCCCGATGCTGGAGCGCATTGCACAGTGAACTGGAGGAAACGCAAAACAGATGAGCTTCTTTCAAAGCAGTTGTAATGTTCACCCATACGTAGTCAACTAGCTCTAGAAGAAGGAACTATTCACCATAAAAAGGGAAAAGGATAAGATATTTTCTCGCACAACTTTTCGGAAGGTTTGGCACATGTGGAAAAACTGACTACACCGTATGCCCTGTCTGTACGTTTGGTATATCAGGGGTTTTATGACCATATTTACGAACTTGATAGATCACTGTGCAGCTTGTAACTTTCTTTCATTTGGAAATATGCAGAAAGATGGTGTCTAATACGATGCAATGTGTGTCGGGCCAATTTGTCATTGGTATGTGGCAAAATTCGTTTTGTTTCCAAGGTTGTTGATTTATTCCAAGTTCTATCTCAGGGAATATGAAATATTAACTAACGTTACATTAACTTACGTTATTTCACAGGGCAGAACGGAACAGAATATGACAGTAGGTTCTGTGAAACTAGAAATATTTTGCTTCGATATATAGCTTTTTTCATATTTATATTTCAAAACAAAATGCAAATCCGGGACGCCTAACGTATGGAATGCTAGAGAAAAGAGGCTATTTGAATTTTTTTAAATAAGTTTAAAAGTAAGCTTTTTAATGTTATTTGAGGAATGTTTTTTATTTCTATACAACAAGATTATCATTTATTGTTGTATTTCAATTTAAATGTAAACAAAAGATAAATTTCCATGTTCATGTGTTAATTATGTATTCTCAGATATTTTCTGGAAAATATGGAGCTTTCTACACAATCTACCCAAAAATTAAAGAGATCGATTCAGCGAACCAAGTTTTTTAATAGACATGGTCGATAAATGCTTGACTTGAAATTATGCAAAGGTTATAACTCAAAAACGAAAAATAACGCATCACTATTTTTTTATATCTGTTGTTGTTTCAAATTTTAGAATAAATATAAAAATATATAGCGCTATCAGTCTACAAACCATGAAAACCATCATGAAGATATTCGATTGACGTTTTCAAACACAAAATTTCACCTTTATCTTTATCTATTTTTCGGCTGCTCGGCCATCCATGGAAGTTGACCATCAATGTCAACTTCCCTCTCTGAGCAGCCTAGATAGCCGTGTAGTGTCGGTAGCGGTTTCCCAACTGGCTAAGAATAACGCTACGGTCCACCTGTACCGGTGGTATAAGTCCACCAAACAGGTAAGCCGTGTGGCATTCGGCGGAATTATTTTTTTACCAAGAATTGATCCACTGGTTTCCTGTTCCATGTCGTAAAAGGCCACAAAAATAGGAACTCCTAAGCCAAGGTGTATTTCCGTGCCGATGGCTGAATGGCTACAGGAGGTTAAACAATGCAGTCGTGAACGGAATATCTTGGGGTGTTCCCTTACTGTGTTAAGCGAAGCTCTGGCACAGTGGACGACTTCTTTCTTCGCAACTCGTGGGATTTAAATGATAATAACATTTAAAAAAATCCTTACATGGTTCGCTATAGGCGATTATAAGCCAATATATTTGGTTTCTTGTAGTTGTTGTACGGTTGGTGCTGGAGGTGGAATGTTCGTTACTCTAATTTATAATGGTTAGAGTGGCACAAATCAATCTTCAGCATAAACGTACAGCAACTATGAATCTATCCAGACTTCTTCAAGAAGGTAAAGCTTCTATAGCTTTGGTTCAAGAACCATATTTCCAAAAGGGAAACTTCTACGTTGGAAAATTGTTAAACCCAGTCTTTGTTGCCTTCAACAAGATCGGTATGACTAATCCACGTGAAATGCCTCGAGCATGCATACTTGCAAATAGTGCTCTCGATGTTTCTCTCATATCGGAGCTCACAACTCGGGATATTTGTGCTGTCACAGTTAGTATGACTATTGATGGCATAGACAGGAAATATGTCTATTGTTCGGCATATTTACCGCATAACCAACCTTCGCCAAGCGATGACTTCAAAAAGGTTGTATCATACTGCTGCAAGAGTGATATACCGCTTGTAATCGGCAGTGACATAAATGCTCACCATATCATTTGGGGCAGCACAGATATAAATTCGAGAGGCTCTGATATGATGGAATTCGTGAGCAGTACAAACCTGCACATAGTCAATGCAGGAAACCGCCCAACTTTTGCGAGATCTGGAAGAGAGGAGGTTTTGGACGTAACTCTCTGCTCTGATAGAATTGCGCATGAGTTGGTGAATTGGCTCGTCTCCGATGAGCTCGAACCTTCGTTGTCTGATCATAAGTACATATTCTTTGATCATTCAAACGTTACATTTGATATTGTCACATATCGTAATCCCAAATCTACAAACTGGGACCTCTATGAAGAGGGCTTGGCGACTAGATTTTACGGGTACCAACCAACAATTGAAACCCCAATTGATTTGGAAAATGTTGTCGACGAGACAAATTCACTCATAGTTGCAGCATATGAAGAGGCTTGTCCACTTCGGATTGTGCGAGCTACTAGAGGAACTCCTTGGTGGAATGCTGAACTTGCTAGACTAAGGAAACTATGCAGAAGAGCTTGGAACCACCGACGCAGAGATGGGTCGGAGGCATTCGTGTTGGCTCGAAGGGCTTACAAAAATGCTCTTCGATCGTCTGAGCGAAGTGGTTGGAAAAGCCTCTGCCCAAATGTCTCTAGTCTCAACGAGGCTAGCAGATTAAATAAGTTACTTTCGAAGTCTAAGGACTTTAATGTCAGTTTCTTAAGAACTTCAGATGGTGAACACTTGTCTGATGAAAGTGATGTACTTCACTGCCTTTTTAACACTCACTTTCCAGGATGTATGGATCCATCACCGACAGCTCTTCCCGAGACTTTTTCAGGTAGTTACGATTCTTGGGCCCTTGCTCGAAGCGTTGTGACGATTGAATCGGTCAAATGGGCAGTTGAGAGTTTTGCTCCGTACAAATCTCCTGGAAAGGATGGAGTTTTCCCAGTGTTACTGCAGAAAGGGTATGAACATTTCAAACATGTTTTGAAGAAAATACTTACTTTTAGTCTTGCGACTGGATATATTCCAAGAGCCTGGCAGGAAATAATTGTCAAATTTATTCCCAAAGGCGGTCGCGACACTTATGAGGAAGCGAAGAGTTTCAGGCCTATCAGTCTTAGCTCATTTCTTCTTAAAACAGTGGAACGCATAGTCGATCACTATATCAGGAATGTTAGTCTGGGCGTGCAACCGCTACATGGAATGCAACATGCTTACCAGCGTGGAAAGTCCACTACAACCCTGTTACATGATGTTGTGTACAACATTGAAAAAGCTTTCTCACAAAAGCAATCTTGCTTGGGAGTTTTCCTAGATATTGAAGGTGCCTTTGATAACGTGTCTTTCAATTCAATTCTGGAAGCAGCCCGTGGTCATGGCATACCTTCAAGTATCACAAATTGGATACACGCAATGCTTAGCAATCGACTTCTTTGTTCATCGCTTCGGCAAGCAGAGATTAGAAAGCTGAGTGTCTGTGGGTGTCCTCAAGGTGGTGTACTATCCCCACTTTTATGGAACCTAGTCGCTGATGGTTTGTTAAGGAAACTTAATAACCTTGGATTTCCGACTTATGGTTTTGCCGACGATTATCATATATTGATGACCGGTATAAGCATTAACACTCTCTTTGATTTAATGCAGCAAGCCCTGCGATCTGTTGAACAATGGTGTTGTCAGGTTGGATTATCTGTAAATCCGGGCAAAACATCAATGGTGCTTTTCACTCATCGTAGGATAATTACAGGAGCTCGTCCGTTGCAGTTCTTCGGTTCAGAGGTCACTGTGGTCGATCAAGTTAAATACGTCGGGGTTATTCTTGACTCAAAACTGAATTGGTCTGCTCACATTGACTTCAGGATTAAGAGAGCTTGTATGGCTTTCGGCCAATGCAGACGAGCTTTTGGAAAATCATGGGGACTCAAACCCAGATATATTCATTGGATCTACACAACTATTGTTAGACCAATTTTAGCATATGGTTGTCTTGTGTGGTGGCAGAAAGGAGAAGTCGCGACAGTTCAGTCAAAGCTAAATCATCTCCAAAGGATGGTCCTAATGGCGATGACAGGAGCATTCACGACAACTCCTACTGCTGCTCTAGAGGCGCTACTGTGCATTAAACCACTACATGTGTTCCTAAAACAAGAAGCATTATCTTGTGCATACCGTCTTAAGGTTACAGGGCTTTGGAACAGTAACCCATTAGATTATGCTACCAGCCACACTCGCTTGTGGTCTCAAATGGTTACATGGGATGAGTATTTACTCGCTCCTAGTGACCTAACTCTCACATGCAGTTTTCCTTTCAAAACATTCCATGTGAGCTATCCTCTTCGTGAGGAATGGTTGTCTGGTTGTCTGGAACGACAACTTGATGAACACATAGTTTGTTATACGGACGGTTCTCTGTTGAATGGTCGTGCTGGTGCTGGTGTCTACTGTCGTGAAATGAGGCTGGAGCAGTCTCATTCACTTGGTAGATACTGTACTGTGTTCCAAGCAGAAATCTACGCGATTCTGTGTGGAGTACTATCGGCACTTCAGCAGAGGATCTGTGGTAAACGAATTTATTTTTGTTCCGACAGTCAGGCAGCCTTAAAAGCACTCAGTTCGAATGACTCACGGTCGAATCTAGTGATCGCATGTCGAACTCAAATTGAAGACCTCAGCATTTCAAATGCTGTTTACTTCTTATGGGTACCCGGCCATTCTGGTATTACTGGAAATGAATGGGCTGATGAGTTGGCTAGAGCTGGTGCAACGAATGATTTCGTTGGTCCTGAACCAGCTTTACCACTTTCAACTAGTTGGATAAATCACAAGATTCGTTCTTGGGCTGCATCCAAACATGCCAGCTACTGGCGCAGCTTGCAAACTTGCGCTCAGACAAAAGCATTTCTACCAGATTTAAATCTGAAAATGTCAAAGTGTCTACTGCATTTCTCCAAGCAACATTGCAGTATTCTGGTCAGAGCTCTGACTGGACATTGCAAACTCAATTATCACATGGCTACTATTCAACGTGCTGAGTATTATTCGTGTGATTTGTGTGAATGCGATTATGGTACTTCATATCATCTGATATATAACTGTCCCGCATTGACGCAGCTACGTATCCGGGTTTTTGGTTCTCCATACATGGTTGAGTCTGTGTATGCGGAGCTAAAATTGAAGGATATTCTCTCGTTTCTCACCCAATGTGGTAAGGAGCTATAGGCAGAAGGGTTCATCGTTCTTCCTGGAGTGAATGAATCCCTTCTGTATTCACCTTAAATAGGGTTTAGCAGATTGTTTGGCATTCTTTAGGGGGTGCCGAATTTACTTCTGCTCGTACATACTGCGAATCGTTCTGCATTCTTTCGGGAGTTCAGAATGGTGTCGCTTTTGTAAGATCTCTAAATCCTCTCGTGGGTTGGAGGTTTTATTAACAGCAGACTGTTCGGGACCTCGTAGAGGTTCAGAATTTACTTCTGCTTCCACTAAATGTGATCCTCAGCAGATTGTTCGGCATCCCTTAGGGGTGCAGAATTTACTTCTGCTTTTATGTGTTTTTGTGTCGTCAATTTTTCCCATCCTCCTAGTCCAACCCTTACCATTTCCTTTCAATCCTTCCCTCTTATATATCGGGAAAATGATGCTAAAAACAAATTGATGACAAGGCACAAATCTCCAAATATCAAGGGGAACGTGCCATTTGAGCCAATTTGTTCTGATTCCTGATTATCACACATTTTTGCAGAAAACTATAGACATCCCTCGATAACATATCTTTATGATAACTTTTGACGCTGTAATGAAATTTTCATTCTTTCTTTCACTATTCTTTCATTACATCCATCAGCAACACGTAAAAAACTGACACTCGCTCTAGTTCTTGACTGCCATAACCGAATTTCATATGTGTGATACTCGCGACGTTCATGTATTACCACCATTCATATATGAACCACATACCAGTAAGTTCTCGCTTTGTAGCTTTCTAGGTTGTACCGGAAGTATGATCGTGTATGTATTATGCAAAGGTTGATGCTCATTTCCTTCTTTTCGTTACTTTGATTTCTAAGCCCTGCGCTTGAGTTGCATCATAAACTACTAGAACAAAGCACCATGCGTTTCCGTTTTAAGAGAACTTTATGGGAACGCATGGTCGACTACTACTAGAAACTGCTAAGATAAAGCACCATGCGTTTCCTTCTCTCAGAATTTGATGGGAACGCATGGTCGACTGTTATTGATTTTTTAGAAAAAATTTAATATTATGGTCGTCCACATTTTTAAAAAATATGAAAACATACCATTTTAACATGTCCAAAAATTCTTTATTTATCACTAAAAAAACCAGGGTGGTGCAAAAATTGGAAGAGAGCAAAAATATGCTTCAAAATTTTCTAGTATTTTTTAATGAAAGAAATACATATTCAAAAATTTTGAAAAAAATTGTAAAGCATCCCTGTAATACCTTAAACATACCTGATTTTTTAAAATTTTTCGGAGGAGCAATTCCTTCAATAATCAAATAAAATAAAAATCAATAGAACCACCCTAGCTCCGTCAATATGTCAGTTAAAGGGTTGAAACTTTGAGAAAATTGTTTCCAGTCTATGACCTTTCGAATGTGGTATAACAATATTAATTTCTCTTTGGGGGCAGATTTCACATGCTTATCCTGCTATAGCCTTTGCCATTAACATGACACAGTAACCGAATCGATACCATGCGAACATATTTGCATGTGTTATTCATGACCACCAACACCGCTAGCGTAGTTGAAGTGTTACTAAAACTGGTTTACCGTAATGATATAATGAATGTCATGACATCTTAGCAAAAAAAGATATAACTCCGAATTGACATCAATCAACTGCGATTCAGAACATTGCATTGAATGGAAAAATCAGAGAATGGCAAATGTTAAAAACTGTAAATTTTTTCAATTCATTTACACCAACACATTGGGGCACAATAAGGAAACGAGTTAAAAACTCACCGTGCTCGAATGACACTTTTACTCGAAAATACAATCCCAGGGCAAAAATCTAACCTTCGTTAATGGAACAAAAAGTCTGTACAACGATAAACAACTGTACTGCGTGCTATGCTTTCAAAACCAATTCAATTAGTGTACATTAAACCTGTTTAATGAAATTTGTTGCTTGAGATTCTATGCAAAATAATTTCATTGAGTAGAAAGGGTTGGTGAGACGATCGTCGTTAGCGTATCCTAATGTATTCGATTCCGAAATCTATACATATAATAATTTTTTCCTGAGTCTTGAGGCTATTGACTATAGAGTTAAATTTTTCTTAATCGAAATGAAAAAAATATCATGTTTGCTTTAACATATATTAGGTTATTTGTGCCAGAAGTTATTTCATTAGTCAATGCTGATTACTCGTACGATCGACGGATCTAGGTGAAATTGTAATCACGAAGTTCGATCTTTCGCTCCTAAACCGCCATGTAAGTAAAGATACTGAAAATGGTCTTAGAACTATTCCAATTTATAAATCTTGTTGCTTGATGCCAATACAAATCCCACTTCGGAAAGGTCTTCGGGTTGTAGTGCTTTCGGATTAAGAACCAGAGTGGTTGACTGGTTTTTCAATAATGAATGTGTATTTTCATTTCTACTTATCTCTAGCCGTACAATTATTCTTACCGTAACTTATCGTTTCCTACCGGACGTACCTGGAGCGGGAGAAATCGGAAAAACTATAGAGAGGGAGAGAATGTCATGCTAATGGAGAAGGACTGGTAAAAACGTTCACAGCTGTGGCCCAGCTGTGATGTCATAGATTTGGTTATCGACCTCCGCTTTATGCAGGGCAAGCAATCACGAAATATATTGCTAGCTGCCTGCGCGGTGGACTTAGGTCGAGGTAAATGCGAACGCGCATTTCTGTAAGGTGTATGACCGGGATATCCAAATACGTGGAAATGTCGTATTTGGTTTGGGATTGAATGTAAACTGTACTTAGAATGGATCATGCTAGGATGGGATAATGTGTTATATTACACCTTCACCCTTCGGGAGATGAATGTAACGAAGTGGAATTCATCTAAAACTTTCCTCCAAGTACGTCATTTTGTTATAATGATGATTAGTTACTGCCTAAGTATACAATGTTTATTGTTTAATTAGTCTATTTTTATGTACTAAATATGATTGTTTTGAGATTGTATGTTCTATTTCACAATTTGGCTCCAAAATGTTTTTAACTCTATAAGGTCCAGAATAAAAGGAATCTAACTTACGCCTGTTTTCATTTTTGAGGTATACTGTGTCATTTTTGTTTATTGATAATGGATTTATATTTTTGTTGAGGATATCCTGTCTAAATTCCTTTTTTGCTAATAATCTTTGCTTTGCTGTTTCGTGGGATAATTGCATTTTATATCTCATTTCTTTACTGTACTGCTCAAAATTATAAATTGGATCTATTTTGTTTTTGCTGTATATCTCCTGTGGGAGTTTCGGTTTTACACCAAACACTAGTTCATACGGTGTATAGCCATGATCTGTATGTGGTGTAGAATTATAAGTAAAAGCATAAAATTGTAACCATTCATCCCAGTCAGATTGGTGCTGGTTGACAAAGGATCGCAGATATTCGTTTAGACATCTGTGATTCCTCTCCAATGAGCCAATTGTCTGCGGATGATAGGCTGTTGAGAAAGTTTGTTTGATGTTTAAATATTTACAGATTTGATCTAGTACTTCGTTTTTGTACTCTGTACCTTGATCTGTTTTTAATTCTAAAAATTTACCATATATTAGTATAAAATTTTCCACCAAAGTTTTTGCTATTATGTTAGCTTCTTTAGTAGGTATTGGTGCATAAACTACGTATTTCGTTAGTTCGCATTGCATTGTTAATGCGTACCGGTTATTTTTGTTTGTCTTTGGTAGTGGTCCGATTGTATCGATTGCCACTATTTCGAACGGTTTTGATGGTGTAGCTGTAATTAGTGTGTTCTCTTTAGTATTTTTAGTTATTTTATTCAATTTGCACAATTCACAGGCCTTGATGAATTGTGAAATTGACTGTTTCATTTTTCTCCAGACATAAATTTCTCTTAGTTTGAGGTATAGTCTATGCTGTCCTATATGTCCACCTGTTGGCGTTTCATGGTGCCTTTTCAATATTTCATTTACCTTGCAAAGATCACTAATGAAAATTGCTGGTTTGAAAATTATAATATGCATGGCTTTTAATGTTTTATTACTCACTTGTTTGAGTACTTCCATGGGAATTAGTTTAAATATTTCGTCTTCTTGAGACAGCGCAATTTTATTTATTTGAAGTTTTTTCATATCTTCTTCAATGTCTGAAAGAGCAAAGCTAATTTGACTTTCATTATTTATTTTATATTCATACTTCAGTATGCCTTTATTTAGTTTATTGTTTCTTATTTCCTTTGCTTTAATATAAATTGAAAATGTTATGCAATTTTTTTCGATTATTGTGCTGATTTTGGCTAATTTTTTTGTTTCTGATTGGTTTTCGGTGGTGTACATCGCAAGTTGATCAGGCTGGTGGTGTACATCGCAAGTTGATCACACTCCTCATTTTTTCCAATCGGTTTGGATCTTTGACTTCGTGTCATTGATCGCGTATTCACTATTAGAATCGACTTTTGTTTAAGTTCATCAGAGGTAACGACAACACGTGACAACGCGTCCGCTCCCACGTTATCCTTACCCTTAATATACTGTATTTCAAAATCGAATTCACTTAGATCTAGTCGCATTCTAGTCAGCTTCGACGTTGGGTCTTTCATGCCGAAAAGGTATACTAGTGGTCTATGATCCGTTTTTACTATAAATTTTGTACCGTACAAGTATGATTTGAAGTAGTTAATAGCCCAATGAATAGCTGTTAACTCCTTTAGAAATACGGCTTTATTTTTTTCGCCTGGGGTAAAAGTTTTACTGGCGAATGCAATTGGAAGTTCATCTCCATCTATGTTTTGAGATAAAACTGCTCCACAACCAATGTCTGAAGCATCAGTGGTTAAAATAAAAGTTTTCGTGAAGTCTGGGAATTGCAGTATAATTGGAGACATTAAATATTGTTTTAGAGTATAGAATGCGTTTTGACATTGTGGTGACCAAATGAATTGATGGTTCTTTTTCAGTAACTGGTGTAATGGATGAGCTATGATCGAAAAATTCGGAACAAATTTACGATAGTAGTTGCAAAATGCTACGAATCGTCGCACTTCGTCACTATTTGTTGGTACTGGGTAATTTTTTATTGCTTCAAATTTTGAATCGTCTGGCAAAATGCCTTTATCGGTTATTTTATGTCCCAAGTATATTACTTCACTTCTAAAAAATTTGCATTTACTTGCATTCAATTTTAAGTTATATTTTCTAAGTCGTTCAAATACCTTTATTAAATTCGATAAATGATGTTTAATTGAGCATCCTGTTACAATGATATCATCAATGTAGACGAAAGCCATTTCTGGTGTCAGACCAGCCATAGCGATTGTCATCATCCTTTGAAAGCTATTCGGGCTGACATTTAGTCCAAATGGCAATCTTGTAAATTGAAAATGACCTGTCTGGGTCGAGAATGCAGTGTATTTTCTTGCATTTTCGCTTAGTGGTATCTGATGAAATCCGGACATCAGATCCAGTGTGCTAAAAAATTTTGCTCTGCCAAGTTGATCTAGAATAGTATCAATTCTTGGTAGCGGAAATTTATCCGCGAGAAGTTTTTTATTTAGCTGTCTGAAGTCAACAACTAAACGCCATTTTTTTGAGTTATCCTCACCTTTCTTTGGTACTAGTAGGATGGGATTATTATAAGAAGATATGGAAGGTTCGATAATCTTTTCGTTTAGCATTTTATATACCTGCCCATCGATTTCGTTTTTCTGCGAATGAATCATTTTATAGTTAGGGATATAGACTGGTACGTTATCAGTCAGTTCTATATCCTGGGTATAAAAATTGTTGGTAGTAAGTGGCTCATTTTGTAGACAGAAAATGTCGTTGTAATTGTTTATAAGTTTTTTGAAATCGTTTGCTGCGTAGAATGGTACATCCGACTTTTCTATGCTTTTTAAAATTTCATTTGTACGTTGCTCTTTGTTGTTATCGCCTAAATTTGTTTTCAAGTGTTTATAATTTTCTAAAGGTTCTAGTTTTAGGTTGAGATTATTGGTGCTTAAATTAACGGTTGAGTCTGTGGTGTTCAAAATTTTAATAAAAGTGTTTTCTGGTGATATGATAGTACTTCCACAGAACACACCAGGGGTCAATTCCTGTGAAACTATTATCATATCTTTGTTAATTTTGAGATTGTGAAGTTGTCTTATTACTTCACACCTTGGTGGTATAATATATTTTTGGTAAATTGTATCTTCAATTGGTAATGAAATAATATTATTATAAATTTTGAAATTTAGCATCCAACATTCGTAATCAATGATGCACTTATGAGAAGACAGGAAATCTCTTCCTAAAATGCCATCAGTTAGAATTGGAAAGTTGTTATCTACTATGTGAAAAGTGTGGTTGGTAACAAGTCCATTGCCAAAATTTAATTCTGTTGTGGTTGTTGCCAAGGTTTCGGTTGAAATGTTTGTTATGCCCGTAATTTTTATTTTATTATTAGCGTCTAGTGGGTGGTTATTATTTACTTTGTTGATTTTTATGACGGAAATGTCCGCTCCGGAATCTAATAAAAAGTTGCACAATGAATTAGCCATTTGTACATAAATTTTTACAAAATTTGATGCACAGATGTTTTTTTTTTTTTTTTGAATTATGAGTTAAAATTAAATTATTAAGATTTAAATTGGGTGTTCAGCCACAAGTGGTGACTTTTCAGCCCTGTTAAATATATATATGATTTGGTTATTACCATGAAGACATCATTTGCTTCCGCAATTCTGAGATTTTTGTGTAGGGAAAATTCTAAACCTACTTGTATTGTGTAATGGGGAAAAGGAACTTATATACTAACTTACTAACTAATACAGAGAGCGAATCGATTCAATTGAAGATTGCATCGATTTTTGTCGGAATTTGCTTATAATATTATGTGACATTACATCTAATGGTTCTATATTTGTGAGTCTGTGTAACTCATTTGTACTAAACCAGGGAGGACGCTTCAGAATCATTTTCAGAATTTTATTCTGAATCCTTTGAAGCGTTTTCTTCCTGGTGGAACAACAGCTTGACCAAATTGGTACCGCATAAAGCATGGCTGGTCTGAAAATTTGTTTATAAATTAACAATTTGTTTTTTAGACAGAGCTTAGAATTTCTGTTTATAAGAGGATATAAACATTTAATATATTTATTACACTTTGCCTGGATTCCTTCAATGTGATCCTTGAAAGTGAGTTTTTTGTCATACGTTAAACCTAAGTATTTAGCTTGATCAGACCATGTCAATTCCAAGCCATTCAATTTGAGAATGTGATTATTGTTTGGTTTAAGAAAAGAAGCTCTTGGCTTGTGAGGAAAGATAATTAATTGCGTTTTTGCTGCATTTGGTTTAATTTTCCATTTTGACAGATAATCACTGAAAATATTTAAACTTCTTTGTAGGCGACTGCAGATCACTCTTAGATTTCTACCTGTGGCTAACAGACTTGTGTCGTCACAGAATAGCGATTTCTGACAACCAACGGGTAGATTTGGAAGATCAGAAGTGAAAATATTATACAAGATTGGAGCTACACTCGAACCCTGCGGAACACCGGCTCGTACGGGTAGCAATTCAGATTTACAATTCTGATAGCTAACCTGAAGAGTACGATCAGTTAAATAATTTTGAATCATTTTGATCAAATAAATAGGAAACTGGAAATCAGACATTTTTGCTATTAAACCTTTGTGCCAAACACTGTCGAATGCTTTTTCTATGTCTAGAAGAGCAACTCCAGTGGATAACCCAGAAGATTTATTTGCTTTTATCATGTTCGTTACTCTGACAAGTTGATGAGTAGTTGAATGTTCATGACGAAATCCAAACTGCTCTGGTAAAAAAATTGAATTCTCATTTATATGAGTCATCATTCTTAACAAGATAATTTTTTCAAAAAGTTTACTGATAGAAGAAAGTAAGCTAATTGGGCGATAACTTGATGTTTCTGCTGGGTTTTTATCAGGTTTTAGGATAGGAATTACTTTAGCGTTTTTCCATCTTTTTGGGAAGTAAGCTAATGAAAAACACTTGTTGAAAATTTTAACCAGGAGTCTCAAGGCAACATCGGGAAGATTTTTAATAAGAATATTAAAAATTCCATCATTACCAGGAGCCTTCATGTTTTTAAGTTTTCTAATAATTGATTTAATTTCATCAAAATTCGTCTCAATAATGTCATCGTGTGATAACACTTGAGTTGAAATATGATCATATTTCAGTGAGACTTCATTTTCAATAGGACTCACAACGTTCAAATTAAAATTGTGGACACTCTCGAACTGCTGAGCAAGTTTTTGAGCTTTTTCGCCATTTGTAAGAAGTATTTGATTTCCTTCCTTGAGAGCAGGAATAGGTTTCTGAGGTTTCTTAAGAACCTTAGAAAGTTTCCAGAAAGGTTTAGAATATGGTTTAATTTGTTCAACTTCTTTAGCGAAATTTTCATTTCGCAAAAGAGTAAATCTATGTTTAATTTCTTTTTGTAAATCCTTAACTATGTTTTTCATAGCAGGATCACGAGAACGTTGATATTGTCGTCGACGAACATTCTTCAACCGAATGAGCAGTTGAAGATTGTCATCGATGATAGGAGAATTTAATTTAGTTTGAGCTTTGGGAACTGAAAGATTTCTAGCTTCGATAATATAATGATTCAAATTATCAATTGCTGTGTCGATATCCGCAGAATTTTCTAAAATAGTTTCATGATCCACATGATTTTCAATGTGAGATCTGTAATCCAACCAATTTGCTCTATGATAGTTGAAAATAGAACTAATTGGATTAATTATAGCTTCGTTGGAAAGTCTGAATGTTACAGGAAGATGATCTGAGTCAAAATCAGCATGAGTAATCGGTTCACTACAAATGTGACTTTGATCTGTTAGAACCAGATCAATTGTAGACGGGTTTTTCACTGAAGAGAAACAAGTAGGATTACTGGGATGAAGAACTGTAAAGTAACCAGCTGAGAGTTGATTATGAAGTATTTTACCATTACTGTTATTTTGCCTACAATTCCACTGGACATGCTTAGCATTTAAGTCCCCTATTACGAAAAATTTCGATCGATATCTTGTAAGTTTTTGCAAATCGCCTTTAAAGAAATTTAATTGTTCGCCGGTGCATTGGAAAGGCAAATATGCTCCAGCGATGAAATAAATTCCATGAATGGTTTCAACTTCGATTCCCAAGCTTTCAATAACTTTAGTATTGAAAGAAGGTAAAATTCGATGTTTAATTTGCCGTTGGACAAAAATGGCAACTCCACCACCAATTCCAGTAAACCTGTCAAATCGATGAACCACATAATGTGGATTACTTTTCAATTTTACATTTGGTTTAAGAAAAGTTTCTGTCACAATGGCAATATGAATTTTGTGAACTTTGAGAAAATTATAAAATTCATCTTCACTCGATTTCAAAGATCGAGCATTCCAATTTAAAATATTCAAATAATTATTTAACATCACTGTTAAATTTTAAATTCATTATAATATTATTTGCAAATTTCCATCCGATTTGAAATGCTTCAAAAAGTGATGAAGTCGAATTCATTTGGATGATCATTTGAAAAAGTTGATCTTGTAGGTAGATCATTTTATTTTCAGTTATATCGCCTAAATCGACTTCATTTAAAGAAGCGAATGGCATTGAAGGAATATTTGTAGGTAGACTGCCATTAGAAGAAGATGATTTGGCCGGTCTACCTATTAATAAATTGTTTTCGTTAGAAGAAGAACTGCAAGGCGGTCCTGTGTTTTGATTATTTACATTAGAAGAAATAGGAGATAGATTTCTACCTAATATACCAGCATAAGTGAAATTAGAAGAAGATGATGACGAGGTCGATCTACCTGTCAATAATTTTTTTTCGTTAGAAGACGAATTGGCAGGTGCCTTAGAAGAATTTTCAGGTATGTTCTGTAAATTTAAGGTCGTTGATTTGACTTGTTGTCTAAGCGAACGAGCGTTTAAAATTTTTTTCCCTGACAGGACATTTCAAATAATTGGATTTATGATTTCCATTGCAATTTGAACATGAAAATTTATCAGTGGTTTCATTCATTGGACAAGCGTCTTTCGAATGCGATTTACCACAATTCAAACACCGTATATCCATATGACAATTTTTGGTTCCATGACCGAAGCCTTGGCAACGACGACATTGCGTTAAGTTTGCAATACGATTATGCCGTTTATAATGTTCCCAATGAATTTTAATGTGGGAAATGAAACGTACTTTTTCTAAAGTTTTCAAATTGTTTACATCACTTCGATTGAAGTGTATTAGGTAAAGTTCATGGGAAATTCCAGAGCGTGGTTTAGAAGTACCATTCGCTCTTTTTTTCATAAGTATTACTTGGGAAGGGGCAAAACCAAGCAATTCTTTTAGTTCATTTTTAATTTCATCAATACTTTGATCATTTGATAATCCTTTCAATACAGCCTTGAAGGGTCTGTCTGATTTTATATCATATGAATAAAATTTATGAAGTTTTTCGGACAAATATCGAATAAGACGTTCGTAATCTTCCAATCCATCCACCAAGACTCGACATTCTCCTCTTCGTCCGATTTGAAATGAGACTTTTACTTCCGGGAGAAAAGTAGAAAGCTCAGTACGGAATGCTTTGAAGTCGGAAATCATCACCGTCACTGGTGGCATAGATTGATGTTTCTTCCCAGAACGACAAGCGTCCATTTTGGGAATTTTTGAAGAATTTTCTTCTATGTCGCTACAATCGGATTCAGGAAGAATCTCGTAAATATTGTTAGACGGCATAGGATCAACGGAAGGGAAATCCGTCCGTTGTCTTTTATTTTTACATTCAGATTCTATAAGATCGTGAATGTTATTAGAAAAATGTTGAATAACGGATTGTGATTTATTCCGTATTGAATTATTTTTAGCCTTAGGCTTGTTGCCTTTCCGGTTGGACGCAGGCATTTTTGAAATTAATGAAATTTTAAATTAAATTAACTAGGCTAAATTAGTCTTCGATTAGACTCCTAGCTAGCCTTAAAAAAGGCTGATTAATTTCTTAGTCACTCTAATATCACTCTTTGTATCACTTAGTCACTCTAATATCACTCTTTGTATCACTTAGTCACTTAGTTAGTGATTCAGGTAGCCTTGAAAAAGACTGAAGCCTTGAATCAATGAAACTCTAGGTAGCCAGAAAAAAAAATTCCAGGAGCCAAGAGCTATACGCGTGCGGTGCGAACGACTGTTCAACACCGACTGATGCACAGATGTTCATTGAATAAATCTTCCTAAAAAATTTTGTGGTGGTGTTTGAGCATTGTTAGAATTATTCGGAATAACAGTAATATTACCGTTAGTTTGTGCATTCGGGGCAGCATGTTGATTATTCGGTTGTTCTGGTTGTACGAGGAGCATTCGAGGGTTTCGATTATTATAAGCTCCGCGACTGTAACCTCTGTTATTGTAATTATGCCAGTTTTGTCTGTTTGAATTAAAATTGTTTCGGTATGTGTTGCGGTAGTTTTGGTGTCCTCTGGAAATAGTTCTGCTATTATTATAGTTATTGTAATGTCCGGGGTGCCCATTGCGATGTGGGTATTGTCCACCAGACGTATTTGGTCTTCCACGCCCGCGACTAGTGTGTCGTGTGGTAAAAATTTGAGCAGCGTTGCTCGTTTCTGTAGTGTTCTCTCTTACCTTTTGGGTTGCTGCATTAATGTCAGCAAAATTGCCCGCTTTTAGTATGATTTTTATTTCTTGGGACGTTACTCCTTTAACAAGAGAGTTCAGTCCGCTTTTGGTTGCTAACGAATTAGCCGTCTGCTCTGGGACTCCCTGAGCTAGATAGGTACATTTTAGCCGTAATGTAAGGTTTTCAATTTCTTCGCATAATTCACTGGTTTTAGTGCTTTTCACCTGATTCAATTTAGCTACTATGGAGTCCGGGGACTCACTTACTTTACAGCGTCTTTCGACGTCGTCTGCTAACGCTTGTAGTGTATCGCAGTTTCCTAGTCCTAGCCGGGCTTTACCGGTTAGTCTAGTTTTAACGAATTTTAATGCCGTTGCTAGTTGGTTTGCTGGTGTCAGTTCAGCCAGTAAACTTACGGCGTCTGTAAACGATGATAATGAGTCTGCAGAGCCATCGTACATGGGTACGATGGCAGTCGCCTGCTTCACGTCAAATATTGCGTCGGTCATTATCTTCATTTTGTTTGATTCTATACCTAGACTACTTAATTTTTGGTTTTTCTGTTTTGTTTTTTTTATTTCTTTCTTTTACTGAAAGGACATTCATGAAAAGTAGCTCAATGAGAAGATAGAATATAAACAAAATAGGGATGATTGAGTGCTTTTTTTCTGAAGAATGGAAGAAATTAAGGGAAAAATACAAACCATTAGCACGTTTCTTTCGATTATAAAGTATAAATAAATTATAATCACAAAACATCTACAATAATTTATAAAAAAATAAAGAGACATAAAACTCTTTAATTTTTCACTTCTTTCCCTTATTGTTAAATTAGTAGTAAATCACACACATTGTTTTTTCCTTTATGATTTCGCTGTTATTCTTTCTGGTTTTTTATTATCATTGTATTATCCTTATCCTAGTGCTTTGCTTGTTTATCTCATATTATGCTTTTGTTTATACTGTCCGACAAAGAAAACGGTTTTGTTCAGCAAATCAATGATCGAAATCTGCATCGTATTTCAGCTGTTTTCTCTAAATAATGAATACAATTACGGATGATAATAATAGTAGAGTAAGTTATGCGTTTCATTTCTTCCTTTTTGCCACCAAAATGGTCTATGATTAAACCTTAATCATTCACATTGTGTTAAATTTTACACATTTTCTTGTCCGTCTTGTTTCGACATTACAACCCACATTGCTCATGCTCATATCCTATGACTTTATTTCATCTCGTGTGCCATCGAAGAGTGTGAAAGGAGTTCCCCTGTTACATACAAATTTTCAATTTTGTTGTCACGTTTCCTTCTTTAATAGTTGGAAAGATGCTCTGAAGGCTGGAAAATTTTTCTTTATTGATTTCGTCCCGTAGGACCACTGTTCCCTCATTGGGTAAGATTTTTTTTTTTGTATTTTGTCCCGTAGGACCACTGTTCCCTACTGGGTAATGTTTTATTGTTTTTTTTTTAACAGCCACACACAGTTACACACGGTCTATGTTGGCAATGGATCGTGCCGCTTTTATGGCTTGTTGCCTCATTACTCCCCTCATCAGCATATAAGCTGAGAAAAACAGTTGAATGGTAACCATTGCCAGTATTAGTGTTAACTTGAGTTCGTTTGACTCGTGAAACTCTGTGTGCATCGACAGCTCATTTAGAACATTCACCTGCGCATCTCCACTTTGATGTGTTTGTTTAGATTTACTACTTCCCATTATGGACACGTTTATTAATCACTAGCCGCTTATATTATACAATTCAATGTCTAGGGTGTTGCACATTGCAGTAGCACTAGGTTATTTTCTCTTTTAGCTGGCTTTATGGTAATGTTCCTTAAATTTCACTGTCTTTTCTGTATACAGTTTTTCACAAATGGATGGTATTCTTTGCCATCTCGTTCGATGCTATAATTTCATTTTAGCAAGCTACTACTTTCTTCACAATCACTAAAGTATGTTCACTAACTGATTTTCGTTGCTGGCCCGTGACACTTGTCAACGGTTCGCCATGTAGTGCTTTCGGATTAAGAACCAGAGTGGTTGACTGGTTTTTCAATAATGAATGTGTATTTTCATTTCTACTTATCTCTAGCCGTACAATTATTCTTACCGTAACTTATCGTTTCCTACCGGACGTACCTGGAGCGGGAGAAATCGGAAAAACTATAGAGAGGGAGAGAATGTCATGCTAATGGAGAAGGACTGGTAAAAACGTTCACAGCTGTGGCCCAGCTGTGATGTCATAGATTTGGTTATCGACCTCCGCTTTATGCAGGGCAAGCAATCACGAAATATATTGCTAGCTGCCTGCGCGGTGGACTTAGGTCGAGGTAAATGCGAACGCGCATTTCTGTAAGGTGTATGACCGGGATACCCAAATACGTGGAAATGTCGTATTTGGTTTGGGATTGAATGTAAACTGTACTTAGAATGGATCATGCTAGGATGGGATAATGTGTTATATTACAGGGTTTCGGTTTCGAAAGCACCGGAACTCTAGACTGAAATTCACATCGATTTCTCAAACGTGCTCAAACACATTTTACACATATTTGAAGTCAAATAAATGGCCTCTAGCGTGATATGTTAAACAAATAGTTCCAAGCAGTCGTATAAGTGGCTTCTGCATTTGAAAATATGATTGTGTATTATTTGACAAAAAATGGACAAATCCTATCCAATTACCAGTTTCAAGATGTTTCCTGGCTTATCCTGGTTGTCATTGTGCAAATCCGTTTATATTACAAAATTAATAACAGAAATAACATACATCGGTATATTGAATGAATAGTAAAAAACCTGTTTCAATCCACCTAGTGGTGTAATGATGCCCTTCTCATATCAATCATACTATCATATATAATACTGTGGTATTCCTCAAAATAATTTTCTTCGATTCTTAAAAGAATAGCCGAAATTGGTTTGTTTGACCGTCTAATGATAAAAATTATCAATTGAAGAAGATTCTAGGTCAATTTAGAAAATTTTTCACGGCTTTTCGCCCTTTTCAGTGGTGGTATAAAATTTTTAATACACTTTACCCAATATTTCCGGATCCGGAAGTCGGATCCGAATGAAATTCAGGAATTACATATGGGGCCACAAGACCATTTGAATCTAAGTTTGTGAAAATCGGTTCAGCCATCTCCACGAAACATAAGTGCACTTATTTTCACAATTTTTTGCACATTTTACCCCATAATTCCGGAACCGGAAGTCGGATTAAAATAATATTACGGAATTTTGTATGGGTCCACAAGGCCTTTCATTTGAATCTAAGTTTGTGAAAATCGGTTTTAAGTTTGTGAAAATCGGTTCCGAGAAAAGTTAGTCACACACACACACATACACACACACACACACACACACACACACACACACACACACACACACACACACACACACACACACACACACACACACACACACACAGACACAGACATTTTGTGTTCTCGACGAACTGAGTCTAATGGTATATGACACTCGGTCCTCCCGGCCTCGATTCAAAAGTCGGTTTTCACAGTGATTGCATAACCTTTCTATGTGAGAACGGCAAAAATTGATTGATAAAATAATAATTTTTTCTCGCCAGCCGGCTGCCCAGATCAACCAATATAACCTATTAATAATTTTAATAAATAATTAAAATAATGAAGCGGAAATAATAAACAATCAGAACACACGTGAAATCTGTTGATCTTTGTTTGGTGATTTAAAATGATTTTATAAAAATGTTTAGAATATATCAATACAATGAAATAACTATTTTGTCTAAGGTCGTCAAATGGTGAGATAACTAAGTCCTCACAAGTTCCTATCTCATGCCTCCCCGAGCGTCTATGATGACATTTGGTCAATAGAACGGTGTCGACTGGGTGCTATCGTCTTCTGCGTTAGTAGCAGAATGAGAGGGTGCGAAATGAATTGAAGTTTGAAGACCATCCTAAAGTGCTTTATCATAGTATATTGCAACATGTTGTTTGTTGCATTATTTGTTATATATTGAATTGAATTATATTACATTGTATTATATATTGTTATTATTATTATTATTATTATTATTATTAAAAAAAGAAATATTATATTTCCTGCAGTACTGCGACGGAAGAAGAGCATAACTTACACTGCAAAATCAACTGTTATAGATTGTATTATAGCATATTATTTCATATATTATCTTATTATATTATATTTTGTTATGCTATATTATGGTGTATGGTATTATACTGCATTGCAATATATCATATTATATTGTATTATATTATATTATATTATATTATATTATATTATATTATATTATATTATATTATATTATATTATATTATATTATATTATATTATATTATATTATATTATATTATATTATATTATATTATATTATATTATATTATATTATATTATATTATATTATATTATATTATATTGTATCATATTATTTTGTATTATGCTAAAGTATGTCGACAACGAGGAGGGGCAGGGAGTGCATCAGGGTGTCTTACAAGTGAATGACTGGATGATGGAGTGGATTGTCAACCTGAGTCACGCGGGGGAAGCTTTGTGTTTCTCCCTGAAGGTCTGAAATGAGTAAGACGCACCCTTCTAACAAACAAACCGGGTTTAAGCTGGTACAGCGAAATTCTTTATTATATGGCCGGATGTTCTTGCTGGAAGGCGCCGGGTCCGCAAAACCCATTTTGGTCTTCTTGACAGTAATTATATAAAAGCTCTCTGATAATCAAATTCGGATCTACTGTAAGTCTACCCGCATACATTGGTAATGCCTTGAACTGATGGTGGCTTCACACATATATACACATACATACATACAATGAAATAACTATTTTGTCTAAATCCTATTCACTCGGTTATTTTGTATCAAGTAATTCCATTTATAGAAACCTTTTTTAATCCACCTAGTGGTGTTATGATGCCTTTCTCATATCAATCATACTAACATACACAGCAAAAAATTATGAAATTTACAGGTGACGTAAATACATATATGACGCAATTCAGAAGAACGTAATTCGTAAAATGATTGAATTTCACAAGAATGATTTAAATGTACGTCAAACATACCCCACTTTTAAGGCAGACGTGTAATCTTACATGTTTCAGCAGTTAAAAATATATCGAAATGCATTAAACTTGTGTTCGATTACCTGTAAAATTGAGTCATTTATGATGCTCGAAAATGTCGGTCTCAGAAGACGTAAATTTACACGATTTTTTCTAGGTGTGTATATAATACTGTAGGATTCTTCAAAAAAATTTTCTTCGATTCTTAAAAGAATAACCGAAATCGGTTTGTTTGACCGTATACTGATGAAAACTATCAATTGGAGAAGATTTGAGGTCGCTTTGGAAAACTTTTTACGGTTTTTCGCCCTTTCCAGTGATGGTATAAATTTTTTAACACATTGTACCCTATATTGCCGGATCCGGATGAAATTCAGCAATTACGTATAGGACCTTTCATTTGAACCTAAGTTTGTGAAAATTGTTCGCGCCGTCTATGAGAAAAGTCAGAACACATATTTTCCTTTATTTTCCGCATTTTACTCCATAACTCCGGAACCGGAATTCGGATCCAAATAATATTGAGGAATTTTATATGGGACCACCTTTCATTTAATTTTTGTGAAAATCGGTTCAGCCATCTCCGAAAAAAGTTGGTGCACTTATTTTACGGATGAAATTCAGGAATTACGTTTCATTTGAACCTAAGTTTGTGAAAATCGTTCACGCCAGCTATGAGAAAAGTTAGAACACATATTTTCGTTTTTTGGCACATTTTGCCCCATAGCTCCGGAACCGGAAGTCGGATCCAAATAATATTGAGGAATTTTGTATGGGACCACAGAACCTTTCATTTGAATTTAAATTTGTGAAAATCGGTTCAGCCATCTCCGAAAAAAATGGTGAGCTTATTTCCACCATTTTTGCACATTTCACCCCATAATTCCGGAACCGGAAGTCGGATCCAAATAATATTCAGGAGTTTTGTATGGGACCACAAGACCTTTCATTTGAATCTATGTTTGTAAAAATCGGTTCAGCCATCTCCGAGAAAAGTTAGTACAAAAAAACGTTACATACACACATACACGTTACATACACACACACACATACACAGACATTTTGCGTACTCGACGAACTGAGTCGAATGGTATACGACACTCGGCCCTCCGAACCTCAGTTCAAAAGTCGGTTTTCACAGTGATTGCATAACTTTTCTATATTAGAAAGGTAAAATAGGGAAGTTTTTATTCGTTACGCGTTAGTGTTTCAAATTTTCCTTCAGATTCACGAATAAGGACTATGATTCAAGGCTTCCCGGGACTTTAGTATCAGATATTGTTGAAACATTCACTCGGGAAGTCAGTGAGTTTAGTAGTGCATCGGAGCATCTTGAAACCGGAATAGTCGCGCGCGAATACTACCATCATTCAAATTTTTTCTAACAAATATTCTTCTTCCGTGACACTTGTAGAGTAACAACAAGTGTTGGACTAACAACCCTGCACATTCCTTAGACGATATACATTCGGGATTGGCCTGCGCCGGTACTGATCAATGAATCAATGATGATTTACCAGTCTCAGGTCCAATCATCTAGAAATTCCCTGTACAATTTCAGCTAAACCCGATCAGTAACGGAGTAGTAACCAGGGGTGGTCGCTCAAGCTCAAGCTCTATTAACAACTATGATATATTGTTCAGAAAACTTCAATAGTTAGGTATACTAGAAAATTGAGTGCATAGGGATGTCAAAGTCTCAGAGTTGCGTATAAAAAGAACCACACACGTTAAGTCTCAGTAAATGAATTTTTCCAAGGCGGGGTTTTCTAATCCAGGTTTGGTGATATACAGTCTAGAATTGTTTTCAGTTTCTGGACAAATGTCATTCTATGTTCATCAACGATATCCGGTAGCACTAAGTACACTTCAAATCAGTTGAGAGAATTTTTATTTTTGAATCTATGATATTACATCAATATTTTTATATGAAATTAATTTCGAAAGTGAAAACTTACTGGAAATGGAACAAATGTTTCAACTTCGATGGCACGAAGGAAAATGCTCTCCTTTTCATTCATAGTTATATAATATAAGTTGTCAGAATCAACGGAACAAAAGAAAAATGTCCGAATACGACTAATACCATTTAAGCCTGTCAAGTACTAGCCAAACTTCTGAAACAAAAAGAAATTCACCAACCTCCGAAAGTACTAAGAAAAGGGCTTCCGGTACACTAACGAGACAAAGTTCCCATAGTTCACCGCAGGCTTTAACTCACGTAGCCAGATCGAGTGGTGATATGCTGATTGGTAAGCAATATACGCGACACATGTGTCACGCGCACATCCTCTTGGGGTTGCAAAATTGGTGGAAACTTTTCCGTACCGCATACTAGAAAAACACACCACTAGGCAGCCATATAGCAAGGCAACTTCCTCAACTATCTTCACTGAAAGTTTTCAATCCTCTTTACTGTGCGGGAATGAAGAAAATCCTATTGGCAGAATGGGACCAATTTTTCTCGCAATGAGACGATAAAGTTCGACTCGTGATGGAGTAGGGGTGATGGTGGCGACGGGTGCTTAGTTGGAGCAGTTTTGTGTGCGTATCTTAGCGAAAATAGCTGAGTACACGAACCCATTGCAGTTATATTATTATATATTATATTATTTCGAGTATTTCATTATGCGTAACTTTATAAATAGAGTGTCTTGGATTATTTCAAGTAGTTGTAGTTTCTCCTTTGTATCCAATAGTGACAATTAATACAAAAAATTAAATGAAATCCAATGTGTACCTCAAAATAAATAGAATGAGAACATTTTGTATGAATGAGGACATTTTGTATGACACGGTAAAACGGTCTGTTAATAAAACGACACTGACGTTGGCGACAAAACTGACCTATTTGGTACGTGCGTGTGCTTACCCAGAATAACTGAACTAATCCAGAAACAAGTGTACGTTTATTCTCAAACTGAGAGGCCATTAATTATTGTTGATTCTGCTTTTTCAATCTTCTTGCCAATTAGCAAATACAGGAACTACTATTTGTATCGGTGTGTCAACTGAATACTTACTATGTAGACACATAACCTATACCAATCATTTGGACAATCGGAATGCCACTGGTGTACTGATTTGCTATCCCGTAGGCAAACCTAGGGAAAATCTGAGGATGGAGTCGACGGAAAAGTTTCACTAATTAATTAATTGCTTACTTGGTATGCTGTGTTCGGTTTGGGAGATAGACTTAGTTGTTTAACGAGATATCGATTTGAGGGAGGTGTATTTCTAGCGGAACTATGCGGTGATTGAATGTCGAAACAGTGTAATGACTATCTTATGCGAAATGTCGAAATTTTGTCATAAGCATTTTCACAATTGATCAACAGCGTATACAATTATTAAAAAAATCTAGTTTAGTTAAATTTACGAAAATTAAATGAATGATGAAATGTAAAAACAGCCGGGTAAGCATGTGAAATCTAGATTGACGAAGCTAGAATGATTCTATTGATTTTAATTTTGTTTGATTTTTGAAGCAGCCGCTCCACAGAAAAATGTGAAAAAATAATGGAAGGTTTAGCAATCCAGAGAGTTTACATTTTTTGTCCAAATTACTCGAAAATGTATTTTATAGTATATATGTGGATTCGCGTCACCTGTACCTTTTATAATTTTTTGCAGTGATTGCTCGAGTCCCGACTAAGAATCGTGTTAGTAGGATCGTAGCAGCAGCCATGCAATTGTTCTGCATCCTGTGAACCTGCTGCGAAGTCTGTTGAAACAGAAGGTCACATTCCACAATTGGAATGTAATACCAAAATTGGAAGTGAGAAAAAATAAGTTTCAAAATATTCAATTATTTTTTATGCTAGAAATACATTTTCGAATAATTTTTAAAAAATTGTAAACTCTTCTGACTATACCTTAAACATTTCTGTTTTTTTCACATCTTTCGGAGAAATGGTGCTTCAAAAATCAAATAAAATGAAAATTAATAGAACCACCCTAACTTCGTCGATCTGGCAGTTAAAGAGTTTACATTTTGGGGAAATTGTCCAGGCTTTTTCAAATGGGGTATAACATCGAAATTCTTTTTGAAGGGAGCTTTCGCATACTTACTCGGCTTTAGCCTTTAGGCCTTTCACTGTCAGTATATTTCTTCTTATTTGATTGACTATTGCTAATACTCAAATGAAACTTAAAGTCTATTCGCACCATTCCTGGATCGGCGATGGCTGAGCTGCTGGCGTGTGCATGTATTGGAATGTCGGATCCAACATAAAATCCATTTGGTAGCCACCGATATTCCTCGCCGAATTTTTTTTTCCGGCGCCGATGGTGCGAAAAACTCGGCGAGAATAACGTCGGCAACTAAATGGATTTTAAGCCGGATCCGGCATTCCAATACATGCACACGTCGCAAGATCAGTCATTGCCGATGAGGAAAAAATATCCCGAATTTTTTTTTTTTTTTTTTTTTTTTTTATTCAATAATATAATATAATATTAAGGCACACTGCTTAAGCTCTAAGATGCCAAGGGTATTTACTAATCTTAATTATCGTCTAACTTAAAACTAGAGTAGTATCATTATGTAATATAGTATCTGGCGATCGGTAGTGGCCGGTGAATTGAATTTAGGATGAGATGATTCCAGATGGCGATGGTAATTTTCTATGTTGGCCGCATTCTTCGGTCCGTGAGGGTCCGCGGGAAACACCCCCAGGCTACGAAGGCCCGGCGGGTGGCCCGCATGCTGGTCATTGACTGGAGCGGTCTTCCGGTGATGGTGATGTTACGGAAGAGAATGAAAAAAAGAAGTAAATATTGTGGGAAACGGGGTAAAAAAGGGGTGTGGGAACAAAATGTTTGAAAACGACAGAGATCTAATTAGTTGCCATCGAGATGGTGAAAAAACAGGGAAAGGGGGACGAAAAAGTTAGTGACAAAAAAAAAAGATCTTGTTAATTCCAATGAAGATGGTGGACAGGGACGGGGATCGAGAGAATCGGGCGGATGTTAGTGTCGAACCTGTAGGTGGAGATTATATTTTCTGAGCGAGGAATAACACATTACACTTGTATATCAATGTGTTTAAGGTACTGGTATATGAGAAGCATATATGAACTATCCCGACTCGCCAACACATCCCGAACCGGCACCTCAGGCGGTCTACCTCGGGCCCTGAGGGATTCCAGTAGCTTCGACCTGGCGTCACGATACTCTACGCACGACCACACGACATGCTCGATGTCCTGATAACCGTCGCCACAGGTGCAGAGCCCGTTCTCCACGATCCCGATACGCCGGAGATGTGCGTTGAATGTATAGTGATTTGACATGAGCCGTGACATAACGCGAATGAAATCACGACTCATGTTCATCCCCTTGAACCAAGGTTTCGTCGATACCTTAGGGATAATGGAGTGTAGCCATCGTCCCAGTTCGTCATTCGTCCATGAAGTTTGCCAACTTTCGAGAGTTTTCTGACGAGAAATACTGAAAAATTCATTGAAGCAGATTGGTCTTTCATAAATATCACCTTCCAATGCGCCCACTTTAGCCAATAAGTCTGCCTTTTCATTGCCCGGAATGGAACAATGCGAAGGGACCCAGACTAACGATATTAAATAAGACCGTTCAGATAAAGTTCTCAAATGTTCCCGTATTTTCCCCAGGAAATATGGGGGATACTTTCCTGGCTTCATTGCCCGGAGAGCTTCTATTGAACTTAGACTGTCCGTGACAATGAAGTAATGGTCTTTGGGCATGGTTTCAATGATCTCGAGGGTGTACTGAATAGCAGCTAATTCTGCGACGTAAACTGAAGCCGGATCACTGAGTTTGTAAGAAGCGGTGATGTTTTGATTGAAGATGCCGAAGCCTGTGGACTCGTTGATGTTTGATCCGTCAGTGTAAAACACCTTTTCACAGTTGACTGTTCTAAATTTATTATAAAAAATATTTGGGGCCACTTGAGGGCGCACGTGATCCGGAATTCCACGAATTTCTTCTCTCATGGATGTGTCGAAAAACACAGTAGAATCAGAAGTATCCAAGAAATGAGCACGGTTGGAAACAAACGAAGAAGGATTAATATTCTGAGCCATGTAATCAAAATACAAGGACATAAAACGGGTTTGAGAGTTAAGCTCAACTAACCTTTCGAAGTTTTCAATCACCAGAGGATTCAAAATGTCGCATCGAATGAGCAAACGATATGAGAGATCCCAGAACCGGTTTTTCAGTGGAAGAACGCCCGCCAGCACTTCGAGGCTCATCGTATGAGTCGATTGCATGCAACCCAAGGCAATACGCAAACAACGATACTGAATTCTTTCCAGCTTGATGAAATGAGTGTTCGCCACTGATCGGAAGCAGAAGCATCCATATTCCATAACGGACAATATCGTTGTTTGGTACAACCTGATCAGGTCTCCTGGGTGAGCACCCCACCAAGTTCCGGTTATTGTACGAAGAAAGTTGATTCTCTGCTGGCATTTTTGTTTCAGATACCTAATGTGACATCCCCAGGTGCCTTTGGAGTCGAACCAGACCCCGAGATATTTAAATGTGAAGGCCTGAGCTATGGTTTCACCCCCTAGTTGAAGCTGTAATTGTGCTGGTTCTCGCTTCCTCGAAAATACAACCAGCTCAGTTTTCTCCGTAGAGAACTCGATACCCATTTGAAGAGCCCATGATGATAAGTTGTCGAGAGTATCTTGTAATGGTCCTTGGAGATCGGCAGCTTTGGGTCCTATAATAGACACAACGCTGTCGTCGGCAAGTTGTCTTAGCGTGCAAGATGTGTTGATACATTCATCGATATTACTTACGTAAAAATTGTATAAAAGGGGGCTTAAGCATGAGCCCTGAGGAAGACCCATGTAGCTGAATCGTATTGTCGACAAATCACCATGCGCAAAGTACATGTGTTTCTCAGACAATAGATTATGTAAAAAGTTGTTCAAAACTGGCGAAAGACCATGCTGATGCAACTTCTCAGATAGGATATTTATAGAAACTGAGTCAAAAGCCCCCTTAATGTCTAGGAAAACTGATGCCATTTGTTCTTTACGAGCAAATGCCATTTGAATTTCTGTTGAGAGCAACGCAAGACAATCGTTCGTTCCTTTGCCCCTGCGGAAACCAAATTGTGTATCTGAAAGTAAACCATTAGTTTCGACCCAATTGTCTAGACGAAACAGAATCATTTTTTCGAACAATTTCCGGATACAGGAAAGCATAGCAATCGGCCGATACGAATTGTGATCGGAGGCTGGTTTCCCTGGTTTTTGAATGGCGATAACTCTGACTTGTCTCCAGTCGTGTGGGACAATATTACCCGTGAGGAACTTGTTGAATAAATTCAGCAAGCGCCTTTTGGCGGGGTCAGGCAGATTTTTCAACAAGTTGAATTTTATTCTGTCTAATCCCGGGGCTTTATTGTTACATGACAAAAGTGCAAGTGAGAGCTCTACCATCGAAAACGGTGATTCGTTTGTATTTGGTGTCGCGGCGCGGGTGATCTTCTGTTCCGGAACAGAGTCTGGGCATACTTTTTTAGCGAAATCGAATATCCAGCGGTTGGAGTATTCCTCGCTTTCATTCGTGGTGTTATGATTGCGCATTCGTCGGGCTGTGTTCCAAAGAGTGCTCATAGATGTTTCTTTCGTTAAGCCGTCTATAAACCGACGCCAGTAACCGCGTTTCTTGGCTCTAATCAAGTTCTTAGTTTTAACGTCTAACGCCGCGTAATTCCGGTAATTATCAGGTGTTCCATTTTTTCTGAATTTTTTATACGCGGAGGCTCTCTCCGCGTTTAAATTTGTGCACTCTTTGTCCCACCACGGGTTGGGAGGACGGATGTTAGTTTTTGCGCCGGGTACACGTTTCGTCTGAGCTTGAATCGCAGTATCGAGAATCAAGCCAGCCAAAAACGTGTACTCTTCCTCCGGAGGAAGTTGTTGAGTTCTTTCAAGTTTCTCAGATATCGAGGTCGCATAGCTATTCCAATCAATATTTCGTGTGAGGTCATACGAAACATTGATTGTCTTCGATGGTTTTGAGCCGCTGGTGATTGATATTACGATCGGTAGATGATCACTACCGTGGGGATCAGGAATTACCTCCCACGTGCAATCCAACCGTAGCGATGTCGAGCAAAGGGATAAATCCAGCGCACTTGGTCTTGCTGGTGGTGCAGGAATCCGTGTCATTTCTCCCGTATTCAAGATTGTCATATTGAAGTTGTCGCAAATATCATGGATCATAGCTGATCTGTTATCGTCGTGAAGACAGCCCCATCCCGTACCGTGTGAGTTAAAGTCTCCTAAAACCAACGTCGGTGCGGGAAAGAGCTCTATGATATTACTGAGCCACCGATGCCCAACCAAGGCTCTAGGGGGAATGTAGATGGAAGCAATACAAAGGTCCTTACCTTTGATTGTAACATGACATGCGACAACTTCAATACCTGGTATCGAGGGGAGGTTAATTCGATAAAAAGAATAGCACTTTTTGATCCCTAAAAGTACTCCTCCATAGGGATCATCTCGATCCAGGCGAATAATGTTAAAATCGTGGAAGTTTAAGGATATTTCAGAAGTTAGCCAAGTTTCGCACAATGCAAATGCGTCACATTTCAGATTATTTACTAGAAATTTAAAAGAATCTATTTTTGGGATGATACTTCTGCAATTCCACTGTAAAACAGTGATTAGATCCGTGACCTCGGTGGATGATTTAGCCATCGAAGGATACAATCGCTGAGAGAAGGGGCCAATTTGCAGTCAACTGCTTCAAATATGTTTTTACTGTTGGCATGAAAGCAATTAAAATGCTTCTAAGAGGGTCTGAAATATTGAAAGTTGTAAAAATCCAGTCCACAACATCAGAGAACTTGATAAGTCCAGCACCTAGTTGGTTCTCTGGTAGATTTTCTGGGACGCTTGGGGATTTTGTAGTCCCGGGAAGTCGTGGGAATTCCATCTCGGAATTGAGTTTTCCGAGACCAGGAGCTTTTTGCTTCGGTGTTGTGTCCCGATTCCCGTTAGCTGTAACTTTTCGAAGCCCTTCGGAAGACACCTTCGAACCCTTACTAGGTAGCTTATGAGAGGATTTATTTATTCTTTTCCTACAGCTATGAGGGACCGCCGAAGATGGACCTTCCAAAGGGTCGTCAGAATCGCTCTCGTCAGTTGACAAGCAGGCATATGGGTTCGTTGTCTGTTTAGGAGGGGTGGCACTTTTAAGCATCTCTGCGAAGGAACGCTTGGAGTGCTCCTTTAGGGAACGCTTCATTCGATCACCTCGCAGTTTGTAAGCGGGACAATCAGAGAGGTCATGCGGACCCTCCTTACAGTAGAGACACTTTTCAGCATCCTTACCGCAAGAGCCGTCCGCATGAGCTTCCCCACAGTTAGCACAACGTGGCTTATTGCTGCAATGGGTAGCTGTATGCCCCAGTTTTTTGCAATTAGTACAGTTCATTACTCGGGGTACGAATAGGCGAACAGGCAAACGAACCCGGTCCAAGAGGATGTAGTTGGGCAAAGCAGAACCGGCGAAGGTCACACGATAAGAGTCTGATTGGGGATAGGACTTTGTTCCATCCCCGGCGATCGATACTGAATGCAATCGCTTGCAATCCAGTATCTTGACATTCTTAAGTGAGGGGTCTTTAAAACAACCCGCCCCGTACTTAAGAACGTCCTCGCAAGTCAAACTCGAATCGGTGACCACACCGTCGATTTCTACTTCGCGAGCTGGCACGTAGACGCGGTACTCCCGCGTAAAAGGATCATTTTGAACGAGCTCATTAGCCTGTTTTGAACTGGTAAACAGGACCCTGAGCTTGTCTGGACGTATCTTATCAAAACTTTTTATAGTATTGTATCGCGAGGACAGGTCCCGCGATATTTTTAAAATATTTAATTTTTTTTCTTTCGATTTGGTCCGGAAATAAACCGCATAAGGACCGGCCGGTAGTGCGAGCCCATCCGGATAGCTCTTTATGCGAGACTTTTTATAGTCAAGGGAAGTCTCCATTTGATCATCGGGAACGGGGGGGTCAGAATTTAGACTAGACATGTTGCGGAGCTACCTCCGCACAGAATTAAGTGAATCGGGGAGAAATAGAACAGTCGAATGCAGGAAGGAAAAAAAAAACTAAATAATGATACTTAACTTAAATCCAACGTGGGCCACCAAGGCCTAGCCCTCGTCGATCGGCGTATCGCCGCTGCGATGGTGTGCAAAAAACCTCCGAGAGGAAAAAGCACACTCTTTTTTAATCCGCACAGTGATATCACGTACACCGCTGGGCCTGTTTTGATCGATCGAACAATCACCGGCTAACGGTACTGTTTCGATCGTCCGCTCACAACAATACACTGCTTCAGTATATAATGTGCATAAAACCTCTCACAGGAAAAAGCACTATTGTCTATTACACAATAGCGATCTAGTTTTGATCGTCCGGTCACTTTATCACACACGGCACTGGTTTTCAACGCTTTCGCAGTAAACACAAAGCACGTCCGTTCACTCGAAAGGTTGAAACGGCAATGATTTTTTTTTTTTTTTTTTTTTTTTTTTTTTTTTTTGTTTCAATTATAGAGGCTTTAACATTAATGTCATTCGCCTCTTCGGGCTAGAAAAACTTTCTGACCCTATGTGCGGGTTGGGAATCGAACCCAGGCGGGCGGCGTGAAAGGCATCGACTTACCCATCACGCTATACCCGTCCCCCATATCCCGAATTGTCCCGGAATAGTGTGAATAGACATTTAATGGATTCATCGAGAATTGAATCACCATGCCGAGTAATTTGAAATTTCGCTTACTCCGTTTCAAGTGGCAATGAATCTACATGTTTCACTGTTTCAGTCGTCGGCAGTGGGCTAGTTCGAATGAACAAAACAGAAAATATTTGCGGCCGGAATAATAATCAGAAGGAGGCTGTTCTGATTAGAGTTTCCAAACATCACCAGCAAGTGTAAATCTATAATTTTCGTTTTTTGGAATAAAATCTGTTCTAAAGTATACAAAATGAAGATTGAAATATGAAGCAATAATTCACATACACTTTATTATTGACATTTCTCTATCAAAAGTGGTCTCTACTATCTACCAATAGAAATGTTTACATCTCGTCGAAAGTAGTTTCATCGAATGGGTTATTTCGCCGAAAGTCGAAAGAGGTGGCCTCTCGCAAACACACCTGTAATCCACTCGTTCGTCCGGCCCACTCATGCTGCTTTCTTAGATTTAGTTAAACTTAAACGCCCGTTGCGACGAAGACACATTACCATTCACATTACTTAGTCGAGATCGTAAAATGACTGTGCGTGTAAGGCCGAGTGTGTAATCACTTCATTCCAATTTTCCAAATTTCAAATAAACATCAAGTTCCGGAATAATAAGGTGACATTTGGTCAAACATTTGAAAAACAATTACTCCTCTAATGTCGCTTTCGTTTTTAAATTGCACTACACCGGTGCAGGTAAGGAGACATTGAAACCGTTCGTTTTTGCCAATTGCACTACACCAGTGTTACACTTTTTCTGCACCGATACCACTGGTGTAGCACTCATCAAAAGTTTGGTGTAGCTCTGTGCAATGGAATCATTTATTGTGTTCAATGGTTACTGTTTATGTTTTCGACCACCGGTATTGCACCAGTGTAGTGCAAATTTGAAACGAAAACACCATAAGAGGTAGCTATAGGTACTGATTTTTCACGAACTTAGATTTGAAGCCTGCTAAAACTTGAGTTATTTAATATCTGAACCAGAGCTGCTATACATATGTCACTATCAGCTTTGCATGATGAAGATTGGAAAGCTTATGTCACTGGACTGCTGCCAACCAGGCTTTACAATTCACCATACATTGAGTGTCTGAGAGCCGATCTGCCAGAACTTAAATTCTCTTGATATTGCACTTACCAGGACGCTCATTGACTTCCGATGCGATTAATATTATCTTCATTTCTCCAGTCACTGCTTGATTACAATGTGACTAAATATTAAAGCTTGCATAGCCTCAAAAGCTTGATTCAGTTTAAAATATTATTTCACGGAATTTTTGTTTTCTCATACGGAAAGGTTATACAATCACTGTGAAAACCAATCATATACTACTCAAATCAGTTCGTTGAGTATACAAAATGTATGTAGCATTTTTCTGCAATCACTTTTCTTGGAAATCGATTTTCACAAATTTAGATTTAAATGAAAGGTCTTAAAATGCCTTAGGGAATTTCAGAATTCATTCTACTTCCGAAATTACAGGTTGACGAGTGTATTTGGCTTTTGTATTTCAATTTTGGATTATTTGCTTTGCTCAGATATAGCTGGGCTCGAAACTATTCCACTCGTTATTCATTGTTAGCAGACGGCCTATCAAATTAATTCCGGCAACCCGGGTTTCAAATTTTCGATTCCGGAAGCACCGAAAATAGTGTTCAAATGCTCCAAAATGAAACTCAGTCTATTCATTCAGAGATGGTTTGACAGATTTTCACGTAGATAAGGAACGCGATTTAAAGCTTTTGAAAACTCGAAATACATCGTTTCTTTTTGTTGAAAAACGCTTATCAAATTGAACAAAAACGTACCTTATTAGGTTCGTAGAAGTTGACCGCATTCTGACAAATCCATGCTGATCGGTTGTGTAGATGTGCTTAACTGAAGGGTAAATAATTCTGTAACTCGTGAAATAATTGAGACAGATCATGAAACAAAATCATGTTATTGCCCCATTTTCCCCGCACTCGGTGGAGTTAGTGGTACACTAAAATTCACTGATAAAAATATTTTGTGAATTTACATCTATTTTAATGTACATATTTGGAGCAGGAAATTAAACATAAAGTTACTTTGCAGTTCTGTACGTTTCGATTAAATATGAACGCAAAACTAAGCGTTAATTGAAAGATACAGTTATATTGATTGAAAAACCAATGCAATCCAATTTAATTTTGCATCGATTATTGTTTCCAACCAAACTTTCGATTCAATTGATGTCTATTTCATATTACTATAGATTTAAATGTCGTGTAACTTTCATCATTTCTTTCTGTGTTGCATGATTTTATGAAAAATAAATTGTCGGGAGAATCGAAAAGAGTAAAGTACCAGGGAGGGCATGTAGAAAACCCTGTCGAAACCATATGATATAATACCTAATCAGATACAAGTAATATTGATACAAGTAGGAATTGTAGAAAACTCTGAAATAATGATTTTGAATAAATGCGTCAAGAAACACAACTAATTGCACAGGAAAAAATAATGAAATTTAAACGACATGTAATTCAATAGTACTATGAAATAGACATATCAGTTGAATCGAGAATCTGATTTAAAACCACGATTGATGTGAAATTAAATTGTAATGCATTGATTTGTCAATAAACATGACTGTATGTTTCAAAAAACGCTTAGTTTTGCGTTCAAAGTACATCGAAAAATCAAGAATTGTAAAGAAACTTTCCATTCAATAGCCTGCTCCAAATATGTGCATGAAAATTAATGTAAATCCACAAAATATTTTTATCTGTGTGTAATCGATTTTAGTTTAAAAATTACAAAATGTTTGGATTTATTCATGGATTTTTATACAGTAACAAAATAGGGAAAATTTATGGATAAACAATTTATTTGATTTCTCAAAATTTCGAAGTCGTCGAAATGTTTGTCGATTGGATCATATCAACGTAATGTAAAATACGTAATCATGAGTTTTTGCTCTCTATATAAAGGTAATAGAATTACTGAAAAAACCGACTTACGAAAAAGCCTCGGAAAGCCATAGTGTTATATACCATTCGACTCAGCCCGACGAGATCGGAAAATTTAAAAGATTTTGTTGCGTTCAATTCACTCGAGGATGGCTGAACCGATTTTAACAAGTCTTTGCTCTTTTGAAAGCTACTATTGAATTGTGGATCCAGTTCGAAGTTCAACTGACTATCACTTCTGTTTCCGGAGATATAATGATATAGCGCACTTTTTTTTCTGCACTACATTTCTCGGAGTTGTTTGAGAGATACTACTGAGTCATTCATCAAGTTCAATGATGAAATGACTCTCACTTCCTCTTCCGGAGATATAAAGTAAGTGACGTAACCGACTAATCGCGCTTTTTTCATCGGATAAATTATCTCGAAGACGATTCAACAAATTTCGATTAACTAAGGTTTTCTTTCTTTGTTGTCTCTTTCTCTTATTATGGTCATGTATGTATTCCGCAAACTCATGTAGCGCTCAGGATCTCATTCACACTATGTATATTATGTAAAGTTTGTGAGTTTTCTACATACACGAGTTTTTCTACGTAGAAAACGTATATTACAGTAAAAACGTGCTTAATCCACCTAGCAGTGAGATGATACCTTTTATCGATCCGCGTTTTTTGTATGAATATTCTTCGGTGTTTCAGTTTTCATGACATTATTCTAATGTCCGTCGTTTTAAGTGGCAATTTGAGATTTTAATCACTCATTACTCTGTAATGTCTAAACTGATAATTGGATCGAATTTGAATCTAAAAGTGTCACAGCTCCACTTTAGAGTTTACGGTTGTTTAAGGTACTTCCAGAGCATAACCCAAACATATTCGTATGGCCATATGACGAATAAATTGCAATAGTTTTGAGTCCAACTTTAAAGCATTTCGGGATTGTTATCTTCTATATCGGTTTGAATTCATCATCCTGTAATTCCAGAATCGGAAGTCAGAATCTGATAAAATTAATTAATTTAGTCTTGTCGATCTAGCTTTTTTTTTGAGAAAACGATTGAGCTTTGAGAAACGAATCGATACTGGAACCGGAATTCGAAAATCGGTGTAGCCGAAGTCAGATAAATTCACCTGAGTAGCTGTTTAGTTTACATTTGTTTCAAAATGTTACATTTCTGGAACCAGATGTCGGAACCACACATAATTCAGGAACCTTGTTTGGGAGTATACGACATTTCATATGAAAATGAGTTTGTAGAAAACGTTTGAGTCATCTCCAAAAAAATTGAGTGAAATTATTTGTCACACACGCATTTGCTGATATCGACGAACTGATTCGAATGGTATATGGGTGTTATGTTCTTCCAGCATTTATTGCTTTCAGTAGTTTAAATCAATACAATTATGGAATTACTTTCAATTTGGAAATGCTACCATCATTTAGTTTACATGTCATATTCGAACGATTATGTTGCCAAAAACGAACCGTGCTAGAATCTGTCCGAGGCAAAATGGCATAAAAAAGGATGCTGTACGCAGTCTTTTTGGTACATAGAAAGAATTGCATGTAACAGTATAAAAATCGTGTTTTACGTTGCTCCCAAGCATTTCTTTGCCATACAGCGCTCAAACTTCTACTGCTGGAATAGGACAAAAAGTCGCTTACACAAAAATTTCGGTATCTCCGTTAAAAATGGACAGATTTCAACAATCTTTGGATTGTTGGATAGCTATTAACGTGCGGAATCTAAGTCTGAAAACATATTCTGTTTTCAAGGTCAAATGTGACTGTCAAAAAACTGAAAATTTTGACATAAAACTTTGTATAACTAAAAAAGTAAACATCCGATCTCAAAACCATAAAATTTTTCAAGTGTACACTTAACTCTATAATTCCGAAACCGGAAGTAGGATCCAGATGTAATTCAGAAGTTTTATATGTAATCGTAAGAAAATTTAAAAAAAAAAGAAAAATTAGTACACAAAATTTTTTTTTCTGCAGATCTTAACACATTACTCCGGGACCAGGAGTCCTATCCAAACAAAATTAAAAAATTTTATTTTCATTTGGATTTAGGATTGTGAAAAATGGTTCAGCCATCTCCGAGAAAAGATAGTCCAAAAAACGTTATGTACACACATACACACTCATACACATTTTGCTACTCGACGAACTGAGTCGAATAGTGTATGACACGCGGCCCTACTGGCCTCAGTTCAAAAGTCGGTTTGATTGCATAACTTTTTTATATGAAGAAGGAAAAAATGACGTTTACACGTTATGTGCAACAAGAGATATTCCCAATCGAGTATTTAACACGCTCTCAGAGGGTAAATCTTGAAAAAGTGTCCCATGTAATTCACGACAAAATCGGTTGACCGGTCTCCTAGAACTTCGAGTGCACTTTTTTCATATTTTTGCATATTTTACCCTGTTACTCCCGAGACTAAAGTTCGATCTGGATAGTATTCAATATCAGGCTATGGGACCAAGAAACTTTTTGGTTTCTAAGAAAACTGATTGCACGTTATAAGTTCATTTTGCACATTTTACTCCGTAACTACCGAACCGGAAGTCGGATCCAGAATAAATTCAATTAGAACTTATGGCACTATAAGGCCTTTAATTTAAATCTTAGTTGAAGAAAATCGGTTGAACGGTCTCTGAAAAAATCGAGTGCATTTTTTATTCATTTTTTTGCACATTTTACCCCGATACTCCCGAACCGGAAGTCCGATCCGTGGAAAATTCAATAGCACCCTATGAAACCAAGAGACCTTGCATTTGAATCTAATTTTGTGAAATTCGGTTCAGCCATCTCCGAGAAAATAAAGAAATGCACATTTTGGTTACATACACACATACATACTCACCCGTACACACATAAACAAGTAAGCACACACACACACACGCGCGTGCGCACACACAGACACAGACACAGACATTTGCTCGGTTCGCCGAGCTGAGTCTCAAAATTCCCGTTTCGTTCTAAATTTTTCGCTTTGTTGCTTTGCACAATGCGAAGCAAACAAACGTCCACATTAAAGAACTAAGCACGCAGAAAGCGCCTACAAACTTTCGAACCGATGTCATTGCTTCATAGGTAATAACGGGTGATTAAAGAAACCAACATCCTATTCGGATGTTCTGGCTTTAGGTAAAATCCGATCAGAGAAGAAAAAAATCTACAAAGCAATAAATGCCATTCGCAGACGGGTAAGTTGCGGAAATTGGAATTTACTGGGGTCGTGACGCCAAACCACCTAATCCGTGTGGTTGTTTTATCAATCAATAAATCAGTGAAAGATAAACCTTTCCATCGGAAAAGGCAGCATTCAACCTAGAAGCTAAGCATCATCACGCAGAGGGACGAGGACCAAGGCAAGGTATTGATTGCCTGTTGTGTAATCATTCACATCATTGCTTCTCGACTTTTTGATCGCTTGCTCTCATTGGATCAGGATGATGGAGGATCCTGATCTGAAATGAGTAGTATGATTTATAGACACAGTATTTCAATTTGTTATGAAACTTTTCATAACAAGTTTACATATAACACTAGCCGAAGCAACCCTTCATTATCGGCTTCTACAAACAAAACAAACAGTTCAAAGTTTGACTAATTCATCGGGGCTTAGAATCCCCTCGCGGAACACAATTTGGTTGTAATTTTGTTACACCTTTCTGAACGGGAGAGCATTGGATCGAAAGGGCATATGTGGACGGAGTCGGCAAAATAAGCTAGCTAGAAGATCCGACAACGTTGATTTCAGTCCAAGCGTACTGAGATGAAAGTGGGATACGGAAAATCACGGGAGACACGTCAAATTCTTGTTGCCGAATTGGATTCGTCGACTGTCTGTTCTGTGGCACTCTATTGGACAAAAAGCCGAAAAGCCAGAATTCCATTTGCTTTCGAATGATGTAGGATCTCGAAATAGATAATCCTCTTTTGTGTTGGTCATCATCTGTACAGGAAGAGCTTGCAGACGAAGGTTGTTTGTGGCAGTTGGAGTCTGATGGGAATGAGGTAATGGATTTATTCGTTTTTGACAGAAAGATTGCAAATCTTGTTGCCAACTCTCGGCACTTGAAATAGTTGTGACATTGGTTGACTCAGATTCGCTAGAAAACATAAAAATAAATCAATTATAACAACTCAAGCCCGCTCATTTTTTTGTGACGGCGTACGTATTATCAAGGGAAACAGTTTCGTTCCAAAACCTTGCACATCATTTCTTTTGAATTTTCTGCATGGTTCATAAAAAATGTAATATTCCACAATGCTTGATATGCTGGTTTTTCTATCAGTTGGTGGTAAATTGATATCCACTGGGTAGCAGAAAAAGTTATCTTGGCTACAGTCCAACACAGCATTCGGAGATTTCAACCGACAAACTCAACTTCTCATTTTGCGGACTGGTCAACCTACTCTCATGGTCAAGGAGAGGAATATTACATATTTCTTGATGACCTACTCAAGATCTTTCTGCATGGTTTGTAGTTTTTGTCAATTTCTGCTGTCCGCTCATAGTTTATGATATCTCTAAAGGGTGCTCCAGTTCTGACCTACTCTCTAACAAATACTCAATATGCAACGAGGAATAAGATAAACGTTTTGGATTTTTTTGTACTGTAGTTTACGAGCAGGGAGGATGCACATTTGCTGCTTACTAAGTTTCATCCCGATTTGTTTCTAAGTTCTGCCTTTATCGAATATCTACAAGTCTCAACGGTAGATTTAGTCAAAATTGTTTTAAGAAATCTTAACATCGAATAAACATTTTGAAATGGTCATCATGTATGACAACAACAAGAGTCAAGCAGAAAGCTTCTTTTTGATGTGGAACACATCTTTGTTTTTTATATAGGGGTGCAAATGAGAAAAATACACGTAGAAGCGTAGTCTGGTTTTGAAAACTTACAGCTCAGTCAATTTTGTATCAATTATTATCACGATTCAACCTTTTGAATGGAAATATTTCTAAATTTCAGTTTGAATGTATCAAGCCACTTATTTTCAATAATATATGATTGAATTAATAGTGATTGTCCTATTTTGTCTGTTAAAAATCTTCGACTATGCTGGCTTTCCTAACGAAGACGATGATTTTGTAGGAGTAAGTGATATCTCAGCTAGAAAGAATCGCTTTGATTGGTCAGTCAATGCAAAAGCGAAACTGTAGAGACACGCAAATGTATAAATATAAGCAAAATTAGTTCTATAGCTTCAGTTTAACATGAAAAATGTCAGATTAAGGTTTCTGCCAGACAGCAAGTATCACGTAAAGCGCTGTAAAACGATTTGAAGATTTGGTTTGCGTCATGTTGTCATGCGAGTTTGGATGAAATGCTTGGTTAAGTCGTTTTTTTCTGAGAAGTCTGCAACTCTCCCATGGTAAACTTTGTTTGTTTGAGATTAATTTCTAATTTAAATATGATGAGTTCTATTAATAATGACAAAAAGTTTATTGCTTTAGCCGAAATCGTAGAACGGTAGTATTATAGAACGACCACAAATCGCTATGTTGCACTTTCATAAGAGAAACATTACGTTATAAAAATAACTGCTTCAATGCAAAACTTGAACGCAAGCTTAGCGAAGAGAAGTTTAAATATCGAAATACGTTACACTACTAGGCACATAGATGTATTTACATATATTTGGGCTATAGATATAATTTCGTCGGATACAAAACAAATACAAATCAAGGCAAGTCTATGTTCTGGGTTCGTGTGTTCGATGTTGGTTCCTAATATAAATTAATCTAAGGAGACCCTCGTGCAATTACGCCGATTGATTGAACTGTTTGATTGAAAAAATTGAATATTAGAAATTTTGATTGCCTTGTTCCACATCAATAGCTCTAACAACCATAGGGGCTGATCCTTGTAGCTTTATCCTGGAATTATATGAATCATATTACACAACAATTGTAGTACAATAAAGAGAAATGGGATTCACAATGATTTTTGTGAAGCACATAAAATAGTGCTTTTAATAACATGAACATGGAAATTCCTGTTGTAAAGGAGGGGGAGTGTAGCAACGTGTTGCTTGAGCCAACTAGTTCTGAAGGTATATTTGATTGGATTTTACGAACAACATCCAGTTAGCGCTCAACCTCCGAGTCGAGCACACGCGTTTCTGCTAGACATCGGAAGTCGTGCACGGACTTTATATTGAATTTTTCTATTAACGAGGTGCAGTGATACAGCCCAGTTCTGAGTGTTTTCTCGCGGATAGTATCAAAATGAAACGTCGCGAGAATACGTTTCGCATCGATTATGCGCTCCTACCACGGAAACCATCATACGAAGAGCTTCACCACTTTGTCAGTACCGTTCTCGAGTTACAAAAACACCAAGTAGTACGAATTCAGCCAAGTCGAAGTCAGGGATGCGCGTTCATCAAGGTCAATGAACTCGAATTGGCACAAAGAATTGTCGAGAAACACGACAATGTACACGAGACCGAGATCGACGATAAGATTTATAAATTGAGGATCACATTGGAGGATGGGGCAGTGGAGGTAAAACTCTTCGATCTCTCCGAAGATGTAACGAACGAAAAAATAATTCGATTTCTTCAAGCGTATGGGGACGTTCTTTCAATCCATGAAATGTTATGGGATGAAAAGTATGCATTTGGTGGTATCCCAACTGGTGTCCGAGTAGCTATTACGGCCAACAACAAACCTGCCGACACTGCCATGAATCCGTTCACAGTGGGATTTCTTGCATACAGAACAAAAAACTGCTAGTCCAAAAGCTGGACGCTGACCAAAGCAACGCTTCGTACGCGAACGCCGTCAAACAATCGAACCAAAAACCGATTCAACGCAAACCTACACAAAGGAATACTCCCAGTAAGACCCCTACTACAGAAACACCGTCGTTAGCAACACCGACGACACAGCTACACCAGTCAAAACTACCGTCTAGTGAAAAACCACCACAACAAAATGCAGAGCCCGCACATCTTCCTGATCGCCACCCGAGCAACTCTACCCTTAAAAAACCACAAAAACCACCGCTGACCGGAGGAGATGTTACACGCAGACCCGCACCATCCAATTCGAAAAATGATGGCGATGACACGGATAGATCCACAACTTCAACGAGCAGCCGACGATCGCTCCGCCGGCCTCCAGGAAAGAAGCCACGACAAGAAAACGGTGACGAGTCTATGGAAGAAAATTGCGCAACCTAATGGAGCACAACAGCTACAATATCGCTACAATTAATATAAATACGATTACAAACCCGACCAAGACCAATGCACTCCAAACCTTTGTCCGAATGATGGATCTTGATATCATTTTCTTGCAAGAGGTAGAGAATAACCAATTCAATCTACAAGGTTACAACGTAATTTGTAATGTAGACCAATCACGGCGTGGAACGGCGATAGCCCTAAAAGAACACATACAGTTTTCTCACGTCGAAAAAAGTCTCGATGGGCGCCTCGTGACGTTACGTATATCAAATACCACATTGTGCAATGTATATGCTCCCTCCGGCTCAGCTGTGCGCGCTGAGCGTGAAAGGTTCTTCAACAATTCTCTCGCGTATTATCTTCGTCAAAGCACCGAACATGTGATTCTCGCTGGAGACTTCAACTGCGTCCTACGACCTTGTGATGCTACCGGGTACAACACAAGCTCATCTCTCCGAGCAACCATCCAACAGCTGCAGCTTCACGACGTGTGGATCAAATTGAACCCACAAATGCCAGGCCACACGTATATTACTCACAACTCCACTTCTAGGCTTGATCGCATCTACGTGAGCTCAGGTCTGTGTGATAAACTACGTAATGCGAATATACATGTATGCTCCTTCACAAATCACAAAGCGCTGACCACCCGAGTTTGCTTACCCCATTTGGGTAGGGAGCCTGGACGAGGTTTCTGGTCTCTTCGCCCCCATCTGCTCACTCCTGACAATATCGAAGAATTCCGATACAACTGGCAGTATTGGACCCGACAACGTCGAAACTTCTCATCGTGGATGAATTGGTGGATGGCGTACGCTAAACCAAAAATAAAATCCTTTTTCCGTTGGAAATCTAAACTAGTCTTCGAAGACTTCCACCGTGAAAATCAAAGACTCTACGCGCAACTACGTCTAGCATACGATAGCTATTATCAAAACCAAAGTATGCTAACAACCATAAATCGCATCAAAGCGGAAATGTTAAACCACCAAAGACAGTTCACGCACATGTTTGTGCGTATTAACGAAACACACATTGCAGGTGAATTAATGTCCACATTCCAATTAGGCGAAAGAAGACGAAAAAGAACTATGATTACGCAACTTAGGAGTGAGGAAGACGAAATCATCGATCGACCTGAACACATCGAACAGCATCTACTAGAGTACTATACGACACTCTATACAGCGAACGAGACAACCGAAGAAAGATATGAATATTTCGCCTGCGAGAGAGCTATACCCGAGAACGACGAATCGAACGAAGCATGCACGAGTGAAATCACAACTGCCGAGATAAAAGAGGCGATTAAAACTAGCGCTTCGAAAAAATCTCCTGGAACCGATGGAATCCCGAAGGAGTTTTACCTACACACATTTGATGTTATCCACCGAGAGCTAAATCTTGTAATCAACGAGGCGCTCAATTAAAACTTTCCTGACGAATTTGTGGAAGGCGTGATAGTACTGGTAAAAAAGATGGGAACAAATAATACTGCCCTTTCGTATAGGCCTATCACACTTCTGAACTTCGACTATAAGCTCTTATCGCGAATCTTAAAGGCACGAATAGAGAACGTAATGAAAAGGCATCGGGTTTTTAGTAACACACAAAAATGTGCCAATACCAACAACAATATTTTTCAGGCAACTCTGTCACTTAAGGATCGAATAGCACAGCTGATCAACCACCGTCGACGAGGTAAGCTGATCTCTTTCGACCTAGACCACGCGTTCGATCGGGTTAACCGAAGCTTTTTGTTCAGAAACATGTGCTCGCTCGGCTTCAATCGTGATCTTGTAAACTTACTCACTAGATTCTCGAACGCATCTTCGTCTCGCTTGCTCGTAAATGGACACCTATCCACCGCTTTCCCAATCCAGCGTTCGGTTCCCCAAGGCAGCCTTATCTCCAGTATACTGTTCAGCTTGTATATTCATCCTTTGCTACAACGAATAGAACAAGTATGCGGGAATGACCTGGTCGTCGCGTATGCTGATGACATACGTGTAATTGCTACCACCCACCCACAAGTCGAGCAAATATACGAATTGTTCACTCGTTTCTCACGTGTATCCGGGGCGATTTTGAATCTATCTAAAACAACATCGATAGACGTTGGATTCATTAATCGGGACCCCTTAGTAGTGCCGTGGCTACAGACAGCAACAACGATCAAGGTACTTGGCATAATATTCACCAATTCTATTCGTGACATGATAAAACTAAACTGGGACAACTTAGTGGTGAAATTCACACGTCTAATCTGGCTACACTCGATGAGATCTTTAACGCTTTTTCAAAAAGTCACACTACTCAACACATTTATAACTGCTAGAATATGGTACGTAGCCTCTACTGTTCCCCCATCAAGTATCCACATAGCGAAATTAACATCTACGATGGGTAATTTTCTATGGCGAGGAATACCAGCGCGAGTACCAATACAACAACTAGCACGAGATAAAGCCCAAGGCGGACTTAAGTTGCAGTTACCCGCTTTGAAATGCAAGGCATTACTGATCAACCGTCACGCACAGGAAAAAGAATCAATGCCGTACTACAAATCGCTAGTATTCCTAAACAATCCCAACCAAATAATTCTACCAACCAATATTCCCTGTCTGAAATTAATACACACACATTTTCCACTCCTACCGGAGCAACTACAACAAAATCCTTCGTCCGATCTCATACACCGTTTCTACATAGAAGACACACCTAGAATAGAACGAGAGAACTGGATTCGAGAATGGCATAAGGCATGGAACAATATACATTGCACTAAAGGTCTAACTTCGCAACAGCGAAGCGATCTTTACCTATTCGTGAATGGGAAAACCGAGCACAGACAACTGCTACAAGTGATGCAACGCGTCGACAGCGAGAATTGCTTACATTGCACCGCGACAGTGGAAACATTACGACACAAATTTTGTGAATGCCCGAGAGTTGCACCAGCCTGGCGATTACTTCAACGACATCTTTCATCACTATACGCTTGGAGACGATTGGAATTCGACCACTTGATGATACCTGTACTAAACGGAATAAATCATGCAACGAAAGCAAAACTCTTGAAATTATTTACAATTTATATAAATTTTGTTAACAAATCCAATACTGTAATTAACATTAATGAATTGGAATTCAATCTTAGATATGAATTATGAAATGTAAATAGTATTTTAAACAAATAAACAATACTAAAAAAAAAATTAGAGGGTTGTATGCAAGACACGACCGATCACGATTACATTAAAAATGAAATAATTCTTAGGTACCCATAATAAATACAAAAATAAAGATGATGATGGATGCACAAAAAGTCACAAATTACAAACTTACTCTTACTTACAATTTGATTCTTTCAGAACAATTGATTCTACTCTATTTTGATGCCTTCAATAAATTTTTACATTTGAAAATTTTTGGAAAATATCCTTTAAATGAAAGTCAATTATGATGATTTCAAAGGTACTTAAAAGATCAATTTTGGATACGAACAAGTACTAATTATAAATCTGGACAAATGAAACGATTTTATATCATAATAATTTTCAAGACAGAGAACGTACAAACTTAATCATTTTATAAACAGCGATTAGAGATGACTTTAAATATTTTGATCGAAAAATGTGAATGTGAAAAATTTGAATAACCGTCAACCAATAAACTCAGTAATAGTGTAATTTTAATGATCCTTCGTTAAAAAGCATCGATAATCTTCGGAAAGTGTCTGAACATAGAATGGCAGCAATACAAGGAAGAAAATATGTGACACAGTCCGCAGAACATATTTTGTTACTTTGATTGATTTTCACTTTTGCATATTAAGGAACCAATGCATACGCAACCAAATCCCTAATTTTGTTCATATTGTAACTTGATTTTATTAATACATGAACGAACATTATCATTGTAAATGATGTAAATGATAATTTAATTGAAACTGGCGGTAACCCGAATTTAGTAAGGATTTAAATGATACATGTAAAATCGCAGATCAGCTTGTCTTGAGTTTATCTCTAATACTGTATTTTATTGCATCTGATAATTCTATATATGTGAGTCGGTCCAACTTATTTGTACTAAGTTCCGAATCTTTTGATTTTTATTCCTGGTAGGGCAACAGCTTGTTCAAATCGATACTGCATAACGATTGGTATTGCATTATTTTTGCTACACTTAGTCTGGATCCCTTGTATAAGATTCTTGGAAGCAAGATTACATCAAAATATATTGCTTTATACTAGTAAATCAATTTCTAACTATTCAATTAGGTTACACGATTATTGTTTGGTTTAATAATAGGGTCTGAGGGATTATGCTGAGAGATAGGTCTTTGTATTTAGCCACATTTAATGCAAAATAATTATCTATGATTATCATCGTAACACAACTTTATACTGAATTTATTTGCGCGCCACCGTGTTGTTCGTATGTAAATGGAGATTTCAGTATGCAAACTACCCGTTGACAAATTAAAACATTTTTAAACTTTTTCGAATCAATTTAAATGAGGAAAATTTATCAATAAATCACAGAGATACAAGCGCTTCAAATTAGGTTCGAAAAATCTATCGCCGATAATTCTAAGTTGGCCTGCTAGTTACCGGAGAATCAAGATAAGCCATGGGTAAACTAAAGCAGAAATGTATTCGGACATATATTTATAGATTCCCTTTTGTGCTATAGTTCAAATCGGACGAGAGTTTGACATCATTCACTGAGACTGTCATTGGCTCGTGAAAACATAGGTCAACTCAATCCATTTTTTCAATGGTATGCAATTAAAATAATATAATGTCGTTATCATATAAGTTTAAGTTAAATATTTTCGAATCGATTGGTAGTTAAATTATTTAAATTCATCAACAAATGACTGAGTTATAAGCGTTCAAAATTATGACAGAAAAAAGGTTACGGTTTTGCATTTTTTTAAGTTGACACCCAGCCTCGTACAGTGAAGAGTTAGCAAAAGCGACAATCCAACGAACGATTGCATATACAATCTAGTCATCACCTCACTGGACGAGCTACTTGTTTCATTCACAGTCAAGCATCAACTGAAATCAAGAAATGATTTGCAGCATATATTTATAGATTTCTCTTCATACTACGCATAACAATGCGGTGTTCTTTATGCATGACGCAAAGCCTCCTATGCCGAACAAGAAAATGACGTCAATTTCCACAGCTGGGATTGGTAGATGAAAACATAGGTCAATTCTAACCATTTTTTCAATAGTATGCTATTGAAATACTGAAACGACGTTGCTATACATGTTTAAGTTAAAAGTTTCCGAATCGATTGGTTGTTAAATTATATCAATCCATCAACAAATGACTGAGCTATTAACGTTTAAAATTATGACACAAAAAGGTTACGCGGCTATTTTTGAAACTTTTAATTGACACCCGGCCCCGTATAGCGAAGAGTAAGGCATTTTTAATGCCAAAAAAAAAAGGCGGGTGGGTAATGTCAGACATAACTGGATGTCGTGAATACGAAAACAACTGACATGTTCCTTAACACTTCCGAATATCAATTGTATGAATTATGCACGCATTCCCCTTTTTCACATTTTTCGCAAAAACAAAGAAAGCTTCACTTGATCTCGATTACTGTGAATTTCACACAGCGAAAAGTGCACAAATCTAAGCAAACTGTTCTTGATTTGCAGTAAACTGAGGATATTTCCCTACGATTTGCAAACAACAAATCCTAATAGTTCTTTAGAAAACTTTTAGAGCCATTAGAACGGCTGATCTTGTGCAATGCTCTCCACCGTTGTTTTTTTCCCAATGCTAATGACTGGCAGCTGTGACATAATCGCTCTTGTCGAAAGCGAAACTAGTTGTGCAGACGACACAAAACACATCTGCTCGCAGTGGCGATACAATCCAAACTGATTCAAGTTTTGTTGAGAGGCTTGTTTCTACCTGATTTCGTTTGTAGCTTTTTCACTAATGGGCGGTCCTAACGGCTATAAAAATAGCCGCATACAGAATTTTAATGTCGATTATTTCATTTCGGATTTGCATAATTTATTGAAAAAAAAACTATCAATATGCTGTAGGGATTCATTTCCAGCATTCAGAAGGGTCAAATTACGTAATTCTCTACGACATTAAACTCTGGAACATTTTTCGCAAAAAAAAAAAGCTTCACTTGATCTCGATTACTGTGAATTTCACACAGCGTAAAGTGCACAAATCTAACCAAATTGTTTTTGATTTGCACTAAACTGAGGATAATTACCTGCGATTTGCGAAAAACAAATCCTAATAGTTCTTTAGAAAAATTTTAGAGCCATTAGAACGGCTGATATTGTGTAATGCTCTCCACCGTTGTTTTTTTCCCAATGCTAATGACTGGCAGCTGTGACGTAATCGCTCTTGTCGAAAGCTTGCAGACGACACAAAACACATCTGCTCGCCAGCGATGCCAGATAGTAGTAGTGTCATTTCCGTAGATTTGAAGTTTTCTCGGAAACGCTCACGGTGAAATGCTTTTCTTTTTTTTTTGCTCGCCAGAAAAAAATTGTTTCCGTAGTTCTCCGTTGATAAATTTTATTTTCCGTAGATTTCCGTAGAAAAAATCCAATTCCCGTAGATTTTGTCTACGGATCCGTAGATCCGTAGAAAATGTTCGAATCCGTAGATCTACGGAGATTTCCGTAGATCTGACATCGCTGCTGCGGTCCTAACGGCTATAAAAATAGCCGCATACAGAATTTTTATGTCGATTATTACATTTCGGATTTGCATAATTTATTGAAAGAAACTATCAATATGCTGTAGGGATTCGTTTCTAGCATTCAGAAGGAGCAAATTGAGGAACTCACTGCTATATTCACCACTTTTCGGAACATTTTTTTCGGACGATTTGTTGTACAGCAGCAGCTATTTTGTTCTCTTCCACAGAACGCGTTCTGATTGGCTGGTGTTGACATGGGTCAAATGAGATAGGTTTTTCAATAGTGTACTATTGAAATACTTCAATGCTTTTGCTATACACGTTTAAGTTGAAAAATTTCGATTCTATTGGTAGTTAGATTATATAAATCCTTCCACAGATCACTGAGCTATGAGCTTTCAAAATACGAGAAAGCAAACGCGCCATATGAATTATCCTCTTTGATACTCGTTTATACCAAACATTTCAGAAAAGTTGAATTTTGAACTATTTGAGATTATGCCACACAACTGAAAAATTTATCATAAAATTGTGATCATATTTCCGATGGCATGTATCAAAAATTATGTTGATTCGTTAGATACAACAAGAGATATTCACGATCAAAAACTTATCACTCTCTCAGAGGGTAAATTTTGAAAAGGCACCCCATAGTAAAGTAAGTCGTATTCACGACAAAAAAAAACAACATAAAAACAAAAAATTGACTCGATTTGATGAGAATATTGTGAAAATTATGATTATTGTGAGACCTGAGATGGGACAATGGGTGGGAGTAATCTGTACATGTACGGAGTACTGATCAATCGGGTTGCCGTCTAAGTTGTTTCACTGGCAGGAAAATTTCGAAAACATTTTTGCGGCCCTACCTTTCCGAAACATTTCCAAGCAACGCCGGGTAATTTAGCTAGTTTAATAAATAAATAAATTCCACTATAAACAAATCGAGTTCTGACACAATTTCAATAGAACTATGTATCGGATGAAAATGTGTATATTTTTTTTTGTGTAAGCCCGACTCGGACTTTTTCCGATTCGTAGGAAACAGATACTCGGAAACGAAAAGCATCACGTGATAGAAACACAAAAAAGCACTAAGGAATAGTACGAGACTTCTTTATTTCTATACGGATTGATATAATTCTCGTTCGATAAATAATTTTGAACGCTTACAACGCCGCACCGAAACAAAAGACTCGTGTCATAGAAATAATACTTCTTCAAGAAAATCGACGAATACGCATGGTGATGCTCAATGGTGTTTCTTCGGTAGCTGACACCATAATCCATACCAGTTTTTTTGAAAGCTTAAATACGGTCTATTGGTCGCGTAGAAAATGTAATTATTGTGAATATGTTCGATCTGGAAATTACAGGAATAAAAACGAATTGAAGCGTTCGCGTACAGTTTTCTCACTAAAAGCCTAAATTTTCACTTGTCTCTTTTGAATCGATTGTCAATTGATTCACTGAAAAACGAAAAAGGGGAATTTTTATGCACAGGAGTTACAGACCGTGTCACTAAAAACTAAGAAAAGGTAATATTTTTTAGAACTCACCGTCATCCGGTAACTTATTGACAGGTGACTGAAATAGATAAAATTAGCAAATCGTTAAGTGAAAATAATGTTTTACAATACATAAAAATAATTACAAACATAAAAGTAATTCCTGAATATTAAAACGCAAGCTTGGTGTGTGATTTTGATGAACTTTTGTGATTTATGGTGACGTTTCAACAGCTGATGACTCTTGTTAACATTTCAATCTGTAAATGTGTCGTCTCGAGTACCGATGCATTTAGTTTTAACCTAAATTTGAAGCATTTTCCAACGTTCCACTGGAAGGCTTTCGTACGAGATGTGGCGAAAATGCATAGCGATCGAACAACTTTTAACTTCTAGATTCTGAATTCTAGTTTATTAAAGTTCAATTCGAATACAATCGTTCATTTTTGAAACCCGAAACCATTTGTCAAGCTAAAAACTATATCAATTTTGGTAGAAAGTTTTAATATCAATTTTGGTCGAGGCTCAAACATTGTGTAACTCTTGACATCTGAAGGCTGTCATCTTATACTACATCATAACGATTCATCCACGGAAAAACAAGCATTCCGACGACAATCTTTGCTTCATAGCGACCTCAAATCGCACATCAAAGGATCAAATGAAATATCTTCCCATAATAAAAGTCTCGTTGATGGAAGGCGCTAACAGCATGGCTGAACCGATATAGAACCGCAGATAAAAGGAAAGCATTAAAGGGGCATCACTAAAGCATCACTCGTGTAAGACCCATAGTAAAGTAAGACGTATTCACGTCAAAAACTGATTAATTCGAAAAATATTTTTTAGATACCTTACATTGTAAAAGCTGATGTGTTTTGCTGTCTTCAAAAAGTCAATTCGAACGGGAGATGGTCAGGTCTCGGTTTGCTTAGACGTCGAACAATTTCATTGATCTTTTTTTCTATATGGATTAGGATCCTTAACTCTTTTTACACGCGATAAGTTCTAGAAAGGTATATCAATATAGAAGAATTGTTTGATCCTGGTAAATTCAGGTGGCCTACACGTGATTATTGCTAAATCCTTTCACAATCTATCATTTCATGTGAATTTTGTTTCCCTTCAAATTTATGTGAGAGTCATGAACCAACCATGCAAACCTGAAGCATTTGAAATAAATTAACAAATTTTGTATCAAAGATTGCCTCTCCACACACCCGCTCTTAGCAGGTCAGAAAGCCATCTCGAATTATTTGAAAACCCATTCTATAAAACGTGTATGCTTCTGCCAGGCCCACCACTAACTCGAAAATCATTGATTATTTTCATCACAAAATTCATACCCACTGATCGCTCACCTCACTAAAAAGTGACTTCATGGTTCGGACTCGATTTTTCGCTCAAATAAACGCGAAATAAATTAGATTACATTCCATCAACTCGGTCTGCTTTAGGAAGCACCGTTGAGCGCTACGGACCATGGTAAATATAAAAAATGTTCATTAATTTAGACTGATTAGAGTAATTTTTCCTTAGTATAAGCGACGCCACGCAATGAAAGCTGTTAAACCTCTGTGCTTTTCTGGAATGTGAAATTATTTGTTTGCGAATCATATCGGATAAAAAAAATTCGACGCGCGACAATTTGCGTACGATCGGTCAAACACAATTCAGGTCTACTGGCAGCAGTGTTGGCAAAACGGCGAAGCTTGTTACGGTTAAAAAACCAACGGTTCAAAACAAAGAAAACAAAACAGAACTGATTCATTGGAGCTCCTGTCGGAGCGCTTGAATGAAATTAAAATCAATGCAATATCACATTCGCCCAGAAGTATTTTTTTTGTTCATGGACCGTATGACTATATAGAATTATATCTTTCTAATGGACATGAAAGTCTTCGTTGTAAGAATTAATTTCTTATTGCCCCTTTTAATTGTAATCCGTTTTCTTATTTGATCAATAATTCAACACAAGCAGAGGTGTCTCTACTTGTCTCTTAAGATGTGCTGGCTGTATGTTTGACTAACCATGAAACACGACATTAACAAGATTAATAATTCATTACGACTATTTTTCAATGTGGTCCTCCGGAGGTGAAAGTAAATGAACTGGTTTGAGATGGAACAGTAGCTCCTTTGAAAATTTCCCCAGACAGAAGCAGAATAGCAAGAATAAGGTGATTAAGCTTGTGTATCCATTTAATTTGTCTGTTTGCTATGCTGAAAGGTGTTATTCTCGTTTCTGTTAATTTGCATAATTCGATTGTGTTTGGGTATATCGATGACGATGAAAATGGTGCTGGAGGAGATGGAAAACGAGCATGAAACTTTTCTCAGTCAAAATGTATGGAAACTTGATAATGGCTGCGATTCAAGAATTCATAGAAAAATATTCAAACAGCATCAGGATGGAAAATAATTAAAAAATCGTGACGAAATGCTCTTGGAAACTGGAACTGTGGCATCTGTTAGGATTAAAAACAATTTTGTTTATCTAATTTAGTGTCCTAGCTATACAATGTGAGCAACCTAGACTGAATATGAACTATGAAAAAATATCATGAGCTACAACTAGAAATAAAATATGTTATTTTCACACTTGCCTTCAAATAATGTCTTATAATTCATTGTGGCACTTTATTTAACATTACAGGAAAAAATGGAGGAATGCTTCGAAATGGCAGACTCACACAGAGCTGCTTCACTCACCGATTGCAGTCTGGGTTTTTCATTGGAGTGAAAAGCTTCTGCGAAGCGACTTTTTTATGCAGCTTTTTATATTATTCTCTGTAAACAGTATCTAACAGTGTAAAGCGGAACGCTTTCACCAACCAGACGAACGTTCTCCCTGCAAAAATAAACTTCTCATACATAATAGACACAGAAGCACTTCGTTTTTCCTCCTGCTCAAATTGGACTAACTTGAAACGCCATCGGTGTGCCTAGCAGTAAAAGAACACACTGGATGCGATGCGAAGAGAGGAGGCTGGGTCCTGAAACAACCCTTTTGCTTCATCGTGAAACATCCTCTCGTTTGCTTCATATCGTTTGTTTTTTCCATTTTTCGGCACGGTTCTTTCAGAAGAAAACGTACAGGGAGTTGCTGGTGTCGATGTACAGTTCGTAAATAATTTCAGCATAAGTGCTGTTTCACTTAAAATCAAAGAACGAGCTTGTTCTGACCAAGGCCGTAATGTGAAAACACTTTTCACACTACCTGTTGCTGGTCCATTGATTCGGCGATTGCACTGTTCGTTGGTGATGAGTATCTTGTTGGAGGATTCATTCAATGTGTTCTCGGCCTTAGATAGACTGAAATGAAAATTGCAATAAATTTCATTGGCGTTCGAGGTATATGATTGAAATTGACTGTTTAAATTTGTCATCCAGATTCAAAATATTTCATGCATTCCATTTTTTTTTTCATTAAGATATTTTATTTCGGCTCATATACACTTAAGTTTGACTCGGCCGTTTAACAGTAATAAGAATCCCATCCATTGGTTCGGTGTCACTGTTGTTGGTGGAATCATCGTGGTTGCTTTTATTTGTCCAGGTGAAGGTTGCGTTGTTAGCTGCTACTGGTGTACCTTGTTCTGCATGAGTTGCGGCTATAGGTTCCGTTGAGGAGGATGCTTCATGATTGTTGATGGCTGTTTCCGATGTACTGGTTTTTTTTGGGGTTGGTGTGGACGGAGCGCTGTTGTCATTTGGTGTAGATGTCTTATTTAGTTTTTCACATGGCTTACCATAGTGAACAACTTTGTAGCAATATTGACATGTGGCCATGTGATTGTCATCGGTAACAAGTGATTTGCACGGAACCCTTGAATCCTGGCCGAAAATCACATAAGAAGGTATAGCGCATGCGCCACAAACGTACGCCATTTAGAATACCGTGGGAAAAGTTCTTCCACTTTTCTTTCTCGATGGAAAGAATCTCTCCATACTGGGACATAGTTTTGCAAATATAAGGATTACAGATGTTTGAAAGTAGATCATGCGCACGCACTTCTATAGCACTATCTTCCATATATACTGGTATGTTGTACTTGATGTGTTCATACTCCACATAGTGCACATTGTTATTGTCTTTTGCGAATTGTATTGCATCCAATTCTTTATAAAACTGGATGTAAACAACATTAGTTGTCTTGTTACATTGAAGTGAATGCACAGGTTTAATATCCAGATGTATTTGCTCCTTAAGCAAACCTTCAAGTTTTCGTACCGAAAATCGAATTTTGCACTGCCTGAAGTCAACAATAATTGTATTCTTTCGTAGTGGCGGTAGCTTTTGTTCGTTTGGTTCACTCATTTCGAGATCGTTCTATTATTCACTACACAATACTGTACTTGGTTTCTTCTGTCCCCAACGTAAGCGGTTTTGTTCTATCGACTGACTTGGATGAGATGTGAAAAGGAACTGATGCATTCCAATTTGTTCTCTTTAAGTCTTGAAAGAACTTTTGTGCGGTGAAGGCAGCTTTATTATATTAAAAAAATTAAAACTATTTTAACGAAAAATTTACATCGGAAAATCTGAATAAAACATTACTAAACAAATGCGATTGTCTCAAAGGAATTGTCATATGTTATCACATATACCAAGGCGAATCTCCGCTTGATTTCCTCCGAACCACTCTTTGTGCAACTCGCGAACGTTGTGCAACGCCAAATTTTCCCGCAAGGTATCTCGTCTTCCACCATCGGAGGTACCGATCCGAGATTCGAGCACGTGCACGTCCACACTCACCGGCGGAAACTTGCAGAAGAAAAAAACCAAAAGCAAGAAAACTCTCGCTGTCAAGTTAGTTTCCTGTCAGAGTCAACCAGTGGGCCCAATTTTCCAGATTTACGGTTCGTCTGCACTCTTAATTAAATCTGCTTACATGCACGTAGTATTTTGCCTAGATTGTTTATAACTGTTTCCATAAACCAAACGTTACAGTATTAACATTATTGTGCACTCAATTTGCTCAAAGATGGCAGAACCGATTTGCACAAACTTAGCTTCAAATTCCCCTACAAAGTTTCTGAATTTTATTTAAATCTGACTTTTAGTTTCGGAATTGCGGGTGATTTATGTAAAATTTTTATTTCAAGGGTGTTTTAGTGACCATGCAAAGAACTACAAATTTCATGAAAATTGTTCATAAATATGAATAGTTTGTAGGTCTTGTTGGTGGATGACAAAATAATTTCACTTCGGATATACCGATCCTCCGTTTTTCGGAAGATTCGGAAATAATAATAAATAACTCTAAAATGGAACTCACTAAAAGTTCTCAGAGATGCTGAGAAGGCTTCTCAATGCATCAAATGAGTAATGAAATCGTTCAGAACAGCTACAGAACTCATACCAACAGACTGAATTACCAGTTTCGATGTTACCAAATGAACACGAGCAAACAGATTCAAGAACGAACCACTCCACACATCCTTGATGACAAGCGTGCCCTATTACGTTTAATAGTATCAAACTTTTCTGAAGAAAAGTATGGCAGTATTTTTTTCCTCTCAAATATAGGCAATTCGTCCAAAAAAATTCTCGGTAGTATAGGTGGTCCAGGGAAACTCTCGCTGGGGAACCATTCATCATCAAAAAAAAACTGCTGAATCATCTTTTATTACCAGTAGCTACAATTAATATTTTTGAGTCAGTTAGAGCTTATGTTTCCTCTAAAGGTTCGGAATAAAGCATGTTTCATAATGAATGGGCACTGAGGCATAATTCTCACATTTTGGATTATTGGCTGATACACGGTACAAACGGTGCTAACGAAAGTACTTGTACATCGTTCAAACGATGTACACTGTAGGGTCGCGAATAGAAAATAATAAAGTTATGCTGACAGACCAGAAAAAATACGAGAGAAGACTCCGATACATATATAAGGGGGAACATGTGTGCACAGCTGACGATGAAGAACGAACGATATTCTCTCGTAGTTTCGCGTACAAACGTAAAAGAGATTGAGATACAAATGACACGTGTATACACAGGAAGAAATAATGAATTTCGTACGACTTGTAAATCGATAGTAATATGAAATAGACATCAGTTGAATTGAAAGTTTGATTGAAAACCATCATCCATGCAAAACTAATTTTTTTCAATGAATAGAACTGTTTCTTCCAATTAACGATTATTTTATATTTAAATTATATTGAAACGTAAATAATTGTGAAGTGTATTATGTTTAATTTCCTGCTCCAAATATGTGCATGAAAATAGATGTTAATTCACAAAATATTTTTGTCTGTGTAAGGTGATGAAAGTTAAAAATTCAATACCGACATTCCAAGTGACTATAACATAGAAACTCTTTGATACAGTGTGTAGGTCTTATTTGTTTATAAACATTCGAACCTACTTTGACAATACCGGTTCCCAGTTTCCGTACAAACAACTGAATTGTATCTGGATCCAGAATTACAAGGCAATGAAAGCTGAAACTTTGAAACCGTCATTTAAGAGCGATGATGCGAAAAACTGAAAAAAAATCTTCTATATTTTGCTCAACTCTGTCTACGAATTGAAAAGGTCATGCTATTTATGCCCAAATTAACTGTCTTGTTTTATTCAAGATTCAATTAAAATTGTTTTGATGAATCTTTTAGTGATATTCATGAAAATATGAGTTCAAATAGTAAATGGTAAATAACTTTTACTTTTATTTTCTGCATATCAGAGATGATGATTCGCATTGATGAGATGCCTAAATTCGATTCCTCTGGTAGAAGGTAACTGCGAGAAGCATTCTGCTTACATAAAATGAACTTTGCCACGTCTCACTTTTTCGCACTTCTAAGTGGAATCTCAAAGTTATGCGTTATATATTCTCAGAGACCACTCAGTCGATATGCGTCAACCTCAATTCGAATTATAGTCCTATGGATTCTTATTGGTTTTTATCTGCATCCGACTTCCAATTCCGGAGCTACAGGGAAAAATGTACAAAATTAACAAAAAAAGGTCACTCGATTTTCTCAGAGATAGCTCATCAAATTTTCACAAGCTTAAGTTCAAGTGAAAAGTCTTTCAACTCCATCCGGTTCCGGAATTACAGACTGTTAAGTATAAAACTTTTATTTTCAGGAGCATGTTCTCATACATGACACCGAGAAATCAATCCAAATACATTCAAATAGTCGTACAGTTCATCATTTAGACAGGTAAAGTTGATTGATGACGTTAATTTTGGTTATACCGGATCATCGTTCCTGGTTGCGGAAGTACCGAGAATGTGCTCGTGTGTCCCAAACCGAAAGTCACTCCAATTTCTCAGAAACGGCCAGACCGATTTTCGCAAACTCAGATTTAAACGAAAAGTATTATATTTTCATAAGTTGATGTAGAATTTTATGCAGATCACCCGGTTCCTGAAATACAGGGTAGTGTGTATGAAATTGCAACCTGTCATATAAAGCTACAATGTTGCAAACATAAAAATTCTTCTAAATTTGGTTCAAAACTATTAAAATTTATAGGATATGTTAGTTGCTAGCCAAACAAACCTATCTCAGCTATACCAGCTCCTAGCTTCGGATTCCGGAAATCCTAGTCGAAAACTAAAAAAACGGAACTCTCTTCATTTTCCCAAAACCAGCTGAGTCGATTTTCACAAACTTATATTCTAATAAAAAGATCAACGTACATAAAAATAGACTACTTTTGATCTTTTTTCAGACAGATTGAGAAGGGTTTAAAATTTCCAACCGTCGTTTGGAACGAAAAGTAGAAAAACGAAGCATTCCTATTAACTTGGGCCAACACTGCTAACATATGGAAAATGTTATGCCAATGTATGCCCAAATAAACTTTTATGTTCCTATTTTAAGGATCTCCTAGTAATATTGATTAGAACATGAGTTATATGAGAAGGGCATCATAACATGACTAGGTGAATTAAAAGATAGTTTGATGCATATTTATCTGGTGTAATCTCAAAAAATTTTTAAATCGAATGTCTGTGAGATCAATTTTTTATGCCAGATTTCTTGATAATTCATGACATGTCGAGATCTGGAACTATCCCAAAACGAAAACCTTGAGAAAAACCTGTTTTAATCCACCTAGTGGTGTAATGATGCCTTTCTCATATCAGTCATACTATCATATATAATACTATGGTAGTCTCCAAAATAATTTTCTTCGATTCTTGAACGTATAACAGAAATAAGTTTGTTTGACCGTCTACTGATAAAAACTATCAATTGGAGAAGATTTAGATTTTTTTTTTGTTTTTCGCCCTTTTCAGTGATGGTATATAATTTTTAACACATCTTACCATATATTCTCGGATCCGGATGAAATTCAGGAATTCCGTATGGGGCCGCAGGATATTTCATTTAAACCTAAGTTTGTGAAAATTGGTTGCGCCATCTATGAGAAAAGTTAGAACACATATTTTATTTTTTTTGCAAATTTTACCCCATAATTCCGGTACCGGAAGTCAGATCCAAATGAAATGCAGGAATTTAGTATAGGACCACATGACCTTTCATTTGAATCTAAGCTTGTGAAAATCGGTTCACATACGCAAACACACATATACACACACAGATATTTTGCGTACTCGACGAACGGAGTCGAATGGTACATCGGCCTTCCGGGACTTGGTTCAGAAGTCGATTTTCACAGTGATTGCATAACCTTTCTGTAGGAGAAAGGCAAAAATGATTGGAACTAAATCGATTTTTTTCAAAGAAATTTCATTTTTAAAGATAACACCAGATCTTGACGTTTCAGTTATTTATAATACATAAGAAAATTCGATGCAAGGAAACTAAAAAAAATTATTAGTCTCCGTGAATTGATTTTGTTCAAAAACTCTTTTAGGTAACGTCAGATCTCGGCGTTTCATGACTTTTTAAGGCAAATTTTTTGAGTTCGAAGCAGAATATTCGTAGAATCTTTCTACTATGCTAGTCTAGTAGCTATCCTCCGCTAAAAATGTTAATAAGCTGGAATAATCAGTAGATTTCAATGTATCTCTCCAAAAAACGTGTTTTGTCCTTCAACTTTTATTGTGTTAACCAAAAAACATGAAACTATGTGCTTTTTAATATGATTGCAATGAAATACTAACTGGGAGAGAAGAAGCGTTTTTTTTCCTAGTGAAAACATGCCATGCCAGTATTACATAGAAAACAACACTTTGTTTTCCAAATTTCAATTTTAATAATCAATTTATTCACTTTGAAAAGTAATCTAATGGTTCGAACGGCACTCCAACATTTCTACACCACTTTTATACCACGATTTATTTCAATCTCAGCGATGACCTTATCAACCGAGGCAAATCTCTTTCCGGAAGGCTTCTAATTTTTTCTAAATCAGTAAAAAACAGTAAATAGTCGCTAAATCTTCAATGAAAAGCAGTGTTTTATCAAGACACGAAATTCGCTTTCACCAAAATTAAGTCACTAACAAACCGAATATCATGATATTTTGAAAGATTTGAAATTTTGACATCTAGAGAGATTTGAAAGATCAGACCGGGTACCTTTTGACCCTCGTTTTATATGTTATGGAAAAGTTTCAATTACACCAGATGATCTTACAATCCAGTTGTCGTATGTTTGAGCCCCGACCTGAAAGGATTCTTTTTTTTTAAATAACTATTTATTGGAATATGAGTTAAAATTAAATTATTAAGATTTAAATTGGGTGTTCAGACACAAGTGGTGACGTTTCAGCCCTATTATATATATGATTTGGTTATTACCATGAGGACATTATTTGCTTCCGCAATTCTGAAATTTTTGTGTAGGGAAAATTCTAAACCTACTTGTATTGTGTAATGGGGAAAAGGAACTTATATACTAACTTACTAACTAATACAGAGAGCGAATCGATTCAATTGAAGATTGCATCGATTTTTGTCGGAATTTGCTTATAATATTATGTGACATTACATCTAATGGTTCTATATTTGTGAGTCTGTGTAACTCATTTGTACTAAACCAGAGAGGACGCTTCAAAATCATTTTCAAAATTTTATTCTGAATCCTTTGAAGCGTTTTCTTCCTGGTGGAACAACAACTTGACCAAATTGGTACTGCATAAAGCATGGCTGGTCTGAAAATTTGTTTATAAATTAACAACTTGTTTTTTAGACAGAGCTTAGAATTTCTGTTTATAAGAGGATATAAACATTTAATATATTTATTACACTTTGCCTGGATTCCTTAAATGTGATCCTTGAAAGTGAGTTTTTTGTCATACGTTAAACCTAAGTATTTAGCTTGATCAGACCATGTCAATTCCAAGCCATTCAATTTGAGAATGTGATTATTGTTTGGTTTAAGAAAAGAAGCTCTTGGCTTATGAGGAAAGATAATTAATTGCGTTTTTGCTGCATTTGGTTTAATTTTCCATTTTGACAGATAATCACTGAAAATATTCAAACTTCTTTGTAGGCGACTGCAGATCACTCTTAGATTTCTACCTGTGGCTAACAGACTTGTGTCGTCACAGAATAGCGATTTCTGACAACCAACGGGTAGATTTGGAAGATCAGAAGTGAAAATATTATACAAGATTGGAGCTACGCTCGAACCCTGCGGAACACCGGCTCGTTCGGGTAGCAATTCAGATTTACAATTCTGATAGCTAACCTGAAGAGTACGATCAGTTAAATAATTTTGAATCATTTTGATCAAATAAATAGGAAACTGGAAATCAGACATTTTTGCTATTAAACCTTTGTGCCAAACAGTGTCGAATGCTTTTTCTATGTCTAGAAGAGCAACTCCAGTGGATAACCCAGAAGATTTATTTGCTTTTAAAGCTTGCTTCAAATAGAATTGGAACAAAGACAATTGCCTGTATTTCAGTTATTTATTATTGTATTCAAGATCTTTTTTTTATACAAATGTAGCGTTTTCTTCATACTTTAAAAAAAATACGGATAAAATTATTCGTCACGGTTTTGAAGGAATTCTCGAATTTTTCCTGTAACACGGCTCAGTAGGCGGCGCACACCTTCTTCGTCCATCGTTTTAGCTATCTTATTCCACCAGGTCGTCATCTGATTGATGTCTTTGACAACGTTTCCCTTTGCCTTGAGTCTCCTCTTCATGATTGCCCAGTATTTCTCAATAGGGCGGAACTGGGGGCAGTTGAGTGGGTTAAGGTTTTTCGGAACAAACTGGACCACTTTCTCTGCATACCATTCTTAAACGGCTTTGCTGTAATGACAGCTTGCCAAATCTGGCCAAAACATTACAGGATGGTCGTGGGATCGAATGAACGGCAAAATTCGTTTTTGGAGACACTCTTTTTGGTATAGTTCCGATGTCATTTGTCTTATTTGTAACGAAAACTTTCGTTTTTTTGCCGCAGGTGCAAATGCCCGGCCAAATCATAAATTTTCTTGCAAATTTGTCGGCAAAAACAAATTTAAATTTGGCTGGAACATCCCCCCGAGCCGTTGCCAAGTAAAATTTTTGACCTGGGATTTGACCGAAGTCAGCCTTGACACAGGTTTCATCGTCCATCAGAAGACACCCATTGATCTTGGTCAGCACCTGGTCATATAGCTTCCGAGCACGAATTTTGACCACACTATTCTGTTTCATGGTCCGATTTGGCTGTTTGCTAGCTCGATACGACTTGATTCCTTCCCGGAGTCGAGTTCTCCTCACGGTACTATGGGCAGCACCGAATTTTCTGACCAAATCACGGTCCGACAGATTAGGATTCCTCTTAATCGTCTTCAAAATCTTACCACGCAATTTTCGGTCGTCAGTTCGACTCCGACGATCGGCTTGAGGCTTCCGAATCGTCGTCAATGTTTTCTTATACCGTTTGATAACGCGCCATACGGTATTTCTGGGGAATTTCAGCTGTTTAGCTAGCCTAGATGCAGACCACAATGGATTTTCCAAATAACTGGGCGCCAAGAGCTTCCAAATCCGTCCACCAGGAGCGCCACAATATGAGCAAAAGTTTGTTCCAATTCTAAATGAAGCAAGCTTTATCATGTTCGTTACCCTGACAAGTTGATGAGTAGTTGAATGTTCATGACGAAATCCAATCTGCTCTGGTAGAAAAATTGAATTCTCGTTTATATGAGATATCATTCTCAACAAGATAATTTTTTCAAAAAGTTTACTGATAGATGAAAGTAAGCTAATTGGTCGATAACTTGATGTTTCTGCTGGATTTTTATCAGGTTTCAGGATAGGAATTACTTTGGCGTTTTTCCATCTTTTTGGGAAGTAAGCTAATGAAAAACACTTGTCTGAAAGGATTCTTAATATCAGCAGAATCGCAGCAGCAGTCATGCAATGGTTATTTACGCTATGAGTCTGTTGCAAAGTCTGTTGAAACAGGATCTCTAATTCCACAAAAGGAATGTTATACCAGAACTTTGCTTTGTTTACACCAAAAAATGGATTCAAAAAACCATTTCTTACTTTTTAGTGAACTTATGAAATAGATATGTTATTCAGTATTCTTCTATTCAATTTAGATTCATCATTGATAACGAGGTCCGCTTTCAAGGCAACATGAACTCGTACATTGCTAACTCTTGCTTTTGTATGAATCTGCAATTGAATGTTGGAAATTCTGTGAATTTAATCCACGGTATCTAAAGCAACCTGTGGATCAGTAAACACAATTTCCACAACAATCAAAAACTCGAACGTTAACAATTGTAGCCAACCTCATTCCACAGATGCATACAAACATCAACTGAGAAACGACACCACAAAGTGCACACAATTCGCTATGACCAGCACTAGGAAACTGTTCAGCCATAGTTTGTTTAGTAGAAGCACCTCTCAAGTGCACTACTGGTTTGGACAACTTTTGCTTCCTGTGACTTCAACCTAGTTGTTCGTGTGGCCCTGAGGTGAAACCGCCCTAACGTCTGGTGTTATGGTTTGCAACCTCCCCACCGGAGAGGGGTGGGGGACACTTCCGCCTACAAGCAGACACAAGTATTCGGTCTAGTGGTGTACTAACAAGTCTAACTTACGCTCTGCAGTCCCTTGGCTCGCTGGATACGGATGTAGTTGGCTTGAGAAGAAGGGATGAAAGCGGTTGAGGCCTATCTGAGGAATGTTAATTAGTCGACTTGCAGAAGGTGTCTAGTTGTGGTTCGGGAAAATGGTTTGTGGGTAATGGGAAAGATAGAATCATGTTATTTTGGAAGCCATTCTTTGAGCTTTTTGCGGTGCTAGTGTATACTAGATGGAAAGAGAGGAATTTTTGATTATACTCTCGTGGGAGCCAACACCAAAGAATCTATGAAAGCAAGTTATTGGATTTCAAGCGGGTTCATAATTGTGTTAAACAACAGTTCAACTAATTTATTACTATTTAAAAGATACTTTTATTCAGTCCTATTTGCGTACAAGGCTTACGTGGCCGATTGAGTCGATTTTTAAAATAATTTTTTTTTGGTATTGGATCTCGTTGTCACCCTTTTTCTAGGAGGAGTGGAGCTTCCATTTTCTTCCTGCGAGGATTGAGGGGCACTTTGTTCGTGAATCGTCTCGTCATCCATTGCCACATCGGTGGTTCGTTACAAGCTGCTGTAGATGCGCCTTGTTGTACATTGGTTGCAGTTGCTGATTGGTTGGAGGGCAAGTTGTCAACTGCAGCTGGTGTACATCGTTCTATAGAGGATACTTATGGTTTCGTTGAAGAGGATGCTTAATTGTTTTCGGTGACTGTCACAGGTGTACTGGGGTTGCTTGGGGTTGGTCATAGGTCATAGGTCATAGGTAACAAGTGATTTGCACGGGATTCTTGTATCCTGAACGAAAGTCACCTAAAAAGGTATAGGCCTCTTCAAGCGCATGCGTAACAAACGTACGCCATTTAGAATACCGGGGGAAAAGTTCTTCCACTTTTCTTTTTCGATAGAGTATTGGGACATATTTTTGCGAATATAAGGATCGATGACGCTTGAGGGAAGATCATGTACACGCACATAGTACTATCTTCGATAAATATTGGAACGTTGTACTTAATGTTTTCGTGCTCCACATAGTGCACATTATTATTCTAGATTTCTTCGAGTTTCGATTTCGGTCTTTTCATCAGTGCTTAAAGCAGTTCAAATTGAACCGCCATCTCCACCTAATAGTTCAATTGGAACGGCTAAGCAGACGCAAAGTCCACACTATTTATGTGACCCTTTAAGGATATAACACTAGGTGCCATATTATTATTGTCTTTTGCGATTTGAATTGCATCCAACTCTTTATAAAACTGGATGTAAACAACATGGTCTTATTGCGTTGAAGTAAATGCACACGTTTAATGTCAAGATACATTTGCTCCTTAAGCAAACCTTCAAGTTCTCGTATCGAAGGTCGAATTTCGCACTGCCTGAAGTCAACAATAATTGTATTCTTTCGTAGTGGCGGTTGCGTTTGTTCATTTAGTTCACTCATTTCGAGATCTTTCTATTATTCACTACACAATACTGTACTTGGTTTATTCCGTCCCTAACGTAAGCGGTGTTGTTTTATCGACTGACTTGGATGAGATGTGAAAGCGAACTGTGAGTTCAACTAATTGTTTATTTATTTTGCGAGCTAAAACATACAGAAACTAATAAGCGTCTTCAATGAACTGAAAGATGGTATCTATTTACAGTAAAATAACACAGTTAAAATTAAAGCGTTTTTATAGAAAGAGATGGATACCTAGCTTCAACGTGTCGGAGCACAATGATAAATAATTCATGATGATCAGTTGAGCTGTTTTTCTCTCTCTAACGAAAAACGACTGACAGAAACCGCTCATTGTTGCTCAACTATATGAAAGTAAAACGAAAAACTGTACAATAAAAATCGCAATCTAGCACAGCTGCAATAAAACACATTTACGCTCACTACTCTGAACAAAAAGACAATTGCCGGAACGATTCGACATTTATTGAACGTTCCTTTCATACTGCAAATTTCCAATTCTGGAGATTAAAGTAAAGTCATATGGAATACGTACACATACCAAGCGATCCTGCTGACTGCTGACGAGCGGCAAATGGTGCGAGTTCAACCGCTTGTTATCAAAAATCGATTTCCTAATACGCTTGGAAAGAGCGAGAGTGACGGCAAGCGAGTGGAAAAAGTAGATTGCATCAAATGCTTTTAAACGGAACAGTTCACTTCGCAAATTATTCGATTTTTTTCGGTATGTTTTCAATGGTAATGTTCCCTATTTTCAAGTGGGTGCTGACTGGTATCCCAAGGGTTGCTTGCAGTTAATTAGCAGGAAGATTGATACCATCAACTACTAGCGAGTTTCAATGACTGCCGTAGTTCAAGCAGCCTGTGCAGTCGCGTGGCAGTCGCTGAGCATAGGACAGATGAAAAGTAATTCCAAAAAGCTTTGTGACTTGTATTCTCATCGGTTGTAAAACCTTTTTTCCTCTTTCGACTGTAGAGATGGTCTTGTTTCATTTCCGGAAGATAAACCTTCAAATTCACGCTACAGACTCATAACGATTATTGACGGTAACGGAAAAGTTAAACGGATGAGAAAATGACGTTTATATTCAAATGACATATCAGTGGGCATCATTGGAATGCGAGGAATGAAAACTTTCTCTTCTTCTAATTTGCCATTCAAAATTGCTGCCTCGAAAACATTTGCGATTACCTTTTGAACTTTAAACTTTTTTCGGTACTTGTTCCTCGATTTTATGCACTTTATTTTGTACTTTGTGTGCTTGTTTCTGTAATTTGTGTGTTTGTTCCTGTACTTTCTGTGTTTGTTTCAAAATTAGTTCCTGTACTTTCTGTACCTGCTCCAGTATTTTCAGTATTTGGTTCTGTAACTTCTGTACTTATAACTGTACCATCTACACATTATGTACCCTTTTCTGCACTCTCTGCACTTGTGCCAGCACTTCTTGTATTTGTTTCTCTCATTTCTGTACTTGGTTTTGTACTTTCTGCACTTATTCCTGTACCTTCTTTATTTTTTTCTGAACTTATCCTAGCAAGAGAGTGAATCTTTCGAATAGGCAAAACATGTCGATAAGTTTCCAAATCTCGGTTCCATCGATGTAATTTAATAACAGGAGGCAAACGGGATGGTTCGAGTACATTGGACGACTGTTCATAGCCACTCAAACGCAAATAATTTGAAATTTCGAAGTACTCTGGGTGGATACAATTTGGATCGTGTTTGGCCCAATTGAAGACGTTTGGACTCAAATAAGGTGCAGGTTTGAAGGTCGTTTCAAAAAAATTTACACATGGGAAATGCTTATGAAAAATTTAAGCCAAAAACAAATAGAAAACATTTTTCTAATTCGAATGGAATTGTTCCAAAAAGTAGAGAACCGAATAGTTTTGGTGTTTGAGTTGCGTATTGTGACAGCAAGAATCATATATATCGTGAAGAGAGATATCTCATCTCTGGAGTTTTAGGAACAACGAATCATAAGAAACGTTGATCACTTTCTTTTCTTACAGTCGTTCTATAATTTGACTTGACAACATTGAACCCAAATTTATATATCGGAAAACGGAAATCTTTATGCTGTTCATTTGGCGCCCTTACTTAATCGCACATGTGATTCGAAATAAAGAAACACTTGAATCAAGTAGGCTCAGTGAAATTTTTACACAAATCAGCTTGTTTGGCGCCAAACGGTTTTATTAATAATTTTGTATTCATATTTTGCTCAACAGTCAGCTAGCATTTCACAACTCCATACACAAAACAATCATCGAAGATCTAGCATGCATTGAGTGGAAAATTTCCAATTCCAAACGAAAAAATTTTCTAGTTTTTCTCTACTTTCCGAAGGATTTTCCTTATGTACTATAGCCTAAAACCTCCGGATAAACGCCACCTTTCGAATAAAAAAATCATTTCAAGATCGGCCCACGCATAGCAGACAACATTAGCAACACACACTTTTTTCGCTATTATTTTATATATATATATATATATATATATATATATATATATATATATATATATATATATATATATATATATATATATATATATATATATATATATATATATATATATATATATATATATATATATATATATATATATATATATATATATATATATATATATATATATATATATATATATAGATTATATTATATTGAAAAAAGAAGCCTTAGGGGTTACTCAATCTTGGCAAATTTTTAGAGTGGACAGATGAATACTTTCGGAGCAATGAATTTTTACCGCAGCGCAATTCGCTCGGATACGGGCTTAAAAGGCTATCCGCATTATGCCGATCCAACCGATCCGAGCTCTCCTGCGTTGACTTTTTTTTGCTTCGGCTATGACTGAACTGCACATGCAGCTGTGTGCATGTCCAGCTCAACCATAGCCAAAGCAGAGGAAAAGTCAACGCCGAAGAGCTCGGATCGGTCGGATCGGCCCAATGTGTCTTTAACTTGTCGACAAATGTCGCGCCACAGATCGAATCCTAACTTTGTCAGTTTATTGTTAGCAACGTTTTAGTTAAGATCGCGGTGTAAAAATGAATTCAAAATTCAAAAATCGTTGCTGCATTCCATTTAATTTTGAGACTCATATTAGCAAAAATCAAAAACTTTCGTTGCGTCGGGTTTCTTCTTCCCTTCTTGAGAAATTCGATTTTTTGCAGGCAAATGATGTTTTGTGTGCACCGTGTAGGCAGAAAGCGAATAAAATTGGGGCAAAGGATCTACGTGAGTATTAAAATAATGATGACATACAATTTTGCAAAACGTGCGAAAATGATGCAATTTTCACTATTCAGCTGTGAGGGAAAATTATGCTGATGCAATAATGATCACAGATTCTGAATCCTCTGAGACTGATGACAATGATGACAATATGTCTATATTCAGCGACTATACAGAAGTATTTCTTACATTTACTTACATTAGAACATTGCATTTCTCAAATTTTAAAATATTGATTGCCTTTTTAGAATGAACCAAATTTGCCTTCCGGTTATCTTACCGAATTGAAACAAAAATTTCATGCTAAAGATTCAACTAAATCGGAAAGAATGAAAATTTTCACTGTTTTGCCAAAAAACTGGAGTATTCGTAAGATAGCGCATACGACGCAGACATCAAGATATTTTGTTACGAAAGTAGAGAATCTCGTGGAAAATTGATTTTTTTGGGAACAAAAAGTAAAAAATTAATATATAATAATATTAATTAAAGTCAAACACTTTTACGAACGTGACGATGTAAGTGTTATGATGTCAGGTCATAAGGACACGAAATCTAACAAAAATGATTGGAAAAAAAGCATAATTCAAAATAGATTAATTTTTGGGAATCTTAAAGACGTTTATCAACGATTCATAGGTTAAAAAGGAAGGGATCAAAATAAGCTTTTCAACATTCTGTTCACTTAGACCAGAGCACTGTGTTTTTGCTGGTACTGGTGGGACGCACATGTTTGTCTTTGTCCCATTCATGAAAACGTGAGAGTGATGACTTCATCTAATAAACGGAAACATCTCAGTTTGTTTCCTGTAACGTTACTATTCCCGTTGTTTACAGGCACGCAACTGGTCAAATTAATGATCAGCAACGATTATCGTGTTTGCTACTACGAAGATATTTTGCTACATTTTTTATGTGAAAACCCTAGTGAAAAATGATTTTTCGGGCAATGTAAAAAATGTTCAACTAATGATCAGATGTCAACAAAAATTCACGTAGTTTTCAAAAAGAATGAAGTAAAAAAGTCACGCACAAACAATGGGTTATGAAACCAAAAACATGTTTGGACAAAATGACAACAGCTACTCATAAATTTATCGAAAATTTTTGCAAAGCTGCAAGAATATTTCTCATGCATTCTTTCATTGCTCGAAAACAAACTTCATATTTTCAAAATGTGAAAAAAAATTAAGAGTGACGAAAGTTTAATAATTTGTGATTTTGCGGAAAACTACGCCTTCGTTATTCAAAACGCCATAACTGGCTTTCATTGGAACAACAACCAAGCGACTATATTCACCATTGTTTTCTATTATAAAATGAACAGCAAAATGTTGAAATCGGCTCAGCCATCTCTAAGAAAATTGAGCGGTAAAAAAAACTATGCGTTTTGTCCGTTACGTCACTTATATCTTTGAACTAGATCAATGACCCAAAAGAAGCTTTAAAACAAGCTCAAGTTTGTTCAAATTGGTTCAAACTTGTAAATTTGTCTAAGTTAGTTTAAAATCGGTTTAGTCATTTTCGAGAAAATTGAGCGATAAAAAAATCTGGTGGAAAGGTGTAGACATTTTTCAATTTAGTCGAGCTAAATTGAATGGTATATGATATTATGGTCTCCGAGGCTCCGTTCGAAAATCGAGTTTTTCAGCAATCCTATTACCTTTCTAGAAAGGTAAAAAAGTAACGCATCCAAACCACATTAAGTTCGTCCTGCCTTCCCCTGCACGTGCAACAAACTCATGTACTCCATACTAAGTATTGCCTTCACTGTACGTTCTTCCCTAAGTCGTGAATAATATATTATTATTTCTACAAGAGTATAAAATAAACATTTATCTGTTTTTCATATTGATAATCTCGGTAGCTTCTCTCAAGCGAAGATCAAACTGTTCGAATTTCAAAGTGAATCGAAGCAATTATCAAGACCGACTGGAAAGCTAATATTGACATCTAATGGACCATTAATTGTAAACGATTTGAATTCACCCTGCATTTGACAACAGATTCAAATCAGTGCTTCCATATGAATTACAAACGAGCGAAAGCTGTCCAAATATCGTAATAATAGGAAAAAGCTAACGTCTCCACTTCTTGAGGGAAAAACTTGTTGATGATACTACACACTGAATAGTGAAGAGAGATCTTCACTTTCAGACAGAGGCCAACAGGGAATCAATATTGTAAATCCCACTTCGAATAGATTCCCCCAAACACCACACTTAGAGTTCATTATTCGTCGAGCGAGCCCAGGAGATGGAAGTAAATGGCCTTTGTGAAAACTTGACTTGGGAGAAAATACTTCACGAGTTTGAATCACTTCAGTAAATGTCAAATCACAACAGTTTGCTAATCAAGTTACACCCCGCACAATGCATAGATACCTCCTTTTGTTTTGTGCGGTGGAATATTAATGAGATGAATATATTTTCATCATTCAGAGACGAGGACAGCACGATAGGATTTAGGCTGCCGTATTAAGTGATGGTTTTAAACAGGCTGGTCACGAACGATGATGATTACAATAACTACTACTACTTTGGTGATAATCCTTTGAAAAGGGACGTGCTCGTTGAAGCTCAAGGATAATGCTTCCGTGGCATAATTGAAAAAAAGAGACAGAACTCAGTTCTTGAAATTTCTGATAATGAAATCATTGAAGTATTTTTAATTGTGCTGCAACACCACAATACAACATTGCGTGGTCTATTGCTTTATGCGGGTACAATAAAAAATGTAGATCATTAATTCCACTATTACGGTAAATTTCATAGTCTTCGCTGCATCCATTAATCAACGGAATCCGTTTCACTGCACGCCATCTGTCATAAGTAATCCTATGGCAGAAACAGCGAGGAATTCGTCCAATTAGGATTTCGTTTTGCTAATAGTTTTCCTAGCTTGGGTAACGAGCAGAACAGCATTTATCTTCTGCCCGTCGATGTGTCACCTGCAGGAGCTCTATTATTACATACTATTTTCTTAACCTACAAATTACTAGCATGAACGCAAGCTGTTCGTTAGAGAACAGCAAACTGACACCAGCTCGGAATCTGAATTCGATGTCTCTTACGTTTGTTATGATGAAACTGCTGCTGCTACTGCTACTGGGAAAAGACACAATCCACAGTCTTCGTTGCTAATGCTTAGTTCAATTCAGACTAGCACCCGTGGTGACATATGATGCAATGATCAAAACCAAATTACTCATTCCTAGCCGCCCGCAGTCGATACCATTCAGATACGGTTGCCATACTACAGGTAAGGTAGCTGTAGCTAACATCTTCGTTTAACACGGAACTTGACACCCGGTGCTCGGTTCACGGACACAGAGAGAAACGAAACAAAATATTGAATAAGAATATTTTTTCTTCGCGGGTGGTAAACAAGAAATGCCACATGTTGCCATGGACAGAGTGGGCGAGTCAGCCCTGCAGAACACAGGAAATGTTAGAACGTTCACAAGTGAAACCATACTCCAAAGTAATCATCATTTTACCACCCTTGGAGAAATTAAATTAAAACTCTACTTCCACGTCTGAATAAGTTCTAATTTTTTAGCCGATGTATTCAAAACTAAGTTCCTGATCAACATACTGTATCTAAACAATATTTACGACTTTTAAATATATTTACCAATGTGATGTAACACTTCTATAATAAAACTAGCTGGCCCGTCGAACTTCGTCTCGCCTGAAATTATTTTTTTAAATTTGTGTTTTCGGACAGCATAGTTGTCAAACGTTAATGTTTCTTTCCATTATTTTACTGATTACTTGGCTTACAATTAACGAATTACGACAAATTCATATCCAACACATTAACTTCGTCCCGAAGAAGAAATATTATCAAGAATTATTGTGGATATGTTCAATACTTTTGTTACGCAAAAACTAAACAAATGCACCAATTGCCAACTCATCCTTCGAGTCAGTGTATTGAACAGAGATTGTAGATCTCTCTCAAACTAAAGATTTGACATGTGGGATGATGGATTGGATTGAATCATATCTGACTGGTCGTAGTATGACCGTGAAAATTGGCGACTGCGTTACTCCATCATTCATCGTGAGCTCTGGCATTCCTCAGGGAAGCCATCTAGGACCATTCATATTTCTGCTATATCTAAATGATCTAAATTTCGCATTGCAATGCATGAAGCTATCATTCGCCTACGATTTCAAGCTGTTTCATCTCATCAAAGATCTGAAAGACTCAAACTTCGTATTTTTTAACTGGTGCAACGTCAACAGAATGGTTATGAATGCCTCTAAATGCTCCGTTATCTCCTTCTCTCGCAAATGAACCACGATCATGATTACACTATTTCGCAAGCTGCACTAAAACGGGAGACATCAATTAAGGATCTAGGAGTGTTATTGGATTCAAAACTTAGTTTCAAAGATCACATAGAATATACCCTCTCTAAAGCATTAAAGATGCTAGGATTCATCTTTCGCATCTCAAAAAATTTCAATAACATATACTGCCTGAAATCGTTATATTGCGCTCTAGTTCGTTCTACACTGGAGTATGCTGTTGTTGTTTGAGCACCATATTACCAAACTGATAAGCTGCGCATTGAACCTGTTCAGCGCAAGTTCATTCGTTTTGCTTTGCGTCGCTTGCCCTGGAGAGATCCATTTAATCTTCCAAGCTACGAAAATCGTTGTAGGCTCATACACTTCGATTTGCTATCTGTCCGCCGTGATACACAAAAAGCTGTTTTCGTCGCGGACCACATCCAATGTCGAATTGATAGTGCAGATCTCCTACAACAGCTAAGTTTTGACATTCTTCGGCGTAATTTGCGGTTTAATCCCTTTCTCAGAATTCCTCGTGCTAGAACTAACTATGGCTTTAATGAACCGTTTTCGAGTATGTGCCGCGTATTCAATATTGCTCTGATGAATTTGATTTCAATTTATCTCGTAACGCCATTAAAACCCGTTTTCTCCAAATCTTTTCCCGCTAGTTTTATTAGGATAATTAGACGATATCGATAGTTGTTAGTTAGCTTCGTAGTTTAAATAAGGGTAATTAAAGATTTTGTTATGTATCATTTGGTCAAATGTTATCTGTTTATACAAAAGATGAGAAGGTTTTATGCCGGCTGGAGAAGGAGAACCAAAATCTCAGCTCGAGCAGGCTTTTCCCTTGCTCCTAAATAAACAAATAAACAAATTAACAGATGGATGAAAAAGAGATGACCAAGATAAATACTTAAAATGGCCCCACAAATTTCCAAAAGCAGCCTTCGGGGTTGGTTGTTTGTCATTGAATGTCAAGACTTATTTGAACTGAAGACGTTTAAAAATTTAATAGCAAATCCTTCGGGATTATCGAAAGTAATAAACTAATTTTGAACGGTTGTCCATAACCTGCTTCACCGCTAGTGATATTATTTAGTCGTGTTTGATGAATGTTCGTAGCAGGATAATGACAGGATCAATTTTCGATTAACGAATTAGCGATAAAATGAAAAATACTTGGACATTAGAAAGTTCAAATTACCCTTTTATTAAATATTGTGTTCATTAACTTTGACATGAACGCTGGATTCGTTCAAGAATTGTATCAAAAGGTCTTTCATTCGTCGAGCCATCACATCGTTTTACTTAGTATTCAGTCCTGAGAATCAATATTCTGTTCTAGCGGAGTGAACATGAGGAGTGATTAAACCAGTATTCTTCTTATCGTTAAAGCCAATGTATAAAACAGCAGATCTCACAACTAATGGTTCTTACATGCCACGATTTCTCCTTCAGATATGATATTCACGATTCCCATATGGTAATTCGTCAAATAATCCAAAGTTCGGAAAATGAAATGATTTTACTTAAGCAGCTTACAAATGTCATGAATACCAACGTCAGCATGCTAAATGCAAGGAAAATATTTTCATCTGAACTCATTATTTCAACAGCAGAATCCTATCATTGATACGTGAAAATATCGTTACATAATTTGATTTGTTCAACTCACGCCCACGATGGCCAACATAATTCATCTAACTACATCTACTGGTAAATGACATTAGAACTTGTGCTTCTGTTTACGGTATAGCTAAAACAGTCATTTGGCAAGTAATGATTTTTATACCCTATTAAGCACGTGTTTCCAAATGACGAATCAATCATGCATGTAAAATCTCCACCCAAATCTACTCGTTGCGCGCCAAAAGATTCTTTCAACGATCTAGTATTCCTTTCTTCGACGGCCAAACACTTATGCAACTCGTTATGCGCCAAACACCTATCAATGATCTAGCAATCATTGGCGACTTTTTCAGTGGAAAATTCCATTGTCCATACAAAATAACTTTATTGGTTTTTCCCACTTTTCCGGTAAGTTTTCCTAATTTTTTTGATGTACGAACCCGGTGGGGGTAAAAACTGATCAAACAAAAAAAAAAGCATCTCAATCCGTCCATCCGTTCTTACGTGATGCGATTACAAAGAATGATCTCTGCATTTTTTGTTCAAGACCATAGGTGAATACAGTAAATCATCAAAACGTCAGTACAAAGATTTTGGAAGTTTGAATACATATCACAAATAAAAAACTATACGAACCAAAAAAAATAATTTTGCAGGGGAACTAATCCCTAATACGATGCAATTCATTAGATCTAATTTGTCAAATGTAGGAAATTTTATTTGTGATGACTTAATATTGAATTAGAGTTTTCAAATGTAAGTTGCGTTCGGTTAGCAAGTGTGACTGTACACTTGCAGTAGTAACACTGTTTGGTCCATCAAAAACCAAAGTGAGCATAAAGAAATTATGTAGATTGTTCGACAATAATTCCAGATCACATGACCAAGGACGGAAAAAATCAATCATCACCCTGAATACACACGATCATCTTTCACTATGCATCATCGTTCCATTGCGTACTCAATAATACATAACAGAGTCACTCAAACTCGTTCGGTATCATACTGCGTGCGATGGCGGAGAATAAGAGAATTGAAAATCGCAAAATTTTGAAACACGAACCCAATTGCCAATGCATGAGTTAAAGAGTGCCAGCGAACATCATCGGAAGCGATTATGTTCGTTCGTAAAAATGAACCAACTGTTCGTGTGCAATCGAAAATCCGAACGATTGACAAGTGTGACTGGATATATTCAGCAGGAGTTAGATCGAAACGATCTGTTGTAGGGAAGGGTGGAAAAAAACTGGCTATGGCAAGATTGCATGATGAGTTCGGTCGGCTGAATATAAGTTTTTGCTTGAAGGGCAATGTGCATTATGATGATCGTTACATTGCCAGTTATGTTAACATGTTACAAGTTTGATGTGCTATTCTAGTCAGAGTTAATTAGGTCTTTTAAGACAAATAAGATGAGATTGTTAGTTGACGAATGAGGAAATCAATTAGTTCCAACTCTAACAAATTTGTCCGCCGATCATCGGTGCATTTCATATAAGTTTGTTTTGGAAATCTGGACATAATCATAACTGTATCTTCATGTAAAACCTCTCAATAGGCATAATATTCCAAAGCAGTTGTTCCCTTTGTTGCTTGCTCAATCTTCTCAAGCAACAGTTTATGCATTTCTGTTAATCATATCAATCAATGCATATTCTGACTCATTTCAGGAAGATCAAACAAGTAACACTGGGAAAACCTTCCTTCGAAAAATCTTCATACCACCAGTGTTTGCATTATAATGTTAACGAAATGTTTTTGATTTCCTGAGATTGATATTGGGTGCTGATCAGTGCTGCACAATTATCACCTAGTCCACCTCCGCTAAGTATGGGGAAAATTTCTTTCCTTTCAATATCACTACAGTAATATTATTTAAATACACACATGATTATGAATGATCATTCTCACTATTATCAGCCATGCAGCGATTTGCACTAGCAGATGATGATATTCAGATGTCGGAAGTCCAGTACGCAATAGCAATATGCGCAATAGGATACAGCGAAAAAAACAATTCAATCTGAATATTGATTATAGAGACAAAGGACTTTGTTTTAATTCTAGGGTTGATTAAATCTCATGGTCTAAGTAACTTTATTGCCCTTATTAAACGCTATTTAGCACGAATTTTGTGTATAGAAGTAACAAGAGTGCAAATATTTGTGCGCAGCACTTGAACCAGCCCTCTACTGGGAAGCCTGTTGGCTACGATAACACTTGCTACAGCACTCTTCCACCGAGCTGGTTTGAGCGCTTGTTTGTGTTCGCTCTAGCCAAGTTCTCCGCTCCTGTTACTTCGGTGTATGAAAAGCAAGCAATAGTGACATATTTTTTTAAACCTGCATAAAAAATGTACCTGCAATTTACTCTGCATGAAACATGCTTCGTGATTGAAGTTATAATTGTCATTATAATTGTTTTTAATCACAGAGTGGCATATTAAGATCAGATTTAAATTGATTTTCAATACATCACCCACCATATTGAATTTCAGCATTTTCAGTGAGAATCTCTGCATGACTGATAATAGTGAGAATGTTTTTGAATGATTATGATTTTATTATCACGTTCGAGTTTATGGATCATCACTTCTTGTCAAGTACTGATACTTTTTTGAGTTTCATTGAATTCTTGAATGATTACGACATTCTATTCAGTTTTGTTTTCGAAGTTTTCGATAAAAAGACACTGAAATAAATTAGTTTGAATAGGAAAAAGTTTGGTTGGAAAACTTTATTTCCTTAGCCATATTATAAAAAAATTATTGCCCCATTACCCAATCACCAGACTGGTGATACACGATCACCTTCTGTGATTGCTGAATTTCTGGTGATCACCGCTTGATCACCGTACGTGATCCCTCCTCCGATACCCCAGAGGACAAATTTAGTTTCACTTAAACAACACCATAATTGACATATTAGACGAAAATTGGGAACTACTCTATGTTCATCGAATTTTAATTTATTGGGTGCTGATGGGACTAACATACACCAAGCGGTTATATTAATAATTTTAGACTATTAAAAAATCACGATTCAGGGTTTTAGATACAAGGAATAATATTGTTAACAGAATGTTTCCGCTGATTTGTAAACAACAACAGTTGAAATGTTTATTATTTTGGATAGCGCATGCGTTATTATAAAGAATTATTCCTATTTTTTTCGATATGTGTTATATTTATATAACCCCCCACTCAATATCTGTTAGTAGCTTTCAAACGGGATGCTTGCGGAAATCGGTTCAACCATTTCTGAAAAATGGGACTCGGAGGATCCGTTTGAAAGTCGGATTTTGCAGCAATTCTTTTACCTCTCTATAGGGAAAAGCAATATATTCAGTTTGGTCCAGTAATTTTATTGTTATCGTGTGTTCCCTAACGGTTTCGAGAAAACGCACAAAGGGAATATCTCCGAAAGAATTGTAAGACTGATTTTCCAATTTTGCATTCATGATTTCTTATAATTATTTATCGATTGAAGCAAACATTGTTCATTCATTTCTTTTGCTCTCTTGTAATATGCTGTTACAAAAGTTGAAAATATAATGTGCATAGAAAATAGGTTTTCAGTTGAAAATGTTAGTTCCTTTCGGCAACTGTCAAGCCTCTACTGAAATATAGCAAATCGAGATACTACAATCACCTGAAAATATGGTATCATAAATTTTCTAGGTGAGCGGGCCACTAGAAACAACATCGTGAAAACTGCAAATAATGTCGCTTTAATTTAGAAAATAACAACTTTTTTCACATATTTGCAGCATGAATCAAAAATGCACTTAAACTTCCCGTCGGCTCGTGAAATCACCCCACGGATACGATTATTTTGCGCCTGCCTTCATTATACTCCAGAGCGTTAAAAGAATGGATCGTCTTGAATCACGATTCAAAATACTTGCAAATATTCGGATTGCCGAGCGAGTTAACTCATCATTGGTTCGGATTGGTTCCGAACATGTACTAAGCAGAATTCAAATGGCAGCGCTCCATAACGAATGAAAGAGAGAATAAATGCGAGAGAATTAACTATTGCGCTTTGCCGATCGGGTGTTACTTGAGGCAATCGGGTGTTCGGCAGAAGCACACTTATGAACGAATAAAATCGAGTGACTCGCATCAGGTAGAAACGTGTCTATGAGTGCTAGCCGAGTGAAAATAGATACGATTATTCCCTTCCTTGCACATGACATTTTTCAAATAGAATCAGAATGTGTGCTATGGAGGTTTAGTTGCGCCATGCACTGAACTGACTGTGAACCACTGCTACGGTATGAAACTTTTTCACTCAACATTAGTACACAGAAAGAAATTATAAATCCCTATTGAAACTCCTTCCAAAAAGCCCACTAGTTATAAAAATGTATGGGTTATCACTTTGAATTCGAAGATCAAAGGTTATCACTTTGAATTCGAAGATTCAATCACTCAGAAATTCAATACGGTGAAAATTGTGTCAAATTTTGATTCCAAGCGCCATTTCATCGTGCTTCGTTCAAAACCCTAACTATTGGAATATGACAAAAAATCGATATATCCGTGAAAAATTGACGGATTCTTACAATCTACGACTAGTTTGATAGGTATTACGAAAAGGTATCTAAATTTGCAACAGTTCTTGGTTTTCAAGATCAATTGTGACAGATGTCAAAAAACAGTAAATTTTGAAATACATGTATAACTCGGAAAGTAATCATCAGATCCAAAAACAAAAACAATAGCATATATACGAGGTGTGACAATAAAGTAATAAGACTGATTTTATTGTCGCGCTTGTGTTAAATCTGCGACCTTAAAATTTCCTTTCCTCTTCCACAGCATCCTTTTTAAATCGTTTACACCCAAACCTCCGTTTACGAACACTTTTTATACGTTACCTCTTTTTACGTACCTCTTTTTACGAACCAAATCCCAAATAACGTAAACTTTTTTTACGAATCTACTTCGTAAAAAGAGGTTTTGTCATTCATCGAAAGCGATTTCCGACTCCATGGAAACTACTACAATATGGGTATTTTTGGAACGGGTTTAAAGAGTAGATTCCGGAAAATGATGTCTGAGGTATTTTGGAAATCCAAGATGGCGACTTCCGGTTGATTGATATTCCTTGAAAATCCATACAATATGGGTATTTTCGGAACGGAATTGATGAGTACATGTCAGAAAACGATGTTTGAGCTAGTTTTGAAATTCAAGATGGCGACTTCCGATTTGTTGATATGCGTTGAAAACCCAATGAAATCAACAGCTTAGAATTTACGAGAGTGAATCACAATTTTCAAATTCTTCAAACTAGAACACAACGGCTTTGATTTGATGATATTTGAACTCTTGTTTATGTTTTCCACGTATAAGAAGAAAAACAGAACGCTGCTACTTTACCTTGCTTGCGAGACTGGTTCTATGATGCCAGGCCTCTAATGCACTATACACCAGAAGAAGACAATTGCAAAGTATATACTGACAAAGTTTATTAGAAAACGGCAAACATCCTGACTAATGAGACAGATGTACAGACGCAATGTTATCAATGCGCTTAATTCGTCTTATACTTGTTATGAAATGCAAAGATGAAAACGTTCCACGCAAGCGTTCGTGCACGGAACGACCGAAATCAGCATTTTCGCGAAAAATTTAGTTGATTTGCTGATTTTAGTTAGTTATTTTTTGAGACAACTAAAAAAATCTTACTTTTGCTGATTTAGATTTTTTATTCTCATTCCCTTAATAATAATAAAATATTTGTTGAAATGACTATTTTTTTTAGTTGAATTCACAAATTAAACGTACTGTCATTTCTTAGCTAAGGCACACTTCATATCCAGTCAACTAATTTTTTAGTTGAATTAAAGAAATATAATGTTGTTTTCAACCAATATGAATGGTTGAATTGGCTTCTGCAATCTGCAGCTATATGGCGCCCTGTCACCGAAACGGTAACACCTTAATGACTACTAGCCACTAGATGGCACACTACTGCCGAAAAAAATTCAGACGCGGTTGTCTTTTCTATATTGGCAGGTATAAATACGATGTTGTGTTGGAGAAAAAGACATAAACGAAACGTAAACATCTTTTTGAATTTTTTTTCTTCTAAATCACTGTTTCTTCATTCTCACTGAAAACTTTGAGCACTCGGAAAACAAAAACCGAATACAAATAGTACACCGGACGGCGCATCTCGGAAGGTTTGAAGATACAAAAAACCTTCATCACAATTAGAGTGAAACATTCGAAATTCACATCACTGTTCCGCGTAAAAACATTATTACGCACAATCGCTTCAAGTGCGCACAAATTCTGAATAAATACACTTTCCACTAACAGTTTACGTAACACATGCGAAAAACATCTAAACAATTTGCGAGCAGTTTCAACAAGACTGTCCCTTTTAGCTTTTTAATGGATTGTTTTGCTTTGACACTGATGTCCTTCAGTAATGACGGTGATAGATAAATAGAATCAAAGTTTCTGATTTTAATAACGAAATTAGTTGTCAATGAGAATTTCGTGTTGGATTGAAATATTGCTGGTTTGTGTCCAGAATATTCGCCAACTAAACACATTCTCTAAAAATAAGAGTTTTTTTCAGCACAGTAAATTCTACATTTTAACTAATTTTATAGTTATTTTGGAAATTTTGTTGTTAGAATCAACTAATTCAAAAACAGTAATACGAATTAGGCGCAGAGCTAATTTCGGTCGTTCCGTGTGGAGTTACGAGCAATGTTATTATGCAAACGACAAATTTACGTTTAAAGTATATGAACATCGACAGTCGCAAACGAGAAGCCATCATACTTTGTCTGGACGGCATTTCACGCACATCAAAAACTGTCGTAGAATTTCCGGGAAACAGTCAAACGAGCGTCGAATGAGAATCCTGAATGATGCGAGCATCAAACGGACTACAATGAAACATATAAAAATAAAAACGAAATGGTTTTTCCTTTTTGCGCCTTTTATAGGCATGTACCATGTTTTGACTGATATTCGGATACTGAACTGTGTCTTAATACGCGCGCAATTGCGTTTATGTCACACAGAATGTACCCCAATATTAAGTTGCATGTTTTTATCTTCCATTACGTTTGGTGCGTGAAATCTGAGAAACATATTTCAGATCTAATAAACTAAAGCAGGTACACTCATAAAAAACTTAAGTTATTGTATTAAATTTATTAGTCCCAGAGTTCTATTTTTGAAACATTCAAAAGCTACATTTTTAATATTGAAAAAACGAATTCTTCTGCTGTTATTGTTGATTGTCTTTAGAGTAAGATGAAAATAGATACATTCACTTCGAGTTTTTGCGTCGTTATAACATCAGTCTTGAACAATGTTCGAACAATTTTTTTTGAGGTTTCACTTTTTAGAGCCGAAGAAAACCTATTGATTCCGATTTTATAACAAATCGACTAAATAAAAAGGCGACTCTACTAATCAGATGACATCGCACACTAACTAATGCTGTAATTCTTTTATTTAATGACAGTGTGGCACGGAAGGAACTACCTGCTACTCACTCGAGTTATCTTTTATCTTGCACAGGGAAACTGTCCGTCTCCAGCCAGCGCCCGAAAGGAAGTAACACAATAAAATGACACGAGATGTTTCGAATATAAAAAACATTTAATTTAATTTAAACGTCCTGACGTTGGATGTTATTCCACTTTAGCTAGGCGATTATCAAATAGATGCTAAATATATTTATATTCACAAGAAAACGATAAAAAATAGTAAGGATGTGCTTTTTCAAAGCGAGAAGAGCGAGATTTAGTTGGGTCTCAAAATCTGATCGAAAAAATCCGTTCTAACACTTATTTGTATTTTGCCGTTCTCATATAGAAAGGCTATGCAATCGCTGTGAAAATCGACTTTACAACCGAGGCCCGGAAGGCCGAGTGTCATATACCATTCGACTCAGTTTGTGTATGTGTGTGTATGTATGTTTGAGGGTATGTGATAAACAATATCACTAAATTCTCTCAGAGGCTGAACCGATTTTCACAAACTTAGATTCAAATGAAAAGTCTTAAGGTCCCATATCATAGATGGCTGAACCCATGCATTTTTGCCTTCCTCATATAGAAAGATTATACTATCACTGTGAAAACCGACATTTTAACCCAGGCCCGGAGGGCCGAGTGTAATATACAATTTGACACAGTTCGTCGAGTACGCAAAATGTCTGTGTGTGTATTCGCGTATGTGTGTATATAACGTTTTCTTTGCACTAACTTTTCTCGGATATGGCTGAACCGATTTTCACAAAATTAGATTTAAATGAAAGGTCTTGTGGACCCATACAAAGTTCCTCAATATTGCACTAACTTTTTTCAGAGACTGCTGAACCGATTCTAACAAACTTAGATTCAAATGAAAGGTCTTGTGGTCCCATAAAAAAATCCTGAATATTACATGGAACCAACTTCCGGTTCCGGAGTTATGGGGTAAAATGTGCACAAAAATGAAAATATGTATTCTAACTTTTCTCATAGATACTTACCTTACCTAACAGCTATAGGCCTGGGGTGTCCTTTGCTGTATCAAGCATACGTCTCCAGATAACTCGGTCCATGGCTGCTCGTCGCCAGCCACTTAAGGCACGGATGCTTCTGAGATCACCCTCCACTTGATCGATCCACCTTGCTCGCTGCGCTCCTTTTCTTCTCGTACCAGTCGGATCAGATTCAAGAACCATTTCCACTGGGCTGTCGGCCGACATCCTTATGACATGCCCAGCCCATCGTAGATGTCCGATTTTAGCTGTCCGTACGATGGGTGGTTCTCCTAGCAGCTGTTGCAATTCGTGATTCATACGCCGTCTCCATCTGCACTCCGCCATAGATGGTCCTCAGTACCTTTCATTCGAAAACACTGAGGGCGCGTTGGTCCTCTGCCAACATAGTCCAGGTCTCGTGGTCATAGAGAACAACCGGTCTAATTAGCGTTTTGTAGATGGTCAATTTCGTGCGGAGGCGTACTTTTCTCGATCGGAGATTTTTTCTGATTCCAAAGTACGCACGTTTCCCTGCCAAAATACGTCTATGAATTTCTCTGCTGGTGTCATTATCGGCGGTCACCAGTGAGCCCAATTACACGAACTCGTCAACCACCTCGATATCGTCACCGTCTATCAATATTCGTGGTGGGAGGCGTAGTGTTTCTTCTCTAGAGGCTCTTCCTCTCATGTATTTTGTTTTCGACGCATTTATGGCCAGTCCGATACGCCTAGCATCAGCTTTCAGTCCGATGTAGGTTTCAGTCATCTTCTCAAGGTTACGTGTCACAATATCAATATCGTCAGCGAAGCCAAAAAGTTGTACGGACTTTCGGAAGATCGTACCACTCGTGTCGATCCTCACTCTTCGAATCACACCTTCCAGGGCAATATTGAACAAGATACGAGAGAGTCCATTACCTTGACGTAGCCCTCTCCGAGATTCGAAGGGACTCGAGAGCGTCCCAGATACTCAGACGTAGCACATCACTCTATCCATCGTTGCTTTGACCAATCGCGTCAGTTTATCCGGGAAAACCGTATTCGTGCATTATCTGCCATAGCTGTTCACGATCGATTGTGTCGTATGCCGCTTTGAAGTTAATGAATAGGCGATGCGTGGTACGTTGTATTCACGACACTTCTGGAGTACTTGTCTTATCGCGAATATGTGATCCGTAGTGGCGCGGGCTCCAGTAAATCTCGCTTGGTACGGCCCTACGAATTCCTTAGCTATTGGTGATAGACGACGGCAAAGGATTTGAGAGAGTACCTTGTAGGTGGCGTTCAGCAATGTGATTGCGCGGTAATTGCAACAGTCTAGCTTATCGCCCTTTTTGTAGACGAGACATACCACTCCATCCATCCATTCCTGCGGTAGAATTTCCTCCTCGCAAATTCTAGAAATCATCCAGTGCAGCACTCTAGCTAGTGCCTCTCCTCCATGTTTGAGCAGCTCGCCTGGCAACTGGTCATTGCCCGCGGCTTTGTTGTTCCTCAGCTTGTCGAACTCTGTAGCTGTATCGTTCCTCGTTCGCTCTAGTTCTTCTCTTCGACCAACTGCTGACATTCGCCGTCAAACCAGTCATTTCCTCGATTCGATAACCTCGTACCTAGAACGGTTGCAGCAGTGCTCTCACGGCAGACCTTATGTTCCTCCAGCCGTCTTCAAGAGTCGCCGAGCCAAGCTGCTCTTCCGTTGGTAGCACTAACTCCAGTTGTTGCGCGTATTCCTCTGCAGTACGAATTCTACGTAGCTGCTCGAGATTGAGTCCCGGCGTTCCTGTGCGACGAGTGTTGTGCACCGTCGATAGTTTTGAGCGCATACAAACCGCGACAAGGTAGTGGTCAGAATCAATGTTGGCACTGCGGTAAGTGCGGACATTGATGACGTCGGAGAAGAATCGCCCGTCGATGAGAACGTGGTCGATTTGATTTTCCGTATGTTGATCAGGTGATCTCCAGGTGGCTTTGTGGATATCTTTGCGGGGAAAGAAGGTGCTTCGAACTACCATTCCTCAGGAGTCTGCAAAACAGGTTTTTTAATTCACATCGTAATATTTGAGCTATCCCAGAAATATATAACAAGTAATCAGACATCATACACTCCTATTTGGATGAAACTTTAAATACTTCTTCATTATGGCAAACCATTTGTTTTGTATGGATACAGAAACCAAATTTCGGAATTCTTGAAAAAACTCAACTACTTTTTTACAAGTGACGATGTAAAAAGGAGCAAGTTTCATTAAATTGGTTGGCAAATTCTTCCAGTTGCAGACGTAATATAAACTTACTCCGGTAATACCGGTCCATAATATCCGGTTTCGAAACCACCGGAAGAAGTGGACGAAAATTTCCAAAATGAAACTTATCTTGATTTCTCAGTGATGACTTAACCGATTTTTACCAACATAACGGGGGGCAACTAAAATTTTGGAATTTTTTTGAGGCCTGTATGCTCAAAAACAAACGAGCTCAGAATGAACTAATAGTGTGTACGTGTTAGCTCTCTTTCTCATCTTTCTGCTAGTATTTTCTGTTTTGTTCATGCTTGCTCAGTTTCGCTCAAAATGCCGTCGAAACGAGAAGTATTTCGCGAGCGCATTGTACAGTTCTACGAACTGTACAGAAATCTCGGCAAATAGTATACGGTACAACATTTTAAAAGCAACAATGTTGCGGTTTCGACAGTTTATAATGTACTAAGATGCTCAACAACTGCTCGTAAGGAAGGTAGAAGAAGACCGATCAAAATTATGGACGCAAAAAGACCTCGTTCTCTTTCTCGTGCCTTCAACAACAAGGATTTACTGAGTCAAAGGGATGCCGCAAAAAAGTTCAGCTGTTCTCACCAGTACATCTTCAAAACATTGAAAAGACTCGGAATAAAGTACCGAAAGAAGCCACGAGCCCCGGAATATACTGACGCACAGATTTCAACGCTGAATTCCCAATGCCGCTGGTAGATTAAAAAATTTTCCGGAAAAAGTTTTGGTTTGGACGACGAAAGTTACTTCCCTCTTTCGAAGACGCAGATTCCCGCAAACGATCGATACTATTCAACGGATAGTTCTACTGTACATCCGAACATAAAATATTAGTTTAAACATAAGTTTGAACAGAAAGTGATGCTGTAAGTTGTCATTTCCGAGAAAGGCATTTATAAGCCATGGTTCAAGCCATTTGGGTTGGCAATCAATCAAGATGTGTACCACAACGAATGTTTGTAGAAAGTTTTGATCCCGTTTTTTCAAAAACATCATGCTGATGGACAATACGTGTTCTGGCCGGATAAAGCGTCATCGCATTGCGCCCAAAAAACGCAATCGTTCCTGGATACCCATTCGATCCCATTTGTACCCAAAAACCACAACCCGATAAATGTACCTCAGTGTCGCCCAATCGAAGATTTCTTCGGGGTTTTGAGCTCTTTGGTGTACAAAAACAACTGGAGAGCCACGAATTGCTAACAGTTGATTGGTAGAATCAAGAGATGCATTCGCAAATTTCACATGAAGACATGTTCCGACATCAAACGGAAGCTTCGCCGAACATCCGATTACGGACCGTTTTCACACGGAACGACCGAAATCAGCATTTTCGCGAAAAATTTAGTTGATTTGCTGATTTTAGTTAGTTATTTTTTGAGACAACTAAAAAAATCTTACTTTTGCTGGTTTAGATTTTTTATTCTCATTCCCCTAATAATAATAAAATATTTGTTGAAATGACTATTTTTTTTAGTTGAATTCACAAATTAAACGTACTGTCATTTCTTAGCTAAGGCACACTTCATATCCAGTCAACTAATTTTTTAGTTGAATTAAAGAAATATAATGTTGTTTTCAACCAATATGAATGGTTGAATTGGCTTCTGCAATCTGCAGCTATATGGCGCCCTGTCACCGAAACGGTAACACCTTAATGACTACTAGCCACTAGATGGCACACTACTGCCGAAAAAAATTCAGACGCGGTTGTCTTCTCTATATTGGCAGGTATAAATACGATGTTGTGTTGGAGAAAAAGACATAAACGAAACGTAAACATCTTTTTGATTTTTTTTTCTTCTAAATCACTGTTTCTTCATTCTCACTGAAAACTTTGAGCACTCGGAAAACAAAAACCGAATACAAATAGTACACCGGACGGCGCAGCTCGGAAGGTTTGAAGATACAAAAAAACTTCATCACAATTAGAGTGAAACATTCGAAATTCACTTCACTGTTCCGCGTAAAAACATTATTACGCACAATCGCTTCAAGTGCGCACAAATTTTGAATAAATACGATTTCCACTAACAGTTTACGACATTTTTACATATCGGTTTAGAAATTTAAATAAAGATATATCGAACACATGCGAAAAACATCAAAACAATGTTCAAGCAGTTTCAATAAGACTGTCCTTTTTAGCTTTTCAATGGATTGTTTTGCTTTGACACTTCTCATGAGTTTTTGGCTAATAAACTTGTTAATAATACCCATTTCAGTTTTGTTTTTTTTGTGCTGTCCTTCAGTAATGATGGTGATAGATAAATAGAAACAAATTTTCTGATTTTAATAACAAAATTAGTTGTCAAGGAGAATTTCGTGTTGGATTGAAATATTGCTGGTTTGAGTCCAGGATATTCACCAACTAAACACATTCTCTAAAACTAAGAGTTTTTTCAGCAAAGTAAATTCTCAATTTTAACTAATTTTATAGTTATTTTGGAAATTTTGTTGTTAAAATCAACTAATTCAAAAACAGTAATACGAATTAGGCGCAGAGCTAATTTCGGTCGTTCCGTGCAAATGTTTTTAACAATGGACAATGTATCTTTAATTTCAATAAATCAGATCTTCTCCAAGTATGTTTGTCTTTTTTTGACAGCTTGAGAAAGAAATTCCAAAATTTTAGTTGCCACCCGTTAGATTCAAATGAAGGGTGGTTTCAGAGGTTGTCGTTTAATTTAATTTTTCATATTTTTATTATTTTCTCTCATATGCGCTTATACTTAACGTGGCCGTTTAACAATAATAAAAAAAAATTATTTCTTATGGCTGGATCTAGTCGTCAACTTCTTCGGCGTTTCCATTGTTATCCATCAAATGAAGGTTTTTGTAGTAGTGGCTCGCTATTCACGCTTCCATCCATTGGTTCGGAGTCACTGTTGTTGGCGGAACCATCGTTATTACTTTTACTTACCCAGGTGTTGGGTGCGATATTAGCTGCAGTTGGTGTTGTTGATGACTGTCACCGATTTGTTGGGATTATTTGGGGTTGGCGTGGAGGAAGCGCCGTTGTTATTTTTGTAAAAAATTCTTCTTGTCAAGTGTATCACATGGCTTACCATAGTGAACAGCTTTTTGGCAATATTGACATATACACGGAACGACCGAAATCAGCTCTGCGCCTAATTCGTATTACTGTTTTTGAATTAGTTGATTTTAACAACAAAATTTCCAAAATAACTATGAAATCAGTTAAAATTGAGAATTTACTTTGCTGAAAAAAACTCTTATTTTTAGAGAACGTGTTTAGTTGGCGAATATCCTGGACACAAACCAGCAATATTTCAATCCAACACGAAATTCTCATTGACAACTAATTTTGTTATTAAAATCAGAAAAATTTGTTTCTATTTATCTATCACCATCATTACTGAAGGACAGCACAAAGAAAACAAAAATGAAATTGGTTTTATTATCAAGTTTATTAGCACAAAACTCATGAGAAGTGTCAAAGCAAAACAATCCATTAAAAAGCTAAAAAGGACAGTCTTGTTGAAACTGCTTGCAAATTTTTTAGATGTTTTTCGCATGTGTTACGATATATCCATATATAAATTTCCAAACCGATATGTAAAAATGACGTAAACTTTTAGTGGAAAGTGTATTTATTCAGAATTTGTGCGCATTTGAAGCGATTGTGCGTAATAATGTTTTTACGCAGAGCAGTAAAGTGAGTTTCGAATGTTGCACTGTAATTGTATATGTAAAATGATGTTTTTTGTATCTTCTAACCTTCTGGCCTACGTCGTCCGGTGTACTACTTGTATTCGGTTTCCGTTTTCCGAGTGCTCAAAGTTTTCAGTGAGAGAGTCGAATGAAGAAAGCAGCGATTTAGAAGAAAAATTTATGTTTATGTTTCGCTTATGTCTTTTTCTCCAATACAACATCGTATTTATACCTGCCAATATAGAAAAGATTACCGCGACTGATTTTTTTCGGTAGTGGTGTGCCATCTAGTGGCTAATAGGCTAATCTTATAGGCTAATAGTCGGTGTTAACGTTTTTTCGGTGACAAAGCGCCATATAGCTGCAAATTGCAGAAACCAATTCAACCATTTATGTTGGTTGAAAACAACGTTTTATTTCTCTAATTCAACTAAAAAATTAGTTCAATGGAAATGAAGTGTGCCTTAGCTAAGAAATGACAAAAGAAGAAAATAATTGGTGAATTCAACTAAAAATAGCCATTTCAATAAATATTTTATTATTAATAAGGGAATTAGAATTAAAAAATCTAAATTAGCAAAAGTAAGATTTTTTTAGTTGTCTCAAAAAATAATTAACTAAAATCAGAAAATCAACTAATTTTTTCACCAAAATGCTGTTTTCGGTTTTTCCGTGCCCCTTTTCATTGCAACCGCACAGAATTACTTTTCACACTTGCTCTTCCTTCGACACCATCTTCGATCTAAAAAATTGTACTATCACCAAGAATTTGTTTTAACACACAGACATGCGTTCATCAGTGTGCGAAATATTACACACGTTGATGAAATATTTCCAGAGATATAAGCATTTAGACGAATCCAGATTTTGTCACGAACAAGACTTACTTAATAGTCAGTGCTACACATTTTACATTGAATGCTCCCGAAGAGCTATCCGGATTGTATCCTTAGTCTTAATTCAAAAACAGTTCCATTTTATTTCAAATATAAAAAAAATTAATAAATTGAGATTTTTCATGTATTTTTTGTATTCGATAGTATAATATATTTTTAGGCACACTGCTTAAGCTCTAAGATGCCAAGGGCGATTTTTCATGTATGAAACATTTGTAAGATATTAATGTAACATTTCGGGTGGAAATATTATTTTCTGGACTTTTTTCTTAAAACCACAAGTGGTCGTTTTACCCCAGATTCCCTTCTCTTTAATTTATAATTAAATTTCTATTTTTTTGCTATAAAGGATATAACCTCAAGTTGTATTTGTAAACAACCTTACTCTTCATGTCTTCCAAATCAGAGCCATTACAACTGTGGGTGTGTGAATATCATTTACTGGAATTCAAATTGATTCAATCAATCACTCATCGCGGTTGGTAAACCAGACACTATCTTGCTTGCCATGGAGGTGTATGCTAGCAAGAAACAACATCCAATTTATATTAGAGAACCATCGAGGAAAGGTATTCCTTATCTAATTTTTCCCCAAATTAGGTTGTTACAAGGCGACCTCCGCCTGTTTCGTGGCCGGTGCTTGATGGTAGCTAATTAGCATTATCCGTGGTTGGGATAATGTAATTTAAATGGCTAGCTTTCATTCAAAATGCCTTCTGCAGTATCAAAATCTACTCTTACAATAACTGAACGTAAGTAGGAATCATGACCATGAAAGAATCACAATTGAATCACTATGCATTGCCTTTCACCCTTTTTTATGACATTTTAGCATCGTGATGATGATAATAATTTGGAATTGCAAACCCGAAAGAGACAGGATTTAATCGCGCTCTTAGTGGCCCTACAGCTGATGATCCTTATCATTATAGGTCCGTCCAGTAAAAATACATGCAACCGTTTCATTTGAAATTTTTTGATCTTCTGAACAACAAAAGGATCTAATTATATTTGCAGAAATTCTTGAGTACGCTTTTGAGTGGATTTATTTCCGTAATAACTATCACAAAATGAAAGTACTTTTTTGTCAATCGATAATAAATAACTAGTAAATATCCTAGATTCCATTCAATATTAATATTATTTTGGATAAACTTATTAAATTCGATACTTTTGCTTCGAAGTAACTCAAATAAATTCAACATTTTACACCGGATTTGATCGGAAATTGAATGGAAATTCTAACGCAGCAACAAAATAACCACTCAGTTTATAGATTGCATCAAATATAACGGGGAAATTACACTGCTGAAAATCGATTACCTATCGTTCCACACGAGATACCAACTGAAAAAAAATTGAATTTCTAAACTATTGAAAAACTCCCGCTATCAGCACAATTTAACATATCAATAGGACGAAGACAAACACAAAGCCCAAGGCTAAGAAGAAAACTTTCGATCGAATTGAATATTCGAGACGAGTGCCATCTTGCCAAAGGGAAAAGTTTCTTCGAACGAGAGGAAAATCTAATCGAGCTCGCCATATCCGCTATCCCCGCAACAGAAAACGAAGTGTAATCGAAACCGGAGAATCTCACTGTCCGTCTCTCTCATTTTTCGCCATTGCTTTATCCACCATCTATGGCGAATCTAAAATTAACACCCATGTCTC